>NC_134893.1:50418529-50428529 GCF_041734735.1 Babylonia areolata | reverse complement strand
TTGTAGGGGTGGGGGTAAAAGAGAGAGAGATAGAGAGATGACAGAAGATGCACAGAGAGAGAGAGAGAGAGAGAGAGAGAGAGAGAGAGAGAGAGATAGGGGCGACGGAGGGGGAGATCAGATGAGAGAGAGATAAAAAAAAAGAGGGTTTGGACAAGGCAGTGAGAGAGAGAGAGAGGGGGGGGAGGGAGAGAGGGGAGGGGGGAGAGAAAGAGAAAGTGCAGAAAGACACCCGAAGAAAGACAAGCGATGAACAAGAGAAAGAGAAAGAGAGGGGGAGACAAATAGACAGACACACAAACAGAAAGAGAGACAGAGAGGGAGAAGGAGGCGAAGAGGAAGAGGAAGTGGAGAAAGACACCCGAAGCCGATGGAAAGACACTGAAGAAAGACAAGCGATGAATAAAAAAAATAAATAAATAAAAAAAGAAAAAAAAAAGAAAAGAAGATGAAAGTGGGAGGGGTGGTGATGGTGGGAGGGGTGGTGATGGTGGGGGGTGGTGGTTGATGGTGGGAGGGGTGGTGGTGATGGGGGTGGTGGTGATGGTGGGAGGGGTGGTGGTTGATGGTGGGAGGGGTGGTGGTGATGGGGGTGGTGGTGATGGTGGGTGGGGTGGTGATGATGGTGGGTGGGGTGGTGATGGTGGGTGGTGGTGGTGATGGTGGGGGGGTGGTGATGGTGGGGGTGGTGGTGATGGTGAGGGGGTGGTGGTGATGGTGGGGGGGGGGTGATGATGGTGGGGGGTGGTGATGGTGGGGGGGTGGTGATGGTGGGAGGGGTGATGGTGGGAGGGGTGGTGGTGATGGTGGGGTGGTGATGGTGGGGGGGGTGATAGTGGGGGTGGTGATGGTGGGAGGGGTGGTGATGGTGGGAGGGGTGGTGGTGATGGTGGGGTGGTGATGGTGGGGGGGTGATAGTGGGGGTGGTGATGGTGGGAGGGGTGGTGATGGTGGGAGGGGTGGTGGTGATGGTTGGGGGTGGTGATGGTGGGAGGGGTGGTGGTGATGGTGGGGTGGTGATGGTGGGGGGGTGATAGTGGGGGTGGTGATGGTGGGAGGGGTGATGGTGGGAGGGGTGGTGGTGATGGTGGGGTGGTGATGGTGGGGGGGTGATAGTGGGGGTGGTGATGGTGGGAGGGGTGGTGATGGTGGGAGGGGTGGTGGTGATGGTGGGGGGTGGTGATGGTGGGAGAGGTGGTGATGGTGGGAATTAGAGGGAGGTGGAGAAACAGGGAAAAAGTGTGAGATCATTAACAGGCCTGACAGAGAAGCAGAGAGTGGGACACACACACACACACACACACACACACACACACACACACACGCACGCACGCACGCACACACACACACACACACACACACACACGCACGCACACACAAACACTCACACACACACACACACACACACTCGCGCACACACACACCACACACACACACACACACACACACACACACACACACACACGAACGCACACACGTACGCACGCACGCACGCAGAGAGAATGGGGTCAGTTTGTGGGCGATTTAACAGAAATTAGGAGAGAGAGAGAGAAAAAAATAAGAAACAAAAAAGACTAAACCTTCCTGTTAATTTATTGATAACGTTTTCGAGGTCGCCACTGACAACTAATGCAATCTTGTTACAACAGAGGACGCCAGCTTAGCTAATCATGACACAGGAGTGACAAGATCTAAAACATGCATGAGCGTGCGTATTTTTCAAGTGCTTGGGAGTGTGTGTGTGTGTGTGTGTGTGTGTGTGTGTGTGTGTGTGTGTGTGTGTGTGTGTGTGTGTGTGTGTGTGTGTGTGTGTGCTTTTTTCCCCTTGCATACAAAGTTGTGTGTGTGTGTGTGTGTGTGTGTGTGTGTGTGTGTGTGTGTGTGTGTGTGTGTGTGTGTGTGTGTGTGTGTGTGTGTGTGTGTGTGTGCGACATGGTAATGCGAATGGGTAATATATATATATATATATTCATATATATATATATGTGTGTGTGTGTGTGTGTGTGTGTGTGTGTGCGCGCGCGCTCGTGTGTGTGTGAACGCGTCCTTTCGCGTCTGAGTGCACGTGTAGCAATGTTTTCCAACGTGTGCGTGTGCAAATCACTTTCTGTGGCTCGCGAAAAACCGTGCTGAATCTTATGCAAAGACAAATCAAAGCGCTTTCGCACCAGTCATTCTCACGCACGCATAAATCTAAAACTGGAGAAAATGAAGACAAGAAAGAGGCAGGGAAGGGAGGCTATATTGGGAAGAGGTGGGTTTTTAGGCCAGACTTGAAAGAGCTGAGTGTGGAGACTTGACGAAGTGAAAGAGGAAGTTCATTCCAATTGCAAGGTCCAGAGACAGAGAAAGAACGGCGGCCAACAGTCGAGAGTTTGAATCTGGGTATCCGTAAACAGAGTGGATCCGAAGCTGATCGCAGTGAACGAGATGGAGTGTAGAGGTGAAGGCAGCCACAGAGATAGGAAGGGGTTGATTTGTGAATACATTTGTAGCATAGAGTGCTGATCTTGTACTTTATTCGGTGTGAGACAGGGAGCCAGTGAAGATGTTGCAAAAGAGGAGTGACGTGCTCAGATCTTTTCTTTCTGAGGACGAGTCGGGCAGCAGAGTTTTGTATGCGCTGAAGGGACTGAATGGATGAAGCAGGCAAACCAGACAATAGAGAGTTACAGTAGTCAAGGCGAGAGAGAATGAGAGAAACGACAAGTCTAGATGTTGCGTCAATGGACAGATATTTCCGGATGGAACTGATGCGCCGCAGTTGACAGCAGCAGGATTGACATGTCTGACTGATAAATTTTAGCATGGACAGTGTGTTGTCAAGGACAACGCCGATGTTCCTGACTGAACTGGAAAGAGGGATGGATGTACTGCCAAGTTTGATTGTGTCAGTTCTGATATATAAGCTCGACGTCCCTTTTCGGCAAGGTGTTGTGTCCTTGGGAAAAGTATTTCACTCCGAATTGTCCCACACTCCACCCAGATGTAAATGGCTACCTGATTTCGGTCGGGGAAAATTAAAAATGGCTGAATGAAAGAATTGGGCTCTGTCTTCCTGTTCCGAGCCCTAGACACATTGAATACTAATTCACCACCCCCATAGCCATTGGGACCTTTACCCTACAAACTCTAGTTTATTCTTGATCTTAGCATTGCTACTCCACCTGCACTTAACGATATAGATTCTCATGCAGTAGGCATAATCCGAATCAATAACAAATATGTTTCAGAAAATCAAACAACAGCATGGCATTGATTTTCTTCACCCTCCCAAACTATACACAAGAAAAGACCTCAACCAGTCCCTTACAGAGTCGGTTCCAGTATCGACTTCCATCTTATTTCTATGTGTCAGATAGATAGCTCACACCAGAAAGTGGGAAATCTACGGCGAAAGAAAACCGACCTGGTTCTGGAAAGAAAACTAAAACACTGATAAAGGAGGGACAAGACCGACATGGAAATAGCTCGGACTTGGGGGGGTGTGGGGTGAGGAGGGGGTGTTGGGGGAAATTGTGGGGTTGGGGGGGGGGTGGGAGGTTAAGGGGAGGAATGGGGGGAGACGGGGGAGGGGGGATAGTAGGCTCAGCTTTAGTTCTTTAGCGCCTCCCCCCCAAGGGAAGTACATAGCTGATTCGCAACCGAAACAATCGATGGCCATTTCATCCTCAGGGGAAACTCGGCAGCCTTGTTATCACCCGGTTGCCAGATCCAGTTTCAGTTTCAAGGAGACGTCAAAACGTGCAGACTAATCCATATACGCTACACACCATCTGATCAAAAGACATGGAGAAGCAAGCCAGCTCGCTGCAGAAAGTCCAGAGATGTTGCAGCTAAAAAAAGAAAAAGAAAACACACATAGAAAACAATAGCAACAAAAACAAAAACAACAACAAAATATACCCTTGGACCTTTTCCGTTCTTGCGAATTCCACGAATCATATTACCAATAATCATGTTTCATTTTTGTAATTACCACGGCATTCCAAACGCATCGAGTTAGGTTTACGATATCTGGGCGACATCTGCAAGGGAGACTCTCTAGAAGTCTGTTACAGCTTTTAAAAATAAACGTGGTATTGGAACTCGATCCATTGTGTGTGTGTGTGTGTGTGTGTGTGTGTGTGCGTGTGTGTGTGTGTTTTGCTTGTTTTCTAATGATTCCCTGTATTAAATAACAAATATATAATTTCAATTTTTGTCACTACAAGTGCCTTAAAAACGTAAATAGGCTTGTGATCTCTGGTGGACAGCTGGCTGCAATGAATATCTCCAGAAGGGTGTTGCAGCTATATTTTCATCCAAAAAAAAAAAAGATCTTGGGTCCTGGTTCCGTTCTTATTGTTTAACTGCCCGAACTATTGTACCAATAAACCCATGGTCCCTTCTCTTGTTAAAAACATTCAGAGTTAACGTTCATATTCTAGATATACTCATGTCAATAATTACAATGTGATTCTTAATTGCAATGTTTTTAAAGCGAATATCTGAAATACTATTACTATTATTATTATTTTGAATACATGTTTATTACTCCTGTTTAATCAAGTAATCCAGTGTGTGTGTGTGTGTGTGTGTGTGTGTGTGTGTTTGCATGTTGTGTGTGTGTGTGTGTGTGTGTGTGTGTGTGTGCATGTGTGTGTGTGTGTGTGTGTGTGCGTGTGTGTGTGCGTGCGTGCGTGTGTGTGTGTGTGTGTGTGTTTATCTGGTGATGTTTTGCCGAAACTGATGCAATTTATCGTTATGAGACAATACAGTTATTATTATCTTATCTATCATAATCAATGTGCAATATGGTAGGCTATGCTCATACTTATATTCAAAGTAATGTTTATCAACTTTTTCTGTTTTTAAATTCAAAATATTACCTGCAATGTGTGGAATAAACGTATGAAACGGTGTATGTGATATATTTGCATTTCCGTCTTCGTTATATTCCTGATACCTGGAGTGGGGTTTCTTTGATGTTGTTTGTTTGTTTTGTTGGTTGGTTTGTGTGAGTTTGTTTGTTTTGTTTGATTGTTTGGTTTTCGGGGGGATGGGGGGGTGGGGGTTGTTGGCTTTTTTGACTCACTTGTGTAAACAAAGTGAGTCTATGTTTTAACCCGGTGTTCGGTTGTCTGTGTGTGTGTGTGTGTGTGTCTGTGTGTGTGTGTGTGTGTGTGTGTGTCCGTGCTAAACTTTAACATTGACATTTTCTCTGCAAATACTTTGTCAGTTGACACCATATTAGGCATAAAAATAGGAACAATTCAGTTCTTTCCAGTCATCTTGTTTAAAACAATATTGCACCTATGGGATGGGCACAAAAAAGTAAAAAATGAAGCCTAATTATTTGCAAACTGCATTTACTGTTATATTTATATTTTTTTGTATTCTCTAAACTTGGCACTGTGATCTGATATTCTGACCCAACAACAAGAGCAGTCATTATTATCATTTTTTGTTCAAACAGGAACTTCTTTTGCTAAGCATGGAAGTTTTATTTGTTTTGCAAACGTTTTGGTGCAGAGAGTAAAAAAAGGGAAATTACTCTGTAATTAATGCTAGGGGACTTAATTTGCTTTAAACTGATCTTTCTCATCTTAAATATTACATTTTGAAATTATATTCAATACATAAAAAACTTGGATTTTTTTTTTTTTTTTTAAGTGAATCACAAGTGAGTATTGAAGCCTTGCCTCTCTTGTTACAGTTATGGTTATGGTCTCCATGTTGTTTACTTGTCCATGTTGTGATAAAGCACCTGACTAAATTTCTCTAGTTGGAGATAATAAAGTTCTTCTTATCTTCTCTCATCGTATCTTATCACATAGTGTGATGTGCATGTGTATGGATATGAGTGTGTGAATGCGTTCGTTTCATTACTTTTTACGATGTTAATGATGATGATGGTGATCATTCTTCGTTGTAGGTTGGTTTTTTTTCTCAAGGCCTGACTAAGCGCGTTGGGTTTCTCTGCTGGTCAGGCATCTGCTTGGCAGATGTGGTGTAGCGTATATGGATTTGTCCGAACGCAGTGACGCCTCCTTGAGCTACTGATACTGATACTGTAGTAGCAGTAGATGTAGCAGTGTTAACAAAATTATTATTGTTGTGTCGTCATCGTTAATGTTGTTCATTTTATTGTTGTCACAAGAACAGATTTTAAGACTGGGCGATGCCTAAAATCTTTTTCCTTGAGTAATAAAGTTTTTGAATCTTGAATCTTGAACCTTATCATATCAAGTGGTATCTAGTTACCAGAAAGTCTCCAGAAGGTTCTTGCAGATCATTCAAACCAACAAACAAACAAAACAACATGGCCATGGATTCTAATCCTACTAACTCCCTGAATGACTTTATCAGGAAAATAATTTCCCATGCTACTTATCATCAGGGCACTCTAACACACATGATTATAATCAGTCTTGCTGTCTCTGGCTGCCAAAATGCAGGTTTAACTCACTCAGTACGGCCAGTCCTCTCTTCTCCTCTACACAGACCCCTCGGATGTCCAGTGGGTGTCTGAATGACCCAACCTTTAGCTTCCGTCGTCAGAATTGTCGTATTCTTTGTCAGCATTCACCTCTTCAGTATAAGAGCGTTCCGCTTGCAATATTTTGATGATGGTAATTGAGATGATATGCTGTTAGACACCCACTGGACATCCGAGGGGTCTGTGTAGAGGAGAAGAGAGGACTGGCCGTACTGAGTGAGTTAACGTCGTCTCTTTCGCCGTTCGTATGGAGAGAGTTAAAAAAAAATATCCAGATGATGGCGTTGGGCCCTAGTCTTGTTCCAACTAATTCCCTGGATTATCTTATCAATAATATCATTTCTCCTTTTTATCACTGTCAGGGCATCGAGAACACATTGTCGTCGTCAGATGCTAGCTTGGGCAGGACTAGTTTATCTTATCGGGTCTTTGTAATGGGGTTGTTGCCATGGCAATAAAAACAATAATACCTGCTGCTGTGACAGGACAAAAAAACCTGGAGAATTCACGGACACACATCGCTGCACACCCACACAATCGCAAACCCCGTCCACATGAGTTATGAGGTGGCAGCACAATACGATCTATTGATTGAAGCTATTGATTCGGCGTTCAGCAAACACGCTCACACACGTGCGCACACGCACACGCACACCCAAAACAGATACCCCCCCACCCCCACCCCCCACCCCACACACACACACACACACACACACACATGCACGCACGCTCGACGATTTCCATTCTATCTACTACCTGTTGTATGTTTAATCAAATGCAGTTCTCTGGTAAATCCGTATGCGAACAACAGGAAACGCACCTATGAGAACGCTTGGTAGTGCAGTAGAGGAGGGAAGAGAGAAAGAGAAATCTAGAGAGACAGAGGAGAAAAACGGAGATGAAGGGGGGAGAGAGGGGGAGAGAGAAAGAGAGAAAGACAAAGAGAGAAAAATTCTTGATTAGAAACCCCAGGAGATGCGTTTTGAACTTAAAAAAGAAAAAAAAAAACAAAAAAAACACGTTCTTTGACGAACAGACGGAGACAGACTTTGAAAAAGTCACGGGTATGGAGCGAGAGAGAAAGACAAGAAGAAGAAGAAGAAGAAGATTGATTGATTGATTGATTGATTGATTGATTGATTGATTGAATCTTTAATGGGTAAAGAATCATGTGCAGTGAAGGCCTTTTGTACAATTCTACCCATGTAACGACACAAAACATGAAAATAAAGAACGACACCAAACATAAAAAATAAAGAAATAAAAATGAAATCAAATAATAAGAACAACGAATAAAAATACTAACTGGGACAGTCTTGTCCAAAGTAACAAAACAATGAAAAGAACAATTCGTACATTATCACGAACGCACGCACACACACATAATTATTATAAAACAAACAAGCGAAGACATACGTACACATTCACGCCCACACACACACGCACGCACGCACGCACGCACACACACACACACACACACACACTGTTCATTTGCTAGCACGATCACACATACATTCAATTTTTTCAAGAACAACGAATGAAAATACTAACTGGGATAGTCTTGTCCAAAGTAACAAAACAATGAAAAGAACAATTCGTACATTATCACGAACGCACGCACACACACATAATTATTATAAAACAAACAAGCAAAGACATACGTACACATTCACGCCCACACACTCAAACACACACACACACACACACACACACACACACACACACACACACACACACACACACTGTTCATTTGCTAGCACGATCACACATACATTCAATTTTTCATTCATCATAGCATGGCAGCCAGTGGACTGAGTACAAGCAAGCATTTAACAAAAGACCGCGAGTAGGTTAATCAAAAGTATCGAACAGAAATATTGTTATGTTTGACTCAAAGAGAGATATGAGAGTGGAATGATGGCCTAGAGGTAACGCGTCCGCCTAGGAAGCGAGAGAATCTGAGCGCGCTGGTTCGAATCACGGCTCAGCTGCCGATATTTTCTCCCCCTCCATTAGACCTTGAGTGGTGGTCTGGGCGCTAGTCATTCGGATGAGACGATAAACCGAGGTTCCGTGTGCAG
Organism: Babylonia areolata; assembly: GCF_041734735.1. Taxonomy (NCBI): domain Eukaryota; kingdom Metazoa; phylum Mollusca; class Gastropoda; order Neogastropoda; family Buccinidae; genus Babylonia; species Babylonia areolata. The sequence goes on along the minus strand of NC_134893.1, from coordinate 50,419,967 downwards.
CATGCACTTAGCGCATGTAAAAGAACCCACGACAACAAAAGGATTGTTCCTGGCAAAATTCTGCAGAAAAATCCACTTCGATAGGAAAAACAACTAAAACTACACGCAGGAAAAAAATACAAAAAAATGGGTGGCGCTGTAGTGTAGCGACGCGCTCTCCCTGGGGACAGCAGCCCGAATTTCACACAGAGAAATCTGTTGTGATCAAATGAAATACAAATACAAATATGACTGGTATTTGAAGAAGAAGAAGAAGAAGAAGAAGAAGAGAAACAGACAGACAAATAAACAGAGACACAAATAAAGAGGGAGAGAGAATTCTGTTTAAAACTGACAAGTGTACTGTCATTATCAGTTCATATGTTGTTTGAAATAGAGACACATGAATATCATTCGTGACAAAACTGCATAAAGAGACAGAGCAGTGGAGAAAGAGACAGAGACAAGAGAGATGGTTATAGACAGATAAGGACGAAAAGAGAAGACACAGTCTTTGTTCACGAGGGCAGCAGATGAACTATATGCTTTTTTTTTCCCTACATCCAGCCCTCGCCCTGAAGAGGAGTCTACAGGGAAAGAAGTAATTTGTATTTTGAAACAGACTGGGGGGGGGGGGGTGGGGGGGGGGAGAGATCAAAGGGATCAAGGCGAGAGACAGACAAACAGACAGAGACAGAAGGAGCCAGTTGCATTGCTCGGACGGAAGAGCCTAGTATGGTCGTAACCCGCTACTAACTGTGTGTAGTTTGGAACTGGCCAATGGCGAAGTTCGGTCAACGTAGGCATTTAAGTCACGTGTAGCTGTCAAAAAGTTAGAACCAAGCAATGCAACTGGCTCCAGGAGAGAAAGAAAGAGAGACAGAGAGAGAGAGAGGGGGGGGGGGGGGGGGGGGGGAGGGAGGGAGGGAGAAAAAGAAAAGAGAGAAATCGACTGAATTATATTCAACGATGTTATTCGAGGGAAATAGCGACAAAGAGTCAGCGTGAACGAGAACATAGATAGACAATTAGAGAGATAGAGTAAGAGAGATACAAAGAGACAGAGAGGCACAAAGAGCTGCAACTAAAAACAAATGCTAATTGAAACATTTAAACTAAATGGGACCTGACATTCATTTCGCTGATTCCATCTGAGGCCACGAGATAAAGACATAAAAACTGGTGAACGCGAAACAACTGAGAAGCAGGGGGAATGAGAGAGAGAGAGAGAGAGAGAGAGAGAGAGAGAGAGAGAGAGAGAGACAGAGACAGAGACAGAGACAGAGACACGGAGAGACAGGGGCACAGCACAGAGACACAGGTATACAGAGAGAGGGACAGAGAGAAAGACGGTGAGAGAGACAGAGACAGAGAGACATAGAGAGACCATGTACAGTTGTTTGTTTGTTTATTTGTTTTTGTTTTTCGTTGTTTCTCTCTCTCTCTCTCTCTCTCTCTC
>NC_134893.1:50396029-50403529 GCF_041734735.1 Babylonia areolata | reverse complement strand
TCTTTCTCGATATAATGAAGAACTTGTTTTATTCTTTCTTTTTTTCTTCTCTTACGTTTCTTGGTTTGCCTCCTCGAAAAACACACACACACACACACACACACACACACACACACACACACACACACACACACAGATGGAGACAGACAGATCAAGATTAATGGAGATGGAGAGATAAAGAGATAGGGAGATGGAACTGGGAGGGAGTGGGGGTGGCAGAGAAAATCAAACAGAGAGAGAGAGTGGACGTTAAGGGGGTCAGGGGGGTGGGGGAGGAGACTATCTTTGCTGATGCAGAGAGATAGTAACAGAACGAGAGGACAAACAGACCGACAGACAACGACAGACAGAGAAAGAGAGAAATCCCGAGTCAGAGAACCACCAACACATTGAAAAAGAAGTCGGCTTATTTTAAAATCATTCCAACACATCCAGGCACGCACACAGATTCAACGCTTCACCAGACTCGGACAAAACCTTGAACGCTTATGACATTTCCTGAAACTCACCCCAACATTTTTATCTCCACCCCCATTCGAACAAGCAAAAACAAAAGACAAAACAAACAAGAAAGAAAAACAACAACAATAAGCACAATCGAAGATATATTTTATTTAATACCATTAGCTTTTATTGTTTTGTTTCGTGTCATTTTCATGCCACCGGTCCCTTCAAAAATGTGTATCTTGCGTCACCCAGCTGCCAATCATGATTAAATGCTACCCCCCCCACCCCCCACCCCACCCCACCCCCACCCCCCACCCCAAATGGAAGGTCATACCCGTGCTAAAGCAATATTGACTCGCATGCCATTCACATAGGGAAAACGGATTAGATTTTTCTAGAATCATAAAGGTTAAACGTCAGAAACGCTAACAGTAATGAAGAGGAGGCTGGGAAGTTGTTCGGATTGAGAGAGACAGGAAGAGGATAAGAAAAGGAAGTAAGGAAATACTCTAGAAAAAAAACTGACGTCCGGGTCAGATAATTTTTCGGGCATAATATGGTAAAAAATGCGCGCGGGGTGGCGGGGGGGCGGGGGGGGGTTGTTTTTTTGTTGTTTTTGTTTGGTCGTTTGTTTGTTTCTTTTCTTTTTGTTTGGTTTTTTGGTTTTTTGGGGTTTGGGGGTTGTTTTTTGTTGTTTTTTTTGTTTTGTTTTTTTTTCCTTGTTGTATCTTTATTTATGGGTTATAAAAGAAACAATAGACCAGTTACCCGGTTGTTGTTTTTTTCTTTTCATTATTTCTTTCTTTCTCGATATAAGGAAGAACTTCTTCTTCTTTTTTTTCTCTTACGTTTCTTGGTTTGCCTCCTCGAAAACACACACACACACACACACACACACACAGAGAGAGAGAGAGAGAGAGAGAGAGAGAGAGAGAGAGAGATGGAGACAGATAGATCAAGATTAATGGAGATGGAGAGATAAAGAGATGGGGAGATGGAACTGGGAGGGAGTGGGGATGGCAGAGAGAATCAAACACAGAGAGAGAGAGAGAGTGGACGTTAAGGGGGCCAGGGGGTTGGAAGAGGAGACTATCTTTGCCGATGCAGAGAGATTGTAACAGAACGAGAGGACAAACAGACCGACAGACAACGACAGACAGAGAAAGAGAGAAATCCCGAGTCAGAGAACCACCAACACATTGAAAAAGAAGTCGGCTTTTTAAAATCAGTCCAACACATCCAGGCACGCACACAGATTCAACGCTTCACCAGACTCGGAAAAAACCTTGAACGCTTATGACATTTCCTGAAACTCACCCCAACATTTTTATCTCCACCCCCATTCGAACAAGCAAAAACAAAATACAAAACAAACAAGAAAGAAAAACAACAACAATAAGCACAATCGAAGATATATTTCATTTAATACCATTAGCTTTTATTGTTTTGTTTCGTGTCATTTTCATGCCACCGGTCCCTTCAAAAATGTGTATCTGCGTCACCCTGCTGCCAATCATGATTAAATACTAACCCCCCCCCCCCCTCCCCACCCCCAAATGGAAGGTCATACCCGGGCTAAAGCAATATTGACTCGCATGCCATTCACATAGGGAAAACGGATTAAAGTATTCCAGAATCATAAAGGTTAAACGTCAGAAACGCTAACAGTAATGAAGAGGAGGATGGGAAGTTGTTCCGATTGAGAGAGACAGGAAGAGGATAAGAAAAGGAAGTAAGGAAATACTCTAGAAAAAAAAAATGACTTCCGGGTCAGATAATGTTCCGGGCTTAATATGGTAAAAAAAATGTTCTTTTTTATGCTGCATCTTTATTTATGGGTTATAAAAGAAACACACACACACAAAAAAAACGGTTACTCGTACTTTTTTGATTTCGTTAATTCTTTCTTTCTCGATAGATTGAAGAAATATTTTGCTTCTGTTTTTGTTTTGGGTTTTTTTTGTTTGTTTTTTTTTTGGTTTTTTCTGTTTTCTGTTGTTGTTGTTGTTGTTGTTTGGGTTTTTTTGTTGTTTTTTTTCGTTTCATTTCTCTTAAGTTTCTTGGTTCGCCTCCTCGAAACACACACACACGCACACACACACACACGCGCGCTCACACACACACACACACACCACTCTTTTTCTGGGTTTTTTTTTTCCTTTTTCTACTTCATTTATTTATTTATTATCATTTTTTTTTGCAATTGCTTTAAATTTGACAACTGTTGTTGTTTTTTCTTTTGTTTTGGAAGAGCTGCTGCTTTTCTTTATGATTTTCTTACATGGTTTGTGCTGAGAAAAACAGAGACAAAAAAAAAAAAGAAAAAAAAAAGCAAACCCAGACAAAACAAGGGGTGCTTGAAGATTATTTTGTGTGTATGTTGGACAGGTATGACGGACATGAGTTCTTTTTTTTTCTTTTTTTTTTTTTTTTTTTTTTGCTGCCCCATCATCTGCACCGTTTCAGTGGCATTGCTCCCACGCCGCTCACTTAGATTCCCCCATACACGGCCACACCAGGGTTCGTCTGTTGCAGTTCCAGCGTCGGCAGTCCACAGGGAACCATCGCTGTTAGGTCGCCAGGAGGCCACACACCAGAGGCCCTGCACTGCTTCTGAGTCACTTCGGTGGTGTTCAGTGGTGCCTGTTCTGTTTTAACGTACTTAGGACACCACCTACTAAGCCCCCTACTAACGACAATAATGGCTTAGTCGCGGAGCCAGACTGAGTGAGCGTCCCTCCCAGAGTGGAGACCGCCACCACGTCCCTCAAACAACAGCCACCACCCATGAATGAGATTATTTTGTGTGTGTGTTGGACAGGTATGACGGACATGTGTTCACTGCATGGGCCCAACAAAAACGCATTTTGTTTCATTGGCATTTTTCCCCTTGCTTGTTTTGGTTCTGTTGGCGTTTTTCTTCCCCTGCTTCTTGTTCGTGGGTTGTGATATTGCTGTTGCTGTCGATGTTGTTCTTGATAATGTTGTTGTTCTTGTTGATGATGATGTTGTTGTTGTTGCTGATGCTATTGTTGTTACTGATGTTGATGTTATTGCTGTTGTTGTTGTTGATGATGTTGTTGTTGTTGATGATGATGCTGTTGTTGTTGCTGTTGTTGTTGCTGTTGTTGCTGATGTTGTTTTTGTTGTTGATGATGTTGGTATTGATGATGATGTTGTTGTTCTTCTTGTTGCTGTTGATGATACTGTTTTTGTTGTTGGTGATGTTGTTATTGATGATGATGATGATCTTGTTGTTGTTGTTGTTGTTGTTGATGTCGTTATTGATGTTGTTGTTGATATTGTTGTTGTTGCTGATGTTGATGTTGTTATTTTGGAGGCTTGGGAGGGGGAAGGTGCTGAAGGCGTGCGCACACACAGGAACAGAAGTCCTTGTGCTTGCACACACACACACACACACACACACACACACACACACACACACACACACACGCACACGCACACACAGTCCACACAGATGGAGACAGACAGATCAAGATTAACTCACTCAGTACGGCCAGTCCTCTCTTCTCCTCTACACAGACCCCTCGGATGTCCAGTGGGTGTCTGAATGACCCAACCTTTAGCTTCCGTCGTCAGAATTGAGGTATTCTTTGTCAACATTCACCTCTTCAGTATAAGAGCCTTCCGCTTGCAATATTTTGATGATGGTAATTGGGGTGAAACGCTGTTAACGTCGTCTCTTTCGCTGTTCGTATGGAGAGAGTTAATGGAGATGGAGAGATAAAGAGATGGGGAGATGGAATTGGGAGGGTGTGGGGATGGCAAACAGAGAGAATTAAACAGAAAGCGAGAGAGAGAGTGAGCAGACGTTAAGGGGGGCAAGGGGGGGGGGGGGGCGGACTGATTCGATTATCTTAGATGATGCAGAGTGATTGTAACGTTACCTGACCCGGAAGTCAATTTTGTTTTTCTAGAGTATTTCCTTACTTCCTTTTCTTATCCTCTTCCTGTCTCTCTTAATCGGAACAACTTCCCATCCTCCTCTTCATTACTGTTAGCGTTTCTGACGATTAACCTTTATGATTCTAGAAAAAATCTAATCCGTTTTCCCTATGTGAATGGCATGCGAGTCAATACAGCTTTTGCCCGGGTATGACCTTCCTTTTCGGGGGTGGTGGGGTGGAGTGGGGGTGGGGTTAGCATTTAATGATGATTGGCAGCTGGGTGACGCAAAATACACATTTTTCAAGGGGTGGGTGTCATGAAAATGAAACAAAACAAAACAGTGAAAGTTAATCGTATTAAATAAAATATATATTCGATTGTGCTTCTTGTTGTTTTTGTTTTTCGTTCATTTTTTCTTCTGTATTTTGTTTTTGTTTGTTCGAATGGGGGTGAAGATTAAAAAAAAAATTGAGGTGAGTTTCAGGAAATGTCATAAGCGCTCAAGTTTTTTTGTTGTTTTTTTCCGAGTCTGGTGAAGCGTTAATTTTGTATGCGTGCCTTGATGTGTTGGAAAGATTAAAAAAAAAAAAAAAAAGCCGACTTCTTTTTCAATGTGTGGGTGGTTCTCTGACTCGGGATTTCTCTCTTTCTCTGTCTGTCGTTGTCTGTCGGTCTGTTTGTCCTCTCGTTCTGTTACAATCTCTCTCCATCATCTGAGATAATCAAATCAGTCTCCACCCCGCACCCCCTTAACGTCCAATCTCTGTTGAAGAAATATTTTGCTTTTCTTTTTTTCTGTTTTCTGTTTTGTTTTGGGTTTGTTTGTTTTTTGTTTTTTGTTGTTGTTTTTTGTTTGTTTTTGTTTGTTTGTTTGTTTGTTTTTTTTCTTAAGTTTCTTGGTTCGCCTCCTCGAAAAATACACGCACGCGCGCGCGCGCGCACGCACACACACACACACACACACACACACACACACACACACACACACACACACACACACACACACACACATCACTCTTTCTTCTTCTTCTTCTTCTTCTTTTTTGCAATTGCTTTAAATTTGATAACTGTTGGTGTTGTTTTTTTCTCTTGTTTTGGAAGAGCTGCTATTTTTGTATATGACTTTCTTACATGGTTTGTGCTGAAAAAAACAGAGACAACAAAAAAAATCAAAACAAAACATTGGTTGCTTGAAGATTATTTTGTGTGTGTGTGTGTGCGTGTTGGACAGGTATGATGGACATGTGTCCACTGCATGGCCCAACAAAAACGCATTTTGTTTCATTGGTATTCCCCCCCCACCCCCCCACCCCCTCCCCTGCTTGTTTTGGTTCTGTTGGCGTTTTTCTTCCTCTGCTTCTTGTTGATGATGATATTGTTGTTGATGTTGTTGTTGCTGTTGTTGATGTTATTGATGTTGTTGTTCTTGTTGATGATGTGGTTGTTGATGTTATTGTTGTTGTTGATGCTGTTGTTGTTGTTGCTGATGTTGATGTTATTCATGCTGTTGTTGTTCCTAATGATGTTGTTCTTGATGATGATTATGTTGTTGATGATGATGATGTTGTTGTTGCTGATGTTGATGTCATTGATGCCGTTGTTGTCCTTAATAATGATGTTGCTGTTGAAGTTGTTGTTGCTGATGATGTTACTGATGTTGTTGTTGCTGATGATGTTACTGATGTTGTTGTTCTTCTTCTTCATGATGATGTTGTTGCTGATGATACTGATGTTATTGATGTTGTTGTTGTTTTTGATGATGTTGTTGCTGATGATGTTGATGTTATTGATGTCGTTGTTGTTCTTGATGATGTTGTTGCTGCTGATGTTGATGTTATTGATGTTGTTGTTGTTCTTAATGGTGTTGTTGTTGATGTTGTTGTTGCTGATGATGTTGATGTTATTGATGTCGTAGTTGTTCTTGATTATGTTATTGATGATGTTGTTGTTGTTCTTGATGATGATGTTGTTGATGATGATGTTATTGCTGATGATGTTGATGTTATTGATGTTGTTCTTGTTGATAATATTGTTGTTGCTGTTGTTATTGTTGCTCATTTTGATGCTATTGCTGTTGTTGTTTTTGTTGATGTCATTGTTGTTGTTGATGTTTTTGTTGCTGATGTTGTTGATGTCATTGATGCTGTTGTTGTTCTTGATGATGATGTTGTTGCTGATGATGTTGATGTTATTGATGTCGTTGTTGTTGTTCTTAATGATGTTGTTGCTGATGATGATGTTGTTACTGATGATGTTGATGTTATTGATGTTGTTGCTGTTCTTGGTGATGTTGTTGTTGATGTTGCTGTTGCCGATGTTGATGTTACTGATGTTGTTGTTGTTCCTGTTGATGACTATATTGTTGTTGTTAATGATGTTGATGGTGATGATGTTGATGTGTTTTATTTTTGTTTGTTTCGTTGGTTGTTTTTTTTTTAGGAGAAATCAGTGGATGCCTAAAAGTTCTGCAAATGAGCAGGATAGTTTCAGCATCCCTGGAAGGTTCTTTCTAACTCTTTTTTTCTTATTTTTCTTCTTTTTTTTTTTATCTTTTGTATCTTGTGTGTGTGTGTGTGTGTCTTTTTTGTCTTTTTTGTTGTTGTTGTTGTTGTTGTTGTTCCTTCCATCATCATTTTTCTGCTTTCTGTTGTCTTTTTTTTCTTCTTCTTTTTTCTCATATTTTTAATCTGTCTTCTTCCCAATGGCATGTTCAAACACTTACAAGACCATGCAACATATATATTACACATACAGATATGTTGATGTTATTGATGTAGTTGTTGTTGTTGTTGTTTGAGGAGCTTCGAGGGGATGAGAGATGCGATGGTAGTTGGAGGCGGGATGGAGGAAGGGCAGGGGGGTTGAGGGGAGGGGTGGGGGGTGGGGTCGTGGGTGTCAATTTTTAATGCTTGTGCCTGTTTCGCCTCTGCGTGCAGGAGTCAAACGTGATCTGTATATTTGCTCTTGTTGTTGGTGCTTTGGGAAATCTCTCTCTCTCTCTCTCTCTCTCTCTCTCTCTCTCTCTCTCTCTCTCACTGTGTGTGTGTGTGTGTGTGTGTGTGTGTGTGTGTGTGTGTGTGTGTGTGTGTGTGTGTGTGATACGTTTCACTTCATAATAAGCATCGCAATCAGGAAAGAAAACAT
>NC_134893.1:50368529-50388529 GCF_041734735.1 Babylonia areolata | reverse complement strand
CTTATAGATACATCTGTGTGTGTGTGTGTGTGTGTGTGTGTGTGTGTGTGTGTGTGTGTGTGTGTGTGTGTGTGTATTCAGCCTGTATATGTCTAACCCGGTGACTGTAGCTAACCATCAATCAGTCCATCAGCCAATACCTACCCTCCTACACAACAATCATTCGACTTCTCTACAAACCTATCACCTCCCTCCCAACCTGCTAAACGTACCTGAAATCCTGTCTTCCATCATATATGTGACCTATTACTCAAAAGCTAGGCTACCTGGTTACAAATAATATCAACGTACCCATCAAGGAATTTGAAATCAGCTTCAAAGCACTCTGAAGTCACTGGACAAGAGCACGCCACCATGCACGTTGTCATAAAGATAACATCCTAGTAGCAGTCGACGTATTTTTGTTCTCCAAACGCGCTAACCTTGTCAGGCTAGAACATCACTCTTTGGGCGTTTTGGGGGCTGTCGGTTTTAAGGGCAGCCTGAGAAAAAAAAAATCGACGGTTTTTGGAGGGTCGCGCAGCCCTGGGCGATACGGGCTAATCGGTCTCTGAAGAGATTTGTCGATGGCTCTTGTATTTTTCATTCTTTTGTTTCCATATGAAAAAAATGGTGAATGCTGGACTTTTTTTTAAAACGAAGTTGAAAATGATAAAAGATGGTTTAAAATCAAAGATGACGATAAAAACGACGTTTCGAGTCATAGACTCTTTGTCAAGTCGCACACACACACACACACACACACACACACACAGATATAGATATATGTATATATCGCCAACATTGTCAAAATATGCCTCAAATATTGCTGACATAATACGTTTCAATCAACTTTTGGTTTGATTATCTTCAAAGATATTAACAACATCACAGAGAGACAACGACAGGACAGACAAACAGACAGCTAGACGCAATTGCGATGACTGTCCAAAAACACACGTCAGATATGCATTTCATTGCGTGCGTACTAGACTCCCGTTTCTTTCTTTCTTCCTTTTGTTCTCTGTTTCGTCTATTAATCCTTAGGGATTTTATGACAATAAATGAGGTCGAGTCGAGCCAGCCAGAGAGAGGCAAACAGGAAGTGCAGGCATTACGTTTCCTTACTAAAACACACTTTCACACACACACACACACACACACACACACACACACACACACACACACACACACACACACACACACACACACACACACACACACACACACACACCTCTATTAATTTTCCATGCTAACCTAAACTCGAAATTTTCAACGACAATCTCAACTCCTCATTAACAAACCATCACCCTAATCATTATTCCTTTTCCCCTCACCCCAATTGAACTCAAACAATCCAGCACACGAACAAACAATCCAACCATTCTTAACACCATTAGCCCATCCCTAAAACATCACATTCACCGCCACTACAAACCTATTTGCCAAAATGTTCGCAGAGGGCGCATGTCTGCTGTCAGTCATGATTAGGCTACACCCCATCACCGCCTCTGGCTGTTCTACAGCATCATCAAAGAGACCTGCCTCGTTTCCCAGCCCCAGGACTACCCCCATTAGAACGCCAGCCGAACTTAACCCACGGTCGGAAAGCCAGAACGCACCCCACCGATACATCTCACCCCCCCCCCCCCACCCCCACCCCCGGATAAATCTCAACCCCGCAGATGGACCTCATGTTCCGACGGACTTCAACCTCTGAACGTGCAGCCAAGGCTTCACCACCCTCTACAGACAGCCAGGACTTCACCCCTCTACAAATGGCCAGGACTTCACCCCTCTACAGACAGCCAGGACATCACCCCTCTACAGACAGCCAGGACATTACCCCTCTACAGACGGCCAGGACTTCACCCCTCTACAGACAGCCAGGACCTCACCCCTCTACAGACAGCCAGGACTTAATCCTGATACAGACAGCTAGGACTTCACTCTTCTTGGGAACAATTTTCACTCACAGATGCACAGCCAGAACACAGAACGAACATGCTCTCCTCGAACAATCCAGCAACGCCCACCTCCCTCACCGCGACCACAGCGAACCAACACGACCAAGACCCCAGTACCGAACACCTCGACCTGAAGGGCGGACACAAAGTAGGTCGTCAATGCGATCGCGATAAAGAAAGGAAAATGAGAAAATTCGGCGTTGCTCACACGCACGCACGCACAGACACACAGACACAGACACACACACACACACACACACACACACACACACACACACACACACACACACACACACAGAGGCAGAGAGAGACAGAGACAGACACACAGAGAAAGAGGCTGAGAAATACAGACAGACAGACAAACAGAGACATACACAGAGAAAGAGAGAGACACAGAGAGAAAGAGATAGACAGGTAGACAGACAGACAGAGACACACAGAGAGAGAAAGAGAGACAGACACAGACAGACACAGACAGACAGACACATATAGACGGACAGACACAGACGGACAGAGAGAGAAAGAGAGAGAGAGAGAGATTCAAAAACTTTATTACTCAAGGATAAACATTTTTGGCATCGCCCAGTCTTCCAATCTGTCCTTGTGACAACAATGACAATAACAACATTAACGATAACGACACAACAATAATAATTTTGTTAACACTGCTACATCTACTGCTGCTGCAACGAAGAATGGGAGAGAGAGAGAGAGAGAGAGAGAGAGAGAGAGAGATTTTCCATTCGCAAGCACATCACAGACACGACAGACATAATCTAATCTCAACAATATAGCTGCAAGCTGCATGCAGTGTCCCACGAAAGCACATTACTGAAACAATAAAGGCTTTTCGAACTAAATTGAAAAAAGACGAAGTGTCGCCTGTCTCATGTTGGGTTTTTTGTTGTTGTTGTTTTTTGTTGTTGTTTTTTGTTCTGTTTGTTTGTTTGTCGTTTTTGTTTGTTTTGTTGTTTTTCTCTTTGTATTTTTGTTACTGTTGTTTTTGTTTTTGTTGGGGGTTTTTTCTTGCTTTTTTTTTTTTTTTTTTTTTTTTTTTTTTGTCGTTGTCGTTTCGTAGACAATGCATTGAGTTTCTCATAAAACCCCGTCCCCCCCCCCCCCCCCCCACCCACTCAACCCCTCTTCCCACTTGCTGCCCTCTCCACCACCACCCCATTCAAGCCACCTTCCACCCCACCCACCCACCCTGCCGTGTCCCACCCTGCCTCTCTCTTGAACACCCCCACACGCCACCCCACCTTTCCATTTTCTAAATCATTTTGCAGTGTGTGTGTGTGTGTGTGTGTGTGTGTGTGTGTGTCGGTGTAGGTAGGTAGGGGGGTGTTTCTCCCTTACAGGCAGGCATTCGATTGTTGCTAGTTTTTGTCTCTATGTGTTTGTGTGTGGGTGTGGGTGGCGCTATGAACACACAACCTACGTATGAAAAAAAAAAAAAAAAAAAACAAAAACAAAAAAGCTTTATGCACCCCATACAAATCAAGTTCATTCAGTCACAGTAATTCATTCATTCATTCATTCATTCATTCATTCGTTCGTTCGTTCGTTCATTCGTGCATTCACCCACCCACCGAGTAGATGTTGTTGGCCACGTGCTGCACGTGCGAGAGGTTGGAGTGGATGAAGGTGACCTTGCTCCAGTGGAACATGCGCAGCAGGGACACGACACTCTTGGAGATCTGCGAGTCGGTAGGCTTGGTGCGGGCGAAGGTCGGGTACAGGGCCTTGTCGCTCACTGCGGTCTCCGTGCAGAACTGCACACAGGTGAAAGAAAGAAAGAAAAAAAAAAGAAGTAGAAGAAGAAATGAAGTCACCAGTTCAGGATATCAAATAATAGTATAAGGTCAAGACATCGCAGATTGGCATAAGTTTACAGCAAAATGAGAGATGTGTGATCAATTATTTTTCCACTGCTACGGGAAGATATTTATAGCTTAGTTTTTTGTTTGTTTGTTTTTTTCTTTTCTTTTATTATTTTATTTTTAAAGGACTATGATTCAGACGAGGAGGCAAGATTGCACTGGCTCTTAGTGCTGCAGCTTTAGGGGCTGGCTAGTTGGCCTTTGGGAACTATCCCAACGCCGACTGTCCTATAACCCTCTTGGCCGAGAAAATGGGAATGTTACTTGGGCAAGACAGTCTCCACTATAATTAAATTCTAGCCCAGATAGTTGGGACATCAGTTGCCTCCTCTGCTGTCATAGTTGGACACGACTAACTATCATACATTGAAGAAGAAGAAGAAGAAGAAGAAGAAATATTTATAGAAGAGAAACAATCAACACAGTTCAGTCTATTACAAATGTTGTGTTGCGTTGCGTTGTGTTACGTTGTGTTGCGTCGTATCGTAGTGTAGCGTATCGAATCCCATTGCATTGCATTGCATAGCATCGTATCGTATCGTATTGTATTGTATTTGACTGCTGCATTTTCCGGGCAGAACTGCAAGTTATCAAGTAAGTAAACAAAGCAGAACTTTTTTTTTTCGATAATTTTCTGTTTTAGTTGAAGCAGACTATAAAGTATGATTTGAATTGACGGGCGAATAGCCGAGTGGTTAAAGCGCTGGACTTTAAATCTGTGGGTCCCGGGGTCGAACCTCGGTAACGGCGCCTGGTGGGTAAAGGGTGGAGATTTTTTCCGATCTCCCAGGTCAACATATGTGCAAATCTGCTAGTGCCTGAACCCCCTTCGTGTGTATACGCAAGCAGAACATCAAATATGCACGTTAAAGATCATGTAATCAGCGTTCAGTGGGTTATGGAAACAAGAACTTAACCAGCATGCACCCCCCCGCCCCCCGAAAAACGGAGTATGGCTGCCTACATGGCGGGGTAAAAACGGTCATATACGTAAAAGCACACTCGTGTACAAACAAGTCAACGTGGGAGTTGCAGCCCACAAACGAAGAAGATTTCAATTGATTTTTTTTTTTTTTTTTTTGAAAGCATAGATATTGCGCTGCCCTGCGTTGTGCAGCATTGTGTTAATGTATTGCATTGCGTTGTTACTGCACTGCATCGTACTGCGTTGTATTCTATTGCATTGTACGGCCTTGTATTGTATTGTATTGTATTGTACTGCATTCTACTGCACTGGACTGCATTGTATTGCATTGTGTTGCACTGTACTCGAAGCATTCGAAACCAAGTGCTTGAGGAGACTACTACACATCTCCTACAAAGAGCACAAGACCAATGACTATGTGCGGAACCTGGTCAGCAACCTTGTTGGGCCCCAAGAACCACTGCTGGCGACTGTCAAACGACGGAAGATGGCATGGTTTGGTCACGTCATACGACATAACACCCTCTCCAAAACCATCCTGCAAGGGACTGCAGAGGGGGGCGCAGACGGGGGCGGCAGAGAAAAAGCTGGTCCGACAACGTCAAGGAATGGACCAAAATGACGATGCCAGATCTCCTCACGACAGCTGCCAACAGAACGGCGTGGCGAGCTATGACATCTTCCTCATGTCCCCCCAACGACCCCAGCGGTCGAGGGAATGAGTGAGTGAGTGAGTGTGCACTGTACGGCATTACATTGAATTGCATTGCATTGTATAGTAAAAAACGTCTACAGAGAGACGGAGACATGGTTTCTATTTGCGACTCTTCAGTAACAACTGGTTAGTCGGTGTCAAATTCTGACTGCTTTCCCGACAGAAAGAAATCATGATACCAATGCGGCGCCACGCCCATTTTTCCCTCACAGGTTTTTTTGTTTGTTTAATGTTGTTTTTCTCTCTCTTTCTGTCTGCAAGTGTATGCATATAAGTTTGCTTCCATATCAAAGCAGATTCTTCTTGCAGATTTTACTGTGGGGGAGACCTGTCCTGTTGTCGTAAGCTCCTTTTCCGACCCTAAGTGCATGACGTGACCTCGGTTTTACCGTCTCATTCGGAAGACATATACACAGGCCACCACACAAGGTCTAAGCTGACAGTAAAAATAGCAGGTCCTTACGGGAGTCGATCCCCAAAGCCCTCGCTTACTTGACGAACGCTTCATCAACCAGCTCAACGTTCCGCAAGATAACTAACTACCTGAATAAATAAATAAATAAATCCTCCCTTCCCTCCATCATTTCATACAGCTAAGAACCATGGTTAATGATCGAACAATATCTGTCGATCTTTTTTTTTTTTTTTCTTTTTTTTTTTTTTTCTTTTTTTTCACGTTTTAACCACAGGAACAGATTCTCCTTATGCAAAGACACACTGTTTCTTGTTCTTTCTTTTTTTTTCCGGGCATTTCCTCCGGTGGATGGCACTTCTCAGAGAGAAAGTAACAAACCATGAACTTTCATCAAGCTGTCAATGGCGGGCAACTTCATGTGTTGTTGCACACACACACACACACACACACACACACACACACACACACACACACACACACACACACACACACACACACACACACACACACACGCACGCACGCACGCACGCGCGTACACACACACATAGAGAGAGAGACAGAAACAGAGACAGAGAGAAAACACAGAGAGATCTATACCGCCCTATTAACGCACCACTGTGTAAGAACGGTAAAAAAAAAAAAAGGTGGGGGGGGGGGGGAGAGAGTGTCTAGGGGGGGGGGGGGGGGGGGGAACAGAACTGGTGATCTCCAAGCCCAAGCCATCACAAACCTCCTTCGCTATTTTTATCCAGAGAGAGAATTAGCAGTGGGGGGGTGATTTTAGTTGGTTCGCCAGACGAGCGAGGGGTATGGATGAAAACCCTTTTATAAACGGTTTGTTAGGACGACACGACGTTTAAGACAAAACGCAAAAAAAGGGGGCGAAAAAAGGGAGAGAACAAATATAGGCAAAGAAAGAAATAACGAAGAAAGAAAAGGAGGAAAAGGACAAGAAAGAAAGAAAGAAGGAACAAGTGCGATAGAAAGAAACAAACAAAGAAACAAAGACAGAAAAAAATGTGTTATAGAAAGAAGAAAAAAGAAGAAAGAACGAAAGAATGTAAGAAAAAAAAAAAAACGAACAGAGAGGGAAAAAAGGAACGGAAGAAAAGAAAGAAAGAAAACAAAATAACAGACACGCTAAAAGAAGGGGTGGAAGAGACAGGAGGAGAGTGGGAAAGAAAGAAAGAAAGAAAAAAGAAACAAGAAAGAAAGGAAGGAAGGAAAAAAGAAATAACTCAAAAAGAAAGAAAGAAAACAAAATAACAGACACACTAAAAGAAGGAGTGGCAGAGACAGGAGGAGAGTAGGAAAGAAAGAAAGGAAGATCAAAAGAAAAAAAGAAAGAAAGAAAGGAAGAAAGAAATAACTCAAAAAGAAAGAAAGAAAACAAAATAACAGACACACTAAAAGAAGGAGTGGCAGAGACAGGAGGAGAGTAGGAAAGAAAGAAAGGAAGGCAAAAAGAAAAAGAAAGGAAGGAAGGAAGAAAGAAATAACTCAAAAAGAAAGAAAGAAAACAAAATAACAGACACGCTAAAAAGAGGGGTGGCAGAGACAGGGAGAAAGTAGGAAAGAAAGAAAGGAAAAAATAGAAAGGAAGGAAGGAAGAAAGAACTCAAAAAGAAAGAAAGAAAACAAAATAACAGACACTCTAAAAGAAGGGGTGGCAGAGACAGGAAGAAAGTAGGAAAGAAAGAAAGAAAGGAAAAAGAAAGGAAGGAAGGAAGAAAGAACTCAAAAAGAAAGAAAGAAAACAAAATAACAGACACGCTAAAAGAAGGGGTGGCAGAGACAGGAGGAGAGTAGGAAAGAAAGAAAGGAAGAAAAAAAGAAAAAAGAAAGAAAGGAAGGAAGGAAGAAAGAAAGAAAACAAAATAACAGACACGCTAAAAGAAGGAGTGGCAGAGACAGGAGGAGAGTAGGAAAGAAAGAAAGGAAGATCAAAAGAAAGAAAGAAAGGAAGAAAGAAATAACTCAAAAAGAAAGAAAGAAAACATAATAACAGACACGCTAAAAGAAGGGGTGGCAGAGACAGGGGGAGAGTAGGAAAGAAAGAAAGGAAAAAAAGAAAAAGAATGGAAGGAAGAAAGAAAGAAAGAACTCAAAAAGAAAGAAAGAAAACATAATAACAGACACGCTAAAAGAAGGGGTGGCAGAGACAGGAAGAAAGTAGGAAAGAAAGAAAGGAAAAAAAGAAAAAGAAAGGAAGGAAGAAAGAAAGAAAGAACTCAAAAAGAAAGAAAGAAAACATAATAACAGACACGCTAAAAGAAGGGGTGGCAGAGACAGGAGGAAAGAAAGAAAGAAAGGAAAAAAAAGAAAGAAAGAAAGGAAGAAATAACTCAAAAAGAAAGAAAGAAAACAAAATAACAGACACGCTAAAAGAGGGGGTGGCAGAGACAGGGAGAAAGTTGGAAAAAAAGAAAGGAAAAAGAAAAAAGAAAGGAAGGAAGGAAGGAAGAAAGTACTCAAAAAGAAAGAAAGAAAGGAAGGAAGGAAGAAAGAACTCAAAAAGAAAGAAAGAAAACAAAATAACAGACACGCTAAAAGAAGGGGTGGCAGAGACAGGAGGAGAGTAGGAAAGAAAGAAAGGAAGATCAAAAGAAAAAAGAAAGAAAGAAAGGAAGGAAGGAAGAAAGAAAGAAATAACTCAAAAAGAAAGAAAGAAAACGAAATAACAGACACGCTAAAAGAAGGGGTGGCAGAGACAGGGAGAAAGTAGGAAAGAAAGAAAGAAAAAAGAAAGGAAGGAAGGAAGGAAGGAGGTGTCACTGCGTTCAGACAAATCCATAGACGCTACACCACATCTGCCAAGCAGATGCCTGACCAGCAACGCAACCAACCCAAGACACTTAGAAGGAAGGAGGAAAGAAAGTAATAAAGAAAAACAACAACAACAACAGCAACAACACGTTTGCCCTGACCAAGGAAAGACCAGTAAAATGTGATGAAGACATAAATAACAAAACAAAGGAAGAAAAGAGAAAAAGAAAGACTGACATAGATATATATATATATATATATATATATATATATATATATATATATATATATATATATATATATATATATAGTAAGTAAATAGGGGGGAAAAAAGACATGCAAAAGAACAAAAATAGGACGAAAAAAGAAGAAAAAGAAAGATGGAAAGAAGGAAAACAGGAAGACAGACGAAACAGAAGAAAAGGAAAGTACAAGAAGAAAAGAAAGAAAAGTAAACGAAAAGAAACAATATGAAAGAAAGAAACCATTCAGCCCTTTTTCCTAAATGAAGAATTTAAAAAAAAAAAGAAAAAAGAAACCAACATAATTGTTAACACGACTGAAAAGAAAGTGCGATACAGAGAGAGAGAAGAAAAAAGACTGATAAGAAACTGATTAGAAAGAAAGAGAGAAGAAAAGAAAGAAAGAAAGAAAGAACAAAAGAACTGATCACACCTTTCCCTGATTGAAATACCCATCTCCCCCCCCACCCAATCCCCATCCACCCTCACACACACACGCACCTTACCCCACCCCCCACTCCATCCATCTCCCCCACCCAGTTCAGCGTGTTCATAGCGGGACTTTTGAAAACCTGGGACACACACACACACACACACACACACACACACACACACACACACACACACACACATGTGCCAAGCAGATGCCTGACCAGCAACGCAACCAACCCAACACGCTTAAAAGGAAGGAGAAAAGAAAGTAATAAAGAAAAACAACAACAACAGCAACAACAAGTTTGCCCTGACCAAGGAAAGACCAGTAAAATGTGATGAAGACATAAATAACAAAACAAAGGAAGAAAAGAGAAAAAGAAAAGAGAAAAAGAAAGACTGACAGAGAGAGAGAGAGAGAGAGAGAGAGAGAGAGAGAGTAAGTAAATAGGGAAAAAAAGACATGCAAAAGAACAAAAATAGGAAGAAAAAGGAAGAAAAAGAAAGATGGAAAGAAGGAAAACAGGAAGACAGACGAAACAGAAGAAAAGGAAAGTACAAGAGCAAAAGGAAGAAAAGTGAACGAAAAGAAACGAAAAGAAACAATATGAAAGAAAGAAATCATACAGCCCTTTTTCCTAACTGAAGAATAATAATTAAAAAAAAAGAAAAAAAGAAACCAACATAATTGTTAACACGACTGAAAAGAAAGTGCGACAGAGAGAGAGAGAAAAAAAAAAGACTGATAAGAAACTGATTAGAAAGAAAGAGAGAAGAAAAGAAAGAAAGAAGGAAAGAACAAAAGAACTGATGGCACCTTTCCCTGATTGAAATACCCATCTCTCTCCCCTCCCCACCCCCCTCCACCCTCACACACACACACACACACACACACACACACACACACCTACCTTACCCCGGCCCCCACTCCATCCATCTCCCCCACCCAGTTTAGCGTGTTCATAGCGGGACTTTTGAAAACCTGGGAACGTGGAAGTGCCTCTTTCACATGCTGGCAAGAAACACACACACACACACACACACACACGCACGCACGCACGCACGCACGCACACACATACACACACACACACACACATGTGCCCTCGCAAACACACACACACACACACACACACACACACACACACATGTGCGCTCGCAAACACACACACACACACACACACACATGAGCGCTCACGATCACACACACACACACACACACACACACACACGCACGCACGCACGCACGCACGCACATGAGCGCTCGCGAACACACACACACACACACACACACACACACACACACACACACACACATATAGGAAATACTTTCTTGTTCTATATATATAGAAAAAACTCATTATTTCTTCACTCTGTTCATCCCTCCAGAGATACGCATAATGACGTCATTTTCACCTTCACACCTCAACACACACACACACGCACTCACACCCAGAAAGCCGTCACCACGACAGCAAACTGGTATTCTATTACTGGTGTGGCCTCGCTCGTTCTGGGTCCCTTTCATCCTGATCAAAGAAACAGCACAGCTTCAAGGTGATCAGGGTGTTAACGAACCAGTGTTCTTTGAGCTTCGTAGGTGTGTGAGTTTAACACACACCAAAAAAAACACGTCCAAAATTGTCTGTGATTTATTTGCATTTTAAGAGTCCTTGACCCCCGTGTCAGCACGGAAGGCCAATTACGTCCTTGGGAAAGGCACTTTTTTTTTTCTCACTCCATCGGTCAAGGAAGGTTTAAGCGGCGGCGGCGGCGGAAGGAGGTAATTAGGCCCTGCCTCTCTGTGCCGAACCCTTGACACAGTGAATAGGAGTTCACTGCACTTATGGCTTTGAAAAGACAATAGGATCTTCAGCCTACAGGAGGTATAGATTCTACCACTAATTCTGCGACAATCGGGTTCTGTCTCAATGAGGCGTCGATGCCGTTCGGACTGATCTACATACGCTATAAATCTGCTTCAAGAATCTTTGTCTCTCTCTCTCTCTCTCTCTCTCTCTCTCTCTCTCTCTATATATATATATATATATATATATATATATATATATATATATATATGATATATATATATATATATGTGTGTGTGTGTGTGTGTGTGTGTGTGCACATACGCCTATGTTTATACATATTCCTGACCTATGTTATAACCCCAACCCCTTGATAGCATGTCATAGGCTTGTTTTGTTGTTGCTGTCCTTTTTTTTTAAAGAACTCAAAATGAAATACGATAAATAAACAAGATAAATAAGACGTAAATACATTTTGGAAAAAAAAAAAGCATAATGTGAAGAAGAATACATAGAAGGGAAATGAACATAAACGTTCTTGCTCCTAAATACAAGCCAATGGAACAAAGAGAGCCTGCGGTTACATACAGAAGCATTCCTGTTGGCTCGTGGTTTCAATAAAACACGATCGTCCATGTTTCAGCGACGTGTGTGTGTGTGTGTGTGTGTGTGTAAGGAAGCCACTTCAGAATTACAGTTTGAGTGCGTGATGAACTAGCTCGCATGGCCAGAGTGAACTGATGATGAGCAATGTAGGTCGGTCGTTCTTCGCGCACTCTCTGTTGGTGTGAGCCATCGTGCTGTGTGTTCATTGCAAGAGTTTCAGTTTACAATCCCTCGAGTGACCGCAGTTGTTGCTGTTCAACTTTGAGTGATATCTAAGATTCAAAACTTTGTTTACTCAAGGAAAAAAGATTTCAGGCATTGCCTTACGTCTTTCTATCCCTCCTTGTGGACAACAATAACAATAATAATGATAAGACACAACAATAATAGTGTTGGTAACTACTACTACTACTACTACTACTACTACTGACAATGAAGATTATTATTATCATCATCAATTTAAAACGTAATAACGGGAACACATCCAGACACTCACATCCATCCATCCACCCACCTACACACATACATATTCACACACACACACAGTCACAAACCTGTGTGACCACTGATTCTGTGTTCACAGCAACACACACACACACACACACACACACACACACACACACACACACACACACACACACACACACACACACACACACGCACACACACACACACACACACACACACGCGCGCGCGCGCGCGCACGCGCGCGCGCGTCCATTGACCTTTCTCTGCATGTATATGAATGTATGTATGGATTGATAGAGGGAGGGAGGGACAAAGAGATAGAGGGATGGAGGGATGCATGCAAACAAGCACATGCGCGCGCACACACACACACACTCACTCACACACACACACACACACACACACACACAAAGACGCTGTAGGGAGAAGAGACAGACAGGGAAACTTACAGAAGCACAGAGACAGAGACCCTGCCTCCCTTAAAAAAAAAAAAAAAAAAAAAAAAAGCCTACATCGACGGCCACAGTGGACACGGGAAATTTATTTTAAGATCTGACCATACATTCACTTTCTTCCGATACACAACTATTCGTCACGCAGTTTTACGTCATTAATTCCATTTTACGATCTGTCAAAACGCTGTAATTTACACACAAAAAGTTCGCCCAGCTGGAGATAAGGGGCTTGTCGTCACCGCTTTCAGTGTGATTATAAATACAAGAAGCCAGCTTCCAAATGTTCAAGTCATATAACTGTCACATTCATTTCCCATATCCAATGCTTTACGAGAGTATAAAACACCATTAATCCCTGCCTGTGTCTGGTCGTTACATCCTCTTAGAGATACATGTCAGATGAAAGAGAGAAGAAATCAATGTATATATGGAGAGAGCCATAGGATTCATTATTCGGAACGAAGAAAAAAAGGATGTGGAAAAAAAAGGAAACCTATTGGCGTGCACTTTAACTCACTCAGTACGGCCAGTCCTCTCTTCTCCTCTACACAGACCCCTCGGATGTCCAGTGGGTGTCTGAATGACCCAACCTTTAGCTTCCGTCGTCAGAATTGTGGTATTCTTTGTCAACATTCACCTCTTCAGTATAAGAGCCTTCCGCTTGTAATATTTTGATGATGGTAATTGGGGTGAAACGCTGTTAACGTCGTCTCTTTCGCCGTTCGTATGGATAGAGTTAAAAGCGAGTTTTATGTTGTATCCATTGGTGGTGCCTCTCTCTCTCTCCCTCTCTCTCCCCAAACACACACTCTCTCTCTCTCACATGTTCGCACGGTGCATGCATGAAACATTTTTTTTCACCAACTCAGTTCTGTAGATCTGGTCACGCTTCGGTAGACATCAAATACAAAATAGTAAATTGCTCAGTTTGGAAATTGTCTGATACAGTGTGAAACTGCTGACATTTACTCGCCAAAAGTTTGCCCGGTGGCAGACCCGTACTTGGTCGACGACTTAAGCAAACTGAGCAAGACTCAAAGTCTGAAGTGACACATTCATTGTACAAAGTCAATGGTTTGGGAGAGGTGTCGAACTTGAGTGATCCTTGCCTATAATTATTTGCGTCTTAAAACAATGGATGACAATTCTTTAATGAGTTGTTAAAATATATGAAAATATGGAAGACTTCATAATTGAAAAGGTGTGAAATGTACAGATAGGTTCTGTTTTATATAACATAACTGTGTCGTGTTCTCTCTCTCTCTCTCTCTCTCTCTCTCTCTCTCTCTCTCCACACACACACACACACACACACACACACACACACACACACACACACACACACATATCCGAAACAGAAACAAAGATATTGGTTTCGAAGAAACACAGATGCCTGCTTCAGTGAAAACACACCGGTAAAGCAGGATTTACACTGTCGCCACTTTCCCCACTCACTCCTACCTTTACTGCCTCATCTTCCCCACCTCTCACACGCCCCTTGCCCCCCCCCCCCCTCACCCCCCAAACCCGAACCCTCTATACCAACCCCTCCTCCGTTGGTCTGGAAATCATCACGACGCAGCGAACTAACTCACTTGCGGACTAACCCCCCACCCCTTTTATCCTAAGTGAATTCATTTTTGTCGATGTGTAAAACAAAGTGTGTCTCCACCCTACACTCGGTGCTCGCAGCAGGACTGGTCCAGATGGGCCAAGAGTCCAAACAGTCCAAAGATAATGGCATTAGAAGGCGCCTTTGAAGGACCCCAGGGTCTGTGAGGGGTGTTTGTGTGTGTGTGTGTGTGTGTGTGTGTGTGGTTTGTGTGGAATGTCTGGACTGAGGGTCTGATGGCTTTAACCGACGAATCATTGGCCTCGGACCTCTGCTGATTACTGCGTTCGTTCGTTCTTTAGTTTAGCGTCTTTTCACTATCAGTGATATTAGACGATTACAAAAGGAGGGGTAGAGGGGTGGAGGAGGGAAGAGAGGGAAGAGGAAAACAGATAAGGAAGAAAACTAAAAAAAAAAAAAAAAAAATAAAAAATAAAAATTAAATGCATACCTAACGTGCCATATCATTTAACAGTAACAATTCAATAATGATACTAATAATCAGAAACCATTAACACAATTCTGAAGTACATTAAAGGAATGTAGAAATAGGGCTATGAACTAATGCCTGTGAAAGTTCGACCATCAGAACCTCGTCAGAAATAACTTTCGAGAAAAAAAAAAGCATCTGCTTTTCAGGAAGGAAGGTGTGTGTTCGGATGGAGACGTGTTATCCTCACTCGACTTTTCTTCTAATCTGACGTAATGATTTTTCTTCTTCTTCTTCTTCTTCTTCTTCTTCTTTTCGTGCGCTCCCCAGGTTGCGTCATTGTTATTCTGTGTGTGTGTGTGTGTGTGTGTGTGTGTGTGTGTGTGTGTGTGTGTGTGTGCGTGTGTGTATGTGTATGTGTGTGTGTGCGTGTGTGTGTGTGTATCTGTCTGTCTGTCTCAGTGTCTCTGTTTCTGCATCTCTAAGAGCTCAAAAAGGAGATTGACAATCTAGATTCCAGACCAGACGACGTCAGGCTGAGTGAGAACATACACGTGGAGTATAATAGCATTGAGAATTTGTCGACACTTCCCCACACTCACTCAGTCCCTCTTATATCCCCTGGAACACCTGCCAGCCAGGTGCCTCACCCTCCCTACCTCTCATCCACCCCTCCTCCATTGACCTGGACAACATCACAGACAGAAGCAGCGAACAAGTGAACTGGCAGTACCTTGCCCTGCTCTCCCTGTGACGGAAGTGATTTTATGGCGGTGGAAAACAAAGCGTGTCTCCAACACACACACACACACACACACACACACACACACACACACACGTACACACACACAAACACACTAACACACTAACACACACACACACACACACAAACGCGCCCACACACACACACACACACACACACACACACACACACACACACACACACACACACACAAGCACAAACACATCAGGCACCCGCAGCAGGACCGGTATTTTTGCAGGCAGGCACCCTTTGAGTATCGACAGTCTGTGGTGAGAGTGGTATGTGTGTGTGTTAAGTCTGGACAGCGGGAGCGTCTGATGGCCTTAACCTAATGATTGGCCCTCCAGCAACAAACTGACTGCCAGTGAGTGGGTGGATGGAGAGCTTGCCCTCAGTCCACTTCTCTTCTTCTCTGGCATTACCTTCTTGTGTTTTTTTTTTTTTTTCTTGTTCTCCACAGTGTTATCCCCCAAGATGTTTGTCTCTATCTTTGTGTGTATCTTCTGTTTCTGTCACTGTTTGTATTACGAAAGTCTGTTGGAGTGTGTGTGTGTGTGTGTGTGTGTGTGTGTGTGTGTGTGTGTGTGAGTGTGTGTGTGTGTGTGTGTGTGTGTGTGTGTGTGTGTGTGTGTGTGTGTGGAAGAGACAGACAGACAGACAGACATAGAGACAGACAGACAGAGACACACACACACAGAGAGGGAAAGAGTCTGAATAGGGTTAATCTGTCAACACTTCAGACTCTGCCTGTCTGTCTCTCTCTCTCTGTCTCACTCTGTCTCTCTCTGTCTCTGTCTCTGTCTCTCTCTCTGTCTCTGTCTCTCTCTCAGTATCTATGTTTCTGTATCTCTAAAAGCTCAAAAAGGAGACTGACATTCTACACACACACACACACACACACACACACACACACACACACACACTCACACACACACACACACACACACACACTAACACACACACACACTAACACACACACACACACACACACACACACACACACACATCAGGCACTCGCAGCAGGACCGGTATTTTTGCAGGCAGGCACCCTTTGAGTACCAACAGTCTGTGGTGAGAGTAGGTATGTGTGTGTGCTAAGTCTGGATTGCGGGAGGGTCTGATGGCCTTAACTTAATGATTGGCCCTCCGGCAACAAACTGACTGCCAGTGAGTGGGTGGATGGAGAGCTTGCCCTCAGTCCACTTCTCTTCTTCTCTGGTGTTACCTTCTTTTCTTTCTTCTTTTTTTTCTTGTTCTGCACAGTATTATCCCCCCAAGATGTTTGTCTCTATCCTTGTGTGTCTCTTCTTCCTTCTCGTTTGTCGATGTCTCTCTGTTTCTGTCACTGTTTGTATGTATGGAAATCTGTTGGAATGTGTGTGTGTGTGTGTGTGTGTGTGTGTGTGTGACAGAGACAGAGACAGAGACAGAGTCTGAATAGGATTACTCTGTCAACACTTCCCCATCCACTCACTCCAACCTCCACCGCAACATAACCCAGGTGCCTCACGCTCCACGCCTCTTGTCCACCTCTTCACACCCCTCAGTCCGTCCGCCATTGATCTGGCGAACAACCAAGTGGACATGCAGTCTCCCCATCCCCCCCCCCCTCATCCCGCCCTCCCCTCCACCAGCACCCACCCCACCCCCACCCCCTCCACACACACACACACAAACACACACACACACACGCACACACTAACACACACACACACACACACACACACACACACACACACACACACACACACACACATCAGACACCCGCAGCAGGACCGGTATTTTTTTTGTGTGTGTCTCTTCTTCTTTCTCGTTTGTCGATGTCTCTCTGTTTCTGTCACTGTTTGTATGTATGGAAATCTGTTGGAATGTGTGTGTGTGTGTGTGTGTGTGTGTGTGTGTGTGTGTGTGTGTGACAGAGACAGAGACAGAGACAGAGTCTGAATAGGATTACTCTGTCAACGCTCTGTCCCCATCCACTCACTCCAACCTCCACCGCAACATAACCCAGGTGCCTCACGCTCCACGCCTCTTGTCCACCTCTTCACACCTCTCCGTCCGTCCGCCGTTGATCTGGCGAACAACCAAGTGGACATGCAGTCTCCCCATCCGCCTCCCATCCCGCCCTCCCCTCCCCTCCCCCAGCACCCACCCCCACCCCCACCCCCTCCACACACACACACACACAAACACACACACACACACACCAACCACTCCAACTAAAGTGAATTTGTCGTGGTGTAAAACAAAGCATGTCTCCACCACACACTTGGCGTTCGTAACAGGACTGGTCCTGATGGGAAAAGAGTGTAAAGAGTCCAAAGATAATGGCTTGTTGGTTTGTTTTTTTTTAAACTCTGGGTAGGTGAAAGGGGTTGTGTGTGGGTGGGATGTCTGGACAGGGGGTGTGTTGGCTTTAACCCTCATCATTGGCTTCGGGCCACTCAGTACTAACTGTCCCGTTCAGGAAGTGTGTGTGTGTGGGGGGGGGGGGGGGGGGGCGGAGGGGGGGGGGGCAGCTGGAGAGACGCGTTGTCCTCACGAGACAAATTTTTGTCTTTGAAGTCGTTTGATTTTTTCTTTTTTCTTCTTTTTTTTTCATCATAATTGTGTTCTCCACGCAGTTCGTGTGTCTTGTCTCCTTCTGTTGCTGTGTGTCTGTCTTTTTCTCTGTCACTATCCTGCTGTGTCTCTGTTTCTGTGTGTGTGTGTGTGTGTGTGTGTGTGTGTGTGTGTTTGTTTGTGTGTATGAATGCTTAACCACATCCCTATGTGAACAAAGTCACACACATGTGAGGAAACACACACACACACATATATATACACACACACACACACACACACACACACACACACACACACACAAGCATGCGCACACACACAACACATATACACACACGCACGCATGCACGCACACACACATTATTTTCCCTCTCTCTCTCCCTCTGTGTGTGTGTGTGTGTGTGTGTGTGTGTGTGTGTGTGTGTGTGAGGGTATGAGTGCTTAACCACATCCCTATGTGAACAAAGTCACACACATGTGAGGAAACACACACACACACACACACACAAGCATGCGCACACACACAACACATATACACACACGCACGCATGCACGCACACACACATTATTTCCTCTCTCTCTCTCCCTGTGTGTGTGTGTGTGTGTGTGTGTGTGTGTGTGTGTTGTGTGTGTGTGTGTGTGTGTGTGTGTGTGTGTGTGTGTGTGTGTGTGTGTGTGTGTGTGTGTGTGTGTCAGTGTGACTGAAACAACTGAAAGATCAGGTTTCATTGAAGCAGGTGCATGAAAAGCGGGTGAGTGTGAATGGAACAAGACTTTGCAGACGTCCCCACATTCACTGTCTTCAACCCTCAACCTTCTCTCCCCCTTCTTCCTCCTCAAAGAAACCAGACCAAGTTCCCTCTCTGTCCTGTTTTTGGTGTTGTTTTCTGGAGTGATGATGGCCTAGAGGTAACGCGTCCGCCTAGGAAGCGAGAGAATCTGAGCGCGGCTGTTCGTATCACGGCTCACCCGCCGATATTTTCTCCCCCTCCACTAGACCTTGAGTGGTGGTCTGGACGCTAGTCATTCGGATGAGACGATAAACCGAGGTCCCGTGTGCAGCATGCACTTAACGCACGTAAAAGAACCCACGGCAGCAAAAGAGTTGTTCCTGGCAAAATTTTGTAGAAAAATTCACTTCGATAGGAAAAAGCAAATAAACCTGCATGCATGAAAAAAAAAAAAAAGGGTGGCGCTCTCAGTGTAGCGACGCGCTCTCCCTGGGAAGAGCAGCCCGAATTTCACACAGAGAAATCTCTTGTAACAAAACGAAAAAAAGTACAAAATACAAAATACACTTCTTTTTTTTATAACTTTTATATCTCTCTACACAATGCCACGACACTGAGTGTTTGTGACTCACACACACACACACACACACACACACACACACACACACACACACACACACTCTCTCTCTCTCTCTCTCTCTCTCTCTCTCTCTCTCCACACACACACACACACACACACACACACACACACACACACACACACACTACACACGCACACACACCATTACCCTGAATAGCTAAAAAAAAATAAAAAGAATCCACTTTCGGTCGCGTCAAATACATAGTTCGAGAGGAAGACTGGACCGACAGACTCCCATAATATTATATCATTCACTCCAAGCTGAGTGAGAAAGAAACAGTCTGAGTGGGTGGGATCAGACATTGTCGGCACTCAACTCACCATCCGCACTCTCACCTACACCCTCTTCTCTCCCTCCGGCGCCCCGCAACCCCCCCCCCCCCCCCCATCCCCGCCTCCCCTTCCCTTCACGCCCCCACACACACACTCCCACCACCCTCCTCCATCTTTAAAACGAAAGCGAAAACAACTAACCCAGGTCTATAACACCCATCTTATATATCCCATCCACAACCCCCACTCTACCTTCCCGCCCCCACAACCCCACCACCCACCACCCTCTTCCTTCTTTAAAACGAAAGCAAAAACAACTAACCCAGGTCTATA
>NC_134893.1:50348529-50356029 GCF_041734735.1 Babylonia areolata | reverse complement strand
AAAAAAATTCTATATACAATTACAGGAAATTATTTAAAGGACTTTGTAAAAGAGAAGTCGTTAAACTGACAAGCGAAACAACTGATAATGAATGCAAAAAGTCAAAAACATCAACGTTCTAAGTCACTTGAGAAGAAATCAATATGACAAAAAGCTAATGTGACACATTTCAATTAATCGGGTGTTGTTTTGTTTTGTTTTGTTTTGTTTGTTTGTTTTTGGGTTTTTTTTTGTTTGTTTGTTTTTTTTTATTTTTGTTTTTTTGTTTTTTGTTTGTTTTTTGTTTTTTTGGTTTTTTTTGGTTAATTCTGATCACACTTGATATGTGAATGCGTCATGTGCGCTATGCTATTGTCTCAGCATACTTTCTTTCCCATTCCCTCCCCCATTCCAGGTAAAAGATCAAACGCCGGTGAGACCAGAAAAAAAAAACAACAACAACCAATCAAATCACTGTCAAGGAATCTGGAGAGCACTGTTTTATGGTTTTAGGACTTCGCTTCAGTGTGAAAATAAATGCGACCTTAACCATCTTGTGTGTATTCACAGAGAGAAAAAAAATCACCATCTCCTTCTTTATCTTGAGGCTCCTCCTTCTTCTTTACAGTTGGCGTTGATAGAGATTCCTACAGTTAGCAGACAAAACAATGAGATAGTAAACCTGTTTCAGCTTTAAATTAAAAAAAAACAACGAAAAGCATTCCGACCACTTCTATTATTTGAAGGAGTGTTTCGTCTGACAATCCAAGCATGAACAAATCCCTGTCGTCGTCGTCTCCTCCTCCTCCTCCTCCTGCCTCTGCATCTTCTTCTGCATCTTCTTCTTCTTCTTCTTCTTCTTCTTCTTCTTCTTCTTCTTCTTCTTCTTCTTCTTCTTCTTCTCCTCCTCCTCCTCCTCCTCCTACTTCTCCTCCTCTTCAAACTTTTTTTTCCGTTTTTCCTCCCTTCTCCTTCTTCTTCTTCTTCTTCCTCATACAGGAATAACAAAAAAACGAAAGTCAAAAACATAAACAAAACATTAAAACTCAAAAGCACAAAGGTCTCGTGTTCGCATTCATTCGCAGTATACAATCTACTCGTTAAACTTTCTTCTCTTCTTTCTTTTCCGAGGTCGTTCGTTGTCACCGGTGGACTAGACGCGATCTGTCTGTCTGTCTGTCTGTCTCTCTCTCTCTCTCTCTCTCTCTCTCTCTCTCTCTCTCTCTCTCTCTCTCTCTCTCTCTCTCTCTCTCTCTCATGTCTGTTTCTGTATATGTCTGCCATTCTCTCTCTCTCTCTCTCTCTCTCTCTCTCTCTCTCATGTCTGTTTCTGTATATGTCTGCCATTCTCTCTCTCTCTCTCTCTCTCTCTCTCTCTCTCTCTCTCTCTCTCTCTCTCTTTCTCTCCCTCTCTGTTACGGAGTTCTTGTAACCAACACAAGTCATACGTAGGTCTACATATCGATTTCACCAGGGAGGGGCAAATTTAATCAGCGTCATCCGGACAATGTGATTCCAGAAGAGCCAGCAGACAGAGCAGTATCGTATCAACCTGCCAGGTGCGGCGACAAAGAGAGAGAGAGACACACACAGACAGAGAGACAGGCAGACATAGAGAGACAGAGCAAGACAGAAAGAGAGGAGGGGGAAGGGGGCTGAGGGAGGGAGGAAGAATGAGAGAGGCAGAGAGAAAGAAAAGAAACACCTAAAAAGATTAATCGTATCACGTTTTTTCCATAATCAAAAGTCTTCGCTGGATGTTTTCTTGAGATCTGACTTTTTTCAAGAGACAAATCCAATCATTTTGTCTACAGTCGGGAGGTGAAGGGCCGGCGGGGGTGTGTGTGTGTGTTGGGGGGGGTATGTTAAGGGGAGGGGCATGTGAAGGCTGTAAAGGGGAGTTGAACAACCATGTGCTGAGAAACGTGAACCACAACCCCCCCCCCCCCAACCCCGCCCCCCTCCGCCCCCCCACCCCCACCACCCCCCGCCCCCGCACAAAAAAAAAATCGTTGTTTTTGATCGTATGTACTTCAGTAATTTGCTTAATCCTTCTGCGAAAACGAAACAAATGTCCAATGTATATGTTTTCTATATGTTTGTATATGTTTTCTAACCACACAAAATCCGATTTCTGAACAGAAGTGCATAATAAGATTAATACATAAGGAAAATAATAAAATCATAGGAAAATAATAAAAATCAATGTGCACTAAAACAGTATATCCGTCTCTTTCTGGACAGCAAAGAAGTTTCGTACTTTACTGAAATTTCACGAACGGATTCATATTTTCTGACGTACCTGAGTGATATATTCTCTTAAACCACATACTTATGAGGTATGACATAAAAAAGACAAAACTATACCAGAACGTATTCTGATATATACGACTAAAAATGGTGAACGTCTTAATCGGTGTGATCGCTGGAGAATAAACTTTAAACATGTTTTGTTTTTTGTTTTTTTAATTTATCATAATTTTTCAACACATCAGAAAAAAAGAACGTGAAACTGAAAATAAATGGTTCCGAAATCCATTACTTCACAAGTGTACTGCAAAACTGGAAAATTGTTACACACTGAATGTAATTTTACCACTTTGGAAATGGAAACTATTGGACGTGTTGAAAGTATGCTCAACAGTCATTGTCAAACATTGCGGCGTCTGTAGACACTGGATTTCAAACTCTTGAGACATCTACGCAACACTGGAGATAACTCTCAAACATTGAGAAACCCGCGAAAGAAAACAATCAGAGGCGGAAATTCATCAGATGTTACATTTGATGAGGTTTGTAGTTTACAATCATGTTCGATTATAAATCAAATGCGTGCTTTGAAAGGCTTAATAATGAATCGTGGACAGACTTAACACGTCAATCGGCAACAACAATGGCATGCCCTGTCAAAGTCTTGCTACTGACAAAGAAAAAAATGTTTTGGTTTTCGATTGAGTTTGAACCAAAAAACTATGAAAGAATTGCTAAACCTCAATCATGCATTTCCTTTTTATGCTTCTCTGCTCATGCATAGCATGAGGGGAATATTCAGCAGATACACACACAAAGTTCAGCTGATGTTTCGTAAAACTTTCTCATTGTCTCATTCTCTCTCTCTCTCTCTCTCTCTCTCTCTCGCTCGCTCGCTCGCTAGTTTGTCTGATGCACACACGAATTGTTCAAGCGAAATGTGGCCAGCCAAATCCGTCCTCTTCACCCATTTCCCCTCCACACACAAATACCCTGCAGCTCCTCGGACATGCCACGCCCACTTGGCAAATCATCCATACTTTTTTTAACCAAGACTCCATGGTTCTTACATAACAACTGCATAAAACTGAAGAGGGGGGGGGGGGGGGCGGGGGGGGGGATCGATTCTTTGACTCCATCCTCTGGGTTTACGGCGCAGGCAGTTTATGAAGCAAGAAGCCATGTCAAAGGAAAGCAATGATGCGTAACGACCAAACACGGCAATGCTCTTTCCTGGGACACTCCTTTCAAGTAGAATGCTTTTTTTTTTCTTCTGGGACATAGCCCTTCAAAGGAAAAATACTCCCTCCACCTCTCTGCGACAGTCCCATTAAATGAAACGTGTACCTCATTCTCCAGGACAGTTGTTAAACTCGTTGACCAAAGGCCAAAAGGCTGCAGAGCTGATATTGACTGGGAAAGTGAAAATGTCAGGTTCCTTAATTGTGTATGACAAAAGCTCTGACAAGAGATAGCAAGTCAAACGTAATGGACAACTATTGATTAGAACTCATCCACAGAAGTGGAGAAACAGTTCTTGTAAGATGATGTAGAGTTGCTAAGAACTGACGTTTTCTTCCTCAACGTTTTTTTTTGTGTTTATTTCTCTCTCTCTCTCTCTCTCTCTCTTTTTTTTGTTTTTTGTTTTGTTTTGTTGTTGTTTTTTTGTTTCTTTTTATGTGCTTTATTTTCCTCCTTTGACTGGTTCTTTCCTTCTTTTTATTAAACAGCTTTAGAAAGTAAGGTGTGACATGATCAAACGATATTGATATATATGTTTTAGCTCTCTCCTCCCTTCATTCTTATTCGTTTCTTTCTTTCTTTCTTTCTTTCTTTCTTTCTTTCTTTCATCTACATGTCTGTTTTCTTTCCTTTCCTTTCAACGTCTCCCCAGTGTCTATGAGTGCATCTTTTAGGTAGCAGTTGTTGTTGTTGTTTTGTTATTTCTAGGGAGGTTGGTGGGGGTGGGGAGCTAGAATCACATGCATAGTGTTTAACACATGGTAAGCAGTCATTACCCTGACACAGATAATTGAGTTGTCAGTGAAACACCTGGTACCAGAAGGTACCATTATGACTCACCCTCCGCACGCAGGATCTTCCACTGCCATGACTAACGTCAGCAAAAAAAAACCCGTAGGCAAAAAGGAGCAGGTTCCCGTGTTTCAAGTGAACACACACACACACACACACACACACACACACACACACACACACACACACACCACACACACACACACACACACACACACACACAGCGTGTCGTTTATCGGAGACATTGAAAGGAAACGTTGTGTCCTTGTTTTTCGTTTGCAGAAAGAGCAGAGAGGGTAGCGTGAAATGGTCAGAGCACCTGGTGGTTACTAAGCTGACGTGGAAGGGAGGCGGAAATGTTTGAATGCATAGCGAAGTATCATTTCATCAATTTTTTTTGTTTAATTTATATAATATTGTCTTTGTGTGGCGTGCGTGTGTGTCTATCACTGTGTGCGTTTGTGAAGGAAGTTGCGTGGAAAAAGACGATTTCCTTATTAATTGCAAGGCATTTTTCCGAGCTGAGTGTAAAAACTTGGATACATGCATAAATATATGAATGCCTGCTAATTATAAATGCAGACTCAGGATCCCGAACACAGATACGTACACAGGCACAAACATAGACGCCCACACAGACACGCACACACAAAGACTCTGATAGACAGACAGACACAGAGATAGACATAGAAACACACAAGGATATTCTATATAAATGAAGGCATTAACTTGAATGCACTCAACACTCTCATTCATCTTATTTCACACAACCCGCCTTCTTCATGCTCCTGATCACCCTAACCTCAATTCTCCAGGCACCCCCCATCAACACACACACACACACACACACACACACACACACACACACACACAGATATATATATATATAGATGTATATACATATATACTCGCCCGCCCCCCCTCCCCCCTCTCCCTACACCTCCCTCCCTCTCCTTTCATTCGTGCTATTAATGAATTCACAACCAGCAGACGGTCCAGCCACAGCCCTGTGATAATTGTTTCATCCACCTCCAGACGTGTCT
This sequence comes from Babylonia areolata, assembly GCF_041734735.1. Taxonomy (NCBI): domain Eukaryota; kingdom Metazoa; phylum Mollusca; class Gastropoda; order Neogastropoda; family Buccinidae; genus Babylonia; species Babylonia areolata. The sequence goes on along the minus strand of NC_134893.1, from coordinate 50,350,723 downwards.
GGTGCCCAGGCTGTTGATCAATTCTCTTCCTTGTCTGGAACCATGCCCTGCAGCCCATTGCTGAAGCAGAACTCAAGCCTCCCCACGGGGAAAAGAAAACCCCAAGTTGCCAGGTACCGTAGATCTAAGCTAGTAGAAGTTTTGATAAACTCCATTTCCCTCAGGAGAGTGTGATCGATGAAGGCATTAAACGGGTCCATAGCGTTTTGGGGGCCCCGCTTCATAGTTCTCAACTCTTGGCCACAGAACAGAACATGAAACAGGTCACTGGGTCACAAATGGAGGACAGAGGGGTGGGCGTGTGCAGGCTCTCTCTCTCTCTCTCTCTCTCTCTCTCAAAGAGGTCTTATAACCAACGAGTCTTACATAGGCTTACATATCGATTCCACCCGGGATGGAAAAAAAATTTGAAGTAACATCATCCAGACACTGTGAAGAAGAACCAGCATTGAAAGCAGTTTCGTATTAGGCTGTCGTGCGGCGAGAGAGAGAGAGACAAAAAAAAACAACCCAAAATCATTCGAAATTAATCGTATTGCGTTGTTCAATAATTTACCGTCTTCGCTGGATGTTTTTTTCGAGATTTGATGTGCCAAGAGACAGATCCAATGAAGCTGTCTACAGTCGGTCGGCGAGAAGGGGATGGTGGGGGAGGGGCATGTCAAGGCTGCGAAGGCGAGTTGTCAACCATGTGTTGAGAAACGTGAACTTGAATCAAAAACAATGTTGTGGGGTTGAGGGTTTGTTTTTTTTTTTCGGTCGTGTATACACATGGCATTTTATTATTTTTCTGCAAACAAGTGTCCTTTTCAATGTCGAATCATTAATTTCAGAATACGTTGTTGTTGTTGTTTTTCTATCCACAAAGCATCCCATTTCCGAATAGAAGTACATGATAGAAGAAATGCATTTGAAAAAAAATATATAGATAGACAAATTAAATAAGTAACATCACTTTCTCGGCAGAAAAAAAGTGGTTTCATAACTTTCTGAAATTTCGATAACAAGTCTATTTTTGTGATGAACCATGGTTGTATCCTACCAGTGAGATATTATTTTAAAACATATATTTATGAGTTCAACATAAAGAACGGCAAAACAACACCAGAATGTATTCTGACATATACTACTAGTAATAGCGTACGTCCAAACATAAAGAGTTTAAAGTCGAAATGAAAATGAAAATGATCACAACTTTTCAAGAAACTGAAACAAAACGTGAAGCTGGACAAATGGTTCCAAAATCCATTAATTCACAGGTTCACCGCCAAAAAAAAACACTTCAAACACTGAAAACAGTAACATAGTTAATGTAACTTTTGCATATATCTGGAATATATTGAACGTGTTTCAAATTATGCTGAACGCTCGCTGTCAAATTTTGAGGTGGCCGTGAACATTGGACGCATCTTTGAAACTCTTGAGACATCTGCGCAACATTTGCGATGCACGCGAAAGAGCAAATTTATGCTTTCCCTTTCACCGGGAAAAAATGTTTACACGGAAATTCACCAGACGTTAAATCTGATGAGGTTTTTAGCTGACAATCCTGTTCCATTATATATCAAATGCGTGCAACAAATCCTCACCAAGCTTCACCGCTCAGTGGATAACAATAATGCCATACCCTTTCAAAGTCTTCTTATTGACGAAGAAAAACAGAAAAACAGTGTTTAGGTTTTCGTTTGATTTTGATTTTTTTTTTAACTTAAAAGACCGCGTCTCAATCTTGTATTTCTTCTTTTTTTTCTTTTTTTTGTGTGTGTGTGTGCTTCCTATTCGTGCACAGCAAGTAAGTAATATTCAGCGGAGACACAGAAAGTTCAGCAAATGATCCAGAAGGCTTTTGCTGTCTCAGTCGTTTTTGCTGTGTGTGTGTGTGTGTGTGTGTGTGTGTGTGTGAATATATATATATGTGTGTGTGTGTGTGTGTGTGTTATAGAAATATATGTGTATATCACCCCTTTTTCGTGGCCTCTCTTGCCTGCTGTGACAATATACTATGCGCACACCAAATACTCAAGCAAATAATATGGTCAGCCAAATTCGTCCTACTCGCCCCCCCTCCACACACTGATACCCTCGTGCTCGTACGCCCCACACCAGTTGTGCAAATCATCCAAGCTCTTAGAAACAGAACACTGTGATTCTTAGATAACTACCCTACAAACAACCACCACTCAAAAATGGGAGG
>NC_134893.1:50338529-50343529 GCF_041734735.1 Babylonia areolata | reverse complement strand
ATGTCCACTGTGCCTAGGGCTCGGCATAGGAAGGCAGTGAATTCATGTCCATTGTGTCTAGGGCTAGGCATAGGAAGGCAATGAATTCATGTCCACTGTGCCTAGGCCTCGGCATAGGAAAGCAGTGAATTCATGTCCACTGTGTCTAGGGCTCGGCATAGGAAGGCAGTGAATTCATGTCCACTGTGTCTAGGGCTCGGCATAGGAAGGCAGTGAATTCATGTCCACTGTGTCTAGGGCTCGGCATAGGAAGGCAGTGAATTCATGTCCACTGTGTCTAGGGCTCGGCATAAGAAGGCAGTGAATTCATGTCCACTGTGTCTACTGCTAGGCATAGGAAGGCAGTGAATTTATGTCCACTGTGTTTAGGGCTCGGCATAGGCAGGCAGTGAAATCAAGTTCACTGTGTCTAGGGCTCGGCATAGGAAGGCAGTGAATTCAAGTTCACTGTGTCTAGGGCTCGGTATATGAAGGCAGTCAATTCATGTCCACTGTGCCTGGGGCTGGGCATAGGAAGGCAGTGAATTCAAGTTCACTGTGTCTAGGGTTCGTCATAGTAAGGCAGTCAATTCATGTCCACTGTGTCTGGGGCTGGGCATAGGAAGGCAGGACCCAATCCAGTCCTCTTCTTCCGGAAAATGAGGAAAATGGCCTTCACAGGGACGTAATAATTATGCCGGAACGAGGCCTTGAACTCTCTGGTAACTGCTGAACACTGAATCATAAGCTCAACGCCTAAATGATTGGACCACGGTGCCTCTCATATGCATAAACACTTTCCAACTGTCGTCTCACAAACCTGCTCTCGGCCACTTTCTGACATCTGACATTTCTCTTCTCAGCATCTCACGTTGTTACAGTCAGCCAAATCCTCTCTCAAACGACTGTCGCCAAAACAATGAAGATCGCTCCTTCAAAGCACTGGTCATTGAATGGCCTAGTTTCATTTCAAGACCTGACCCAGAAATGAGAAATTCCGTGTTTAGCTTTTACGTGTCGTTGTTTTTTGGGGGTTATTTTTTTTTCGTTTTTTTGTTTTTTAGTTGTTGTTTTTTTTTGTTTTGGGGGGGTTTTTTGTTTGTTTTTTTGTTGTTGGGTTTTTTTGTGGGTTTTTTTGTTTTTTGTTTTTTGTTTTTTTTGTTTTTGTTTTTGGTTCTGATTGTCTTCAAATGACTTCTTGATTCACGAGCTGTGCTTAAACCAAAAAAAATCCTGGAATCAATGGAATGGTATCCCCTGGGTGTGGTTGTGTACAGTGCTGTTGTATAGCAGTGAAGCACTTCTGGTTGCCTGAACATACACAGTTTCCCCTAGCGGGCACACGACGAGTGCGAGTGAGAGAAGAGTATGTGAGTGAGAAAAGATGTGGCGACGGGAACATCCACCACCTTTACCTGCATACGATCAGCGTCCTTCCTTCAATGCCCTTCTTTTGTGACAACGAAAACGACCAACCCATTTCGTGTGCCGTTCTACCTGGGACAAACAAAAGTGGACCAAAACCGCTGAAGATCCGTTTGGTGCCTTCATTGATCACCATTAGGCTGTCATGAACTATCGCTTCCTCCTGACCACCAACCGCCTTTGTTGCCTGCACGAGCTTACTCTCTTTCCTTCCTGGTCTCCCTTCCTCCCTCCAGTTTGTAGGCAGTACGGCCGTAGTTCGTGCGTGTTCTGTTCTACGATCAGCTTCGGATCCACTCTATTTACGCATACCCAGATTCAAACTCTCGACTGTTGGCCGCCGTTCTTTCTCTGTCTCTGGACCTTGCAATTGGAATGAACTTCCTCTTTCGCTTCGTCAAGTCTCCACACAGCTCTTTCAAGTCTGGCCTCAAAACCCACCTCTTCCCAAAATAGCCTCCCTTCCCTGCCTCTTCTTTGTCTTCAGTTTCTCCAGTTTTAGAGTTATGCGTGCGTGAGAATGACTGGTGCGAAAGCGCTTTGATTTTTATTTTATTTTATTTATTTTTGTTGTTCTTTCGCAGATGGTTGGGAAGTGCAAACTAGGTGAACAAGGTGGCAGATCTGTTTAATGAACGCCTTCATCAGCCACACTGTGCAAAGAGGAAGGAATATGGTTCAATGTCCGTCCCGTCTCACTTACTGGTGATTGCAGACACTGTAAAGAGAAATGTGGTTTATTTATATGAAAAGTTGTACATTAGTTTTACGCGTTTTTTTTTTCCTTTCTGTGTGTGTGCGCGCGTGCGCGCGCGCGCGTGTTGTATGTGTGTGTGTTTGTGTGTGTGTGTGTGTGTGTGTGTGTGTGTGTGTGTGTGTGTGTGTGTGTGTGTGTGTGTGTGTGTGTCTGTATGCTGACATACACACTTTGCACGCTTCCATATATGTATGAAAGCATCAGTGCGTATACATATATGGTATAGCATGGAAAAGTACCTCAATTAACTGGAACATCCTTCTTTTCCATCCAGCTACACATTTTGTTTGTTTGCTTGTTGTTGTTCTTGTTCTTAATCTAATTCGAAAACGCATAAACGAAACTCGAAGCCGATGAAATGATACCCCACTGTCTATGCCTCCACCCCTTTACTTTGCCTCCACCCCTTTACTTTTCTTTCTGAACTGATCAACCACCACCATTTGACATTTAACCATCCCACGGTTGCTCTTTTCTGCTGATGAAAATAATGACCGGTGATTCCTTCTCAATGACATGCTGTGTGTGTTTTCTTGAAACGCGAGAACCCCACACCGCTCTTTTTTGTTGCCTGCCGACTGCTGACGTCATCAGTAATGGCAGCTGAAGACGGTGTGAAGGGGGAGGGGGAGTAATGGTGCCTGCTAGCGGCAGGTGTCCCAAGTTAATGGAATCCCTCCCTAGATAATGACCCCTCCCTAGATAATGACCCACCCCTAGATAATGACGCTTGTTTAACATATGGAAAATTATTGTCTCTGTCATTCCAATCTCCACCCCGTTTCCAAAACGGGTACGTACATGAGGCAAAACATGCTTACACAGACATTGACAAAAAATGAAATGGAGGTGTGTGTGTGTGTAGGGGGGCGGGGGGGGGAGGGGCAGAAAAGGCAGATGAAAAGAAGGAAAGGAGGAGAGAAGAGAGAAAGATACAGACATATAAAACAGAGAAATGAAGAATCATTTTTTATAACTGAATGACTGTGACATTTCGTCAAAGAACTACTTCACATGAGCATGGCTAGGATGATTTCTTCCTATGAGCAAAACAGTAGTCTTAACTGAATGAAAAATGTATAAACACATAGAAACAGACCTATATTAACACGAAATGCTTTTCAGCGCTGCATTGGTCATCTATGAAAGCAGTTCACTCGTTCCAGCTCTTGTTTTGAAACAAAGGAAGAATACACAAACAAACAAACAACAACAGAGAAACAAAGGAATAGAAACCATAAACAAAACATGAAGGAGGAAAAGACTGCAGCAAGACGAGCAAACAAAAGAGCGAACGAATAAAACGCCAATCCACAACCTTGCAAGTCAACTGTATTCCAATATCTCTTTCAGCAACATTCGCCCATGACACCACATCCATTCAACAGCTCTCATTACCGTCGTCTCGTAAACAGTACTGCCATACACCGTCAGACAAGTGACATTTTTCTTCCTGGTCAATAATTATCATGTCTGCACCTGCTCAAGGACACCTTTTAAAGGACGTCTCCAGAAAGAAGGCGTTTCCTTAAAAGGACTGCCCCCAAAAATAGGACATGTTTACTTTAACAGGACTGTCGCCAGAATACGACAGTGTCCATATGAAGCCATTTATGAGCACAGCTTATGTTCGGCATTCTGCTCACCTCGGAAATGGCTTCTTGCTTCACTAACAGTACCGGAAACAAAAGGCTGAAACCAACGAATCGATTACCCTCATGGTGAGTGGATGTATTCAGGTTGGTATGTATGAATGAGGTATTTGCCAGATCAAGGACATATCCCCAGCGGGCAAGAAGTGTGCGAGTGCGGGGTGTGTGTACAGAGGAAGACAGGTTTAGATTGGGCATATTTGCTCATGCACTTGGTTCGAACTCTCACATTGCCTCTGCGAGCGATAGATAAAAAAGGGAGGGAGAAAGCATAGTGGCAAGAAGAGAAATAGAGGGCTGGAGAGAAAAAGAAAAAGGGAGACAGGGAGAGACGGGGGAAGAGACAGACAGACGATGTCAGGGGCAGTGACGGAGGAAAAGTAAGAGCTTCGCAAATCGTCAGCTGCGACGTCTATTTTTCTACACAGTGTGCTCATGTCATCCTCTCCATGACTGGCTAAAACTTCAAATCTGAGACGCAGTAAATATACAATGAATAATAAAAAATAAAGCTTTAAAAAATCCAAACATCCTACCACTTCACCCACAAAAGAGTTTATAAACCAGGTAATTGTCTTCACTCACTGATGTGATCAGTCTAGCCACGATCCATCGTGAGTGTTTCCAGGCACAAACTTTATGCTCAGTCCAATTATGGGTCTGCCCATCACGAAAATACAATGGCTGGTAACTGACAGCAGCCTGTCAAAAGACGCCCTCAAAATAAGGATTTTGGGGACAATTTGCTGGATACGAACGACTGGAACCAGTTTCTTCTTCACGACCACTTGTGCTCAGTTCAAGATGTGATGTTTCTGTGGAAGCACAGTCATATAAACAATTACTCATTTCTATCATGTAAACAGTGTTCATACCGCCGTCTTTTTTAACTTTCGCGAAATAAGAACTCACACGCGTTTTCGTCTCGTTTTGTTATGTCGAAAAGTTTAAATAGCCATTTTCAATGTTCTCATAAACTCAGTTTCGAACCTCAGATCTTCGGGATTAATGTTGGATACATTAACCAATTGTGTCAGTCATCTCATTACATTGCATGATCACTCTCCTTCATTGTCTGTCTTCTTCAGTTCAAAACATTTCTGGTTCTATTCAGCTGCAGAGAACCGCAAGGTACAGAGTGGACCATAGTCGTTGTACTACAGATCCGTCTGGTGCCTTCATCGATC
>NC_134893.1:50316029-50323529 GCF_041734735.1 Babylonia areolata | reverse complement strand
CCCACCCCCCCACCCACCCACCCCCCAACTCTTCCCACGGGCGACGCGTGATGACTTGCTCGTCCAGCCCCACCATCTGCCCAGAGACGTGATCTGCACTCCATGGCACTCTCCTTCCCCCCCCCCCCCCAACTCCCTCCCCCTCCTCCCTCTCCCCACATCCCCCACGCCCCTCACGCTCCTCCCTCATCGGTCATGTACCTCTCTCCGCCAGCCTGATCATCCCTTCCAAAAGCCTCATTCCTTACCCTCTTCCAAACACACACACACACACAACACACACACACACACACACACCCATCCGACTACACACTGATCCATACCCATTCATCTACCACCACCCCATCTCTCCTTCCCCACCCTTACCATCACCTCTACGCCCCCCCACCCTCGCCCCCCAACCACCACCACCACCACCTACACGCCCAACCCCTCGATTCCTTACTTCCCAGACCCCCACCCCACCCCACCCCCAACGCCTTATGTCCACAGAGGACCCACTCTCCACATCCATCCCTCATCTTCCTCCACCACCACCCCACCGCCTCCTCTCCCTCACCCCCTCGCCCCCCTTACCCCCACACTGACGTCACTCTGCTTTCCCAACACAGCGACACTGTCCATAAGGCGATCGATCCATTTGTTGCCGACAACTGCCTGACCGAAAAGTTGGACCAAGATATAGATCAAGACCACGAAGTAAGAAAGAGAAAGAAAGAAAGAAAGAAGAAGAAATGATTTTTAAAAAGAGGGGTGGGGATTGGGGGCGTGGATGCGAAGAAGAAAGGAAGGGATTGTGAGAAGAAGAAGAAGAAGAGTTAAGTTTTTTCAAGGAGATGTCACTGAGTTCAAACAAATCTATATACGCTACACAACACCAGCACCAGCAGCGTAAGGCAATGCGCTTAGTCAGACCTTGAGGGAAAATATAATAGATAGATCGATAGACAGACAGACAGATAGATAGATAGATAGATAGATAAACTGAGAGAAAGACAGACAGATAGATAGATAGATAGGTAGATAGATAGATAGACAGACAGAGAGAAAGACAGACAGACAGATAGATAGATAGATAGATAGATAGAAAAGAACATCGATGAATGGATGAAAGAATATAAGCAGATAAAAAAAAAATGATGATAATAGAAAGTAAGAGCATTAAAATAAGTGCACGCAAAGACAGGTAGAAAAGGCAAAAAAGACTGAAATTTAAAAAAAAAAAGAAAGAAAATGGAACACGCCCAGTGAACAACTATCCAAAAACACTCTTGCACATACCGGCACAGACACACAAATACAGACACACAAATACACCCACCCACCGCACCCCACCCTGCACACACACACACACACACACACACACACACACACACACACACACACACACACACACACTCGCGCGAGAGAGAAAGAGGGAGAGAGATGCAGCCATATACAATAAGATGAAGGAGGAGGAGGAGGAGGAAGAGGAGTGGGAGAAACAGGATGACGAAAACAATACAAGGAAAAGGGGAAAACAATAAATCATCTGCTGTTACTGGGAATGAACGCAGTCACCAGTGGGGGAAAAAAAAAGAAGAAGAAAAAAAAAAAAAGAATCTGCGAGCAACATAAAAAGTGGGCAGAAAGATTTAACCGCCTACTCTTATTTTGAGACATAAAAAAAAAGGATTCAAGATTCAAGATTTTTATTCCAAAAGAGTCTCTTTGGTGGCACGTGGAAAAACCAAAATCGGCAAAAGACAAATAATGCATAGCGAGACATTGTTGACATTGTTACACATTACACGCATGACTTGTGATCAAGTGAATGAAATAATGCTGTGTTTATTAGAGTATCATCTGAACACAAAACATCTGATTTCACATAACACAAATTGCGCAAACAATCACTAACCCAGAGTGTTTAGAAATATATCCAAGCGGAATGGTAATATTTTTTTTAAAAATGTTGCATGATAATTTTTATGAATTTAGACAGTTACAACTGCGAGAACTTTAAAGCGTTCGAGTTTCTGTTATAACATGGCTTTAACAAATGCTTTCTATGATGGCTGAAAAAAGAACATCGAGTTATATAATGGAACTCATCACCACGTAAAAAAAAAAATGACAGCGAATAAAAAAAAATATAATAAACGGTGTCACATGACAATCTTAAAAGAAAAAGGAAAAAAAAAAGAAGAAAAAGAACGAGTAAATCGGGCCTCAGACTTCATACCAGGAAAAACACCAGGGCACACCATGGGTAGGAAGTAAAAACACAATCACGATCAGTGTGGGCTATGAAACTCGTGAATGACGAGCGCAATAACCGAGTGGTTGAAGCGTTGGACTTTCAATCTGAGGGTCCCGGGTTCGAATCTCGGTGGAGATTTCTCTGATCTCTCAGGTCAACATATGTACAGACCTGCTTGTGCCTGAACCACCTTCATGAGTATACGCAAGCAGAAGATGAACTACGCACGTTAAAGATCATGTAATCCATGTCGGCGTTCGGCGGGTTATGGAAACAAAAACATACTCAGCATACACACCTCCGACAACGGAGTATGGCTGCCTACAATGGCGGGGTAAAAACGGTCATACACGTAAAAACCGACTTGTGTACATGCGAGTGAACGTGGGAGTTGCAGCCCACGAACGAAGAAGATATAAATTTTAATTTTAATAAGAAAAAAAAAGAACCCGTGGACGATTTTCCTAGTCCAACGCGTTAGCGTTATACCACATGAAAAGATCGGATGATGCATTACGCAAGTCGTGGGGCTCAAGAGTGTCAGCCATGTTGAACTTCGCCACATAAACAAATCACGCGAAACTAACATGCAACGATGGAATAAAGTTATAAAAAACAAGAGAGGCAAGGCCTTCAAGACTCACTTGTGATACACTTTAAAAAAATCTAATCGTTAAAATGTGTTCTGCATTTGTTATTATAAAGCTCCGCGTTAAAAGAAAAAACAAAAAAAAACTCCTGACCAGATTCGAATTAAGTCCCCTAGCATTAATTACAGAGTAATTTCCCTTTTTTTTTACTATCTGCACCAAAACGTTTGCAAAATAAATAAAACTTCCATGCTTAGCAAAAGAAGTTCCTGTTTGAACAAAAAATGATAATAATGACTGCTCTTGATGCTGGGTCAGAATATCAGATCAAAGTGCCAAGTTTAGAGAATACAAAAAATATAAATATAACAGTAAATGCAGTTTGCATATAATTAGGCTTCTTTTTTTTTGTGCCCATCCCAGAGGTGCAATATTGTTTTAAACATGATGATTGGAAAGAACTGAATTTTTCCTATTTTTATGCCTAATTTGGTGTCAACTGACAAAGTATTTGCAGAGAAAATGTCAATGTTAAAGTTTAACACACACACACACACACACACAACCGAACACCGGGTTAAAACATAGACTTACTTTGTTTACACAAGTGAGTCAAAAAGAGGGCGGGGGGGGGGGGGGGGGGGGGGGGAACCACTAAAGCCCAGGAGCCAGTTGCATTGCTTGGTTCTAACTTTTTGACAGTTACACGTGACTAAATGCCTACGTTGACTGAACTAAGCCATTGGTCAGTTCCATACTGTAACACACAGTTAGTAGCGGGTTGCGACCATACTAGGCTCTTCCGTCCGAGCAATGCAACTGGCTCCAGGACATGGAAATGTCCATGGGTGCAAACGGTTCCTTCCGAAATACGAAAATCACGTCTCAGGATTCTTTCTTCCTTTCTTCCCTTCTTTCTTTCTTTCTTTCTTCCACCAAGGAAATGATTGCGAACGAAGATCATGGACACATAGGAAGATCCGGCCATAGCAGATAATCATACGGGTATCGCCACCGGAAATACATACACCAAAGGATGCCGGGGAAACAAGGGGAGGGATTAGGACACTGAGACTGGGATCCTGTCAAGGCAGCGGTTTCTGTCACTTGAAAAGAAAGAATTGGATCGTCATTTTTTTCTTCTTCTTTTTTTTTTTCTTCTTTTTTTTTCTTTTTTTCGAAATTCGTCTTCAGAAAAATTAGAAGGAAAGTAAGGCGAAAGAGAAAAATGAACCCAGAAAGAAAGAACGAAAGAAAGACAAAGATTAATTCGGAATATTTCTTTCTTTCTGCCATACAAAGAGGCAGATAAAGTGTGTGTGCGTGTGTGTGTGTGTGTGTGTGTGTGTGTGTGTGTGTGTGTGTGTGTGTGTGTGTGTTATTCATTGATTTTGCGTCATTTAACTTTGAGTAATAATACAATATAAATATATATATATATATATATATATATATATATATATATAAAGGATGGGTGGGTGTGAGCAGGTGAGGGATGGGGGGATCGGATTGGAAGTTGGAAGGAGAGAGAGAGAGCGAGAGAGAGAGAGAGAGAGTGTGTGTGTGTGTGTGTGTGTGTGTGTGTGTGTGTGTGTGTGTGTGTGTGTGTGTGTGTGTGTGTGTGCGCGCGCGCGCGCGCGCGCGCGTGCGTGCGTGTGTGAGTTGGACGAATGGTTGTTATGATGTCTATTTTCAGTGAGTGTGTACACTGATCTATCTTATCATTTCGTCATATACCGTCGTATTTTGCACATGTAAAGCACTTTGATATCTATCTCAGTTAAGTGTTCGTTGGGTTAGCAGTAGTAGTAGTAGTAGTGCTGATTCAATTTACGATGACAAAATATAATTTTGCTTAAATACGTGTCCATTCAAAAACAAAACAAATTCCTCCCCTGTGATATATCTTTTTTTTTACCCTATGAATAAATAATCATATCATCTTTTCGTAATTCTCATCAGGGAATATAAAGCTCTCTGCTCGTTGTGTTTATGACCTGGAAAAAAAGATATTCCTCTCCTCTTCTTCATACTTGAATTTTTTAATTAGGCATATTTGTTCAATGGGTGTCGTATTCTAGGTCCCCTACTATATTTTCTTCTTTTTTTTTAATCGAAAGATAGGTGAAATCATACAAAATCACTCACGTCACTCAATGTATAATGACATGTACGCGTGTGTGACATTCAGCACATTCGAGAATGAATGTGAATATTTGATGTCAAAACAACGTTGGGGAAAACAAAATTAAAACCACAGTAAAAACAATTATTTAAAATGAAAAAAAAGACAGGGCTCAGACATAAACACTAATTCAACCTCGCAATATATCTCAATATTTCCTTCTTACAATCAACACTGATCCGCTCAAGAAGCTGGGAAGAAAACACTCACGCTCTTCCAAACAAAACACACATGCAGCTGCAAATAAACATTCACCAGGTATCATCTTTTCCTGACCGCGCGAGTTACCGTCTGTTTATTCCCAAACGTTCCAGAGCCATTCCTGAACAACTGACTCGACGGGAAGAAACTACGCTTCTATACACTCGTCGGTTCTTCCTCTATGTCTCTTTCTCTGTCTCTCAGTTTCTCTGACTCTCTTCTATTTTCTCCCCTCTTCTTTTTCCGGTCTTTTTCGTATTCTTTTGCGAGGTAAAATTGGGTAGAATTCACGGTAAACGTTTTTCGGGCCTTTTCTTTTAATGATCAGGCCCCAGGGGGCATGTTTCCAACACACTTACTTTTTTTTTTCTTTTTTCTTTTTTTTCAGTGTTATTGCGAATATTGTATGTTTTTGTTGTTGTTGTTGTTTTATTCTGTTTTTTGTTTGTTTGTTTGTTTTTGCTGTTGTTGTTTCTTTGTTGTTGTTGTTTTGTTTTGTTTTGTTTTTTGGGTTTTTTTTTTGCATTTGTTTGGTTCACTAGGTTGTGGTTTGTTTGATATTTTAATTGGCTGGAGAGGGGTCGATTTGGTTTCGCCAGAGGAGGACATGGCTGAGGTGGGGGGTGGGGGTTTTAATCGATACATATTTCTTTCAACACCTGTTTATTTCCCTAACAATGACATAGCGATCGGCTGGGCTGTTATCAAATCGATCTGGTTTTGTGTGTTAAATCGATCCGTCAATTTGTGTAATTCCCAATTGTTACGTGTACCAGAGATTAACCAATCAAAACATTATCCCCAGTTTACGGTGTTCGATAAAGAATATACAAAATATACCTGTCAGTATCGACACCCTTCAAGAATCACAGTAAAGATTACGTTAAACAGAATTTCAAAATCGCATTTGGAAAAACATAATTTATCGTGGGCATGCTCATAATACGCTGATTCTCCATCTCTGAGTATAACTGCTGCTGTCTTTCCTAGATGCTGATACATTGGGTTCAACATGTTCCTTGTCTGAGCCTGCTGTATCCCGCTCGGTTGAAAACTGGAAAGCCGTGACAACGAAAAGGCGGCAATAGAACATTTCGCGTCGCAGAAAACACAAACGACCAAGCAGACAGGGGAGCAAAGAATCATACAGATAGTATAAAAGTACACTGCCCATTGTCATACAAGGAAATAAGCAATATACTAGAAAGAGACTTTTATAGGTGCTTGAATTCAAGTCTAAAACCTCGTCAGTTGACTCTCTCAGACTTTGGTCCGATTCGCAGACCAATTCTGAGTTTAGCTCTCAGACTATTATCAAATTCGTTACGGACCAAGTATTGTTCTAATGTCAAGCGCATATGCTTTAGTAACCTGACAATTAAGTATATAATTTTTGACTGTAGCTTGATGAAGCCTTATGTACACGAGAGTGTGTCTTCACAAGTGACTGAGAACGTTGATGTTTTTGACTTTTTGCATTCATTATCAGTTGTTTCGCCTGTCAGTTTAACGACATCTCTTTTACGAAGTCCTTTAAGTAATTTTCTGTAATTGTGTTTAGATTTTTTTTTTCAAATTTCACCCTCATTTCACCCTAATTTGCCCAGTTTCTCCCAACCCTCCATTCATTCACATCTCCTACCCCTTCTAACCGATAATACTCAAATGTAATTCATAAATACTTTAACAAAATGCTTCAATCACCGATATGTGGGACGGGACATTAAGCAAAATTCCTCAAACAAACAGCAAATTTTCAAAATCAAGTGTGGAATCGTAGCAAGAGGATAAAGTGATGCATCTCGTTTGCCTGCCGACGATCACTGTCACTGTCACTGGGCCCAAAACCTGCTTTGGTCCTGGGGCGCTGCATTGCTGATCGCATCACCATTTTCCATTTTTAGCGGTCTTGGGACAGGGCTAGAGTTTCACGTTAACATTGTGCTTTTAAGACATGAGCAAAAGGTGATTAGTTTAATTCTGTTTTGAATAAAACGCGGAAGCCTGGAAAAACTGCCTGCAGCTCTGCACTTTACAAATTGTAATCATCTACTTTACTTCTAGACCATCGTTCTGGGGACTTTTACTGATCCACATTTAGAAATGGAGCCATTTTATCCCACAAAACACATATAGGTTTATCGTTCGGAAGATAATAGTTTTTATTGTAACTGACCCACATGGTACAATGCGTCACTTTCGATCCTTTAACCACAGGTACGTTCAAAGATCACAAGATAACATTGCGACTGGCGATCCCGATGGCTTTCCTAGCAACGTCA
>NC_134893.1:50306029-50313529 GCF_041734735.1 Babylonia areolata | reverse complement strand
ACAAAAGAATCGCTGCAGTGTCCAGGAAAAGAACGGTGATCTCTTTTCAGGAAGGAAGTGAGGGAGGAAACGTCCTCTTCAAGACAGGAGAAAATTCCTGTTCCGGAACTAACGCAATCAGCCCTCTGCGGAAAACTCCCCGGATCAGCCGTCTGTGAAAACTCCCCAAATCTCTCTCTCTCTCTCTCTCTCTCTCTCTCTCTCTCTCTCTCTCTCTCTCTCTCTCTCTCTCCCCCCCACCCCCCAGGCCCAATCTCCTCCCGCCACCCCCCCCCTCTCTCCCCCACACACACTCCTCCCCCCACCCCCCACTGTGGCCCTCTTTTCATCCCTCAGACCATCTGTAACATCCACGTCATGTATTGTATTGTATTACTCTTTTTCATCACAACAGTTTTCTCTGTGTGAAATTCGGGCTGCTCTCCCTTGGGAGAGCGCGTCGCTACACTGAGAGCGCCACCATTATTTTGTATTTTTTCCAGCCTACAGTTTTATTTGTTTTTCCCATCGAAGTAGGTTTTCCTACAGAATTTTGCCAGGGACAACCCTTTTGTTGCCGTGGGTTCTTTTACGTGCGCTAAGTGCATGCTGCACACCGGATCTTGGTTTTTCGTCTCATCCGAATGACAATCGGTGGAGAGGGAGAAAATATTGGCGACTGAGCCGTGATTCGAACCAGCGAGCACAGATTCTTTCGCTTCCTAGGCGGACGCGTTACCTCTAGGCCATCACGTCATGAAGATGATATGGCTTCTGGTGTACCCAGTGGCTTTCTTCGAAACGTGACTTCCTCTTTGGGGGGAGGGGGGGGGGGAAGACGTCTGTTTCTCTTTCCCCCACTTCCACACGTGACACGGAACCGGGCCAGCCAGTCCTGAAGAATTAGTCTGGCATTCGGATGTCCGTGCCCCTGTGGACATCATTTGGGAGAAGGGCCGGGGGGGCGGGGGGGGGGGGGGGGGGGGGGGGGGGCAAGACACCCCAAATGATCTGTCATTGTCTCAGTGTCATTGTGTTTTCCCATTGCTCCAAATCTCCTTTTTTTTTGTTTTCGACCTGCTTCACTTCTATCCATTCGCGTTGCTGTCAGATATGTTCAGGGCCGTGAACTGATCTGAAAGTATGTAACTGGAGAAGTTTCAGACAGCTGATTATGTTGGACCTGGTGCAGTTTGGTGTTTTGTGGGGTTTTTTTTGCTTGTTGTTGTTGTTGTTACTTCCCCTGTCTTGAAGAGGGCGCTTTCTTTATTCATGTTTTCTACGAATGTTTCTTTCCACGACAAGCTCGGCTCGTTCTGTGACAGCCAACTGGCAGGTCCGGATAATTTGCCGATTGTCCCACTTCGTTTTCCTGGTTCATTGTCGTGACATGATGACCGGATTTTCTCTTCTTTTTTTTTTATCTGTCATAATTATGGATGAATGACTGTGGCCCATAAAACCCGGGTCATGGACACGTCACGAAACTGGATTCATGATTCACATTTTAAAATATGCAAGTAAAGAGAAACACACACACACACACACACACACACACACACACACACACACACACACACACACACATTGAAGTTAGACGCACTCTGCAGGAAGTACAGAGGTTACTCTGTGTGTGTGTGTGTGTGTGTGTGTGTGTGTGTGTGTGTGTGTGTGTGTGTGTGTGTGTGTGTGTGTGTGTGTGTGAGTGAGTGAGTGAGAGAGAGAGATTGTGTGTGTGTGTCTGTGTGTCTGTGTGTTTCATTTATTTATTCATTCATATATTTATTGATTTATTTATATCATTCTATTGGCTGGCGTTTGTGAATCCAAAACCATTTGAAATGTCTATCGTTCTGGATGACCACATATACCTAAATCAATGATAATTAAAAAATAAAAAAAAAAAAAAAGGAAAGCCCTTTTGAGAACATGGAGATAGCCCCATGTGGTCTCTGCACCTCGTTCCAAAGTAATTTTAAGCCCGTTATTTTCATGCCATTTTCCCACACGAATCACGGAAGAACTGAACTGAGGTTACTGAGCCCCTCAGACAGCATCACTACCACATTGCACCAGTCACAACCTGAGACCCTTGACAGCGCCAAAAGCCACACGCAGACAAAGATCATCAATTAAACGTGACAACAAAAGCGTGTAGTGCGCGTCCCTGTAGCATCAGCGGAATGAACGCTGATCTTCTTTTTAGGAAATAAATGACGAGCGATCCTCTACAGCACAGGAGAAAAATCCTATTCTGGATCCAACGCAACCAGCCTTCTGCGAAACCCATCTTCTCGACCCAGCGAAGACGTTTGATTATGGAACAACGTGAAACTGTCATTTCCCAGGTGATTCTCTCTCTCTCTCTCTCTCTCTCTCTCTCTCTCTCTCTCACACACACACACACACACACACACACACACACACACACTCTCTCTCTCTCTCTCTCTCTCTCTCTCTCACACACACACACACACACAGAAAGAGAGAAAGAGAGAGAGCAGCCTCTGAACTTCTCCCAGAGTTTGTCTAACTTATATGGTCTGAAGATGATACTGTTTCAAGATGATCCTGGTAGGTGGTCTTTCTCACAACGTAATTTGTGTGTGTGTGTGTGGGGGGGTGTGGGGGAGGGAGTCACTTGGTCACTATCTCTTTTCAAACGTTGACACGTGATGTGGAACCATACCAGCCAGACTTGAAGAATTGGTCTGGCATCTAGATGCCCCACCCCGCCACCCCCTCCCTCCGTGCCCCGGGCACATAAAGTGGGTGAAAGGGGCGGGAAGCCCCCGTCTTCATACCAGTGTTATTGCCTCGAATGATTCAAACGCATTCCAGTTGCCGCTGGTCTCTTTCCATTACCATTTCACGTCTTTTGCATACATTTGATTCTACAATATGAACAGCTTATTCCTTGTCTGCAAAATGGCAGTGTCTGGATAGTTGGGGTTTTTTGGACAACCTTTCTTCCGAGTCGTGGTTCATTGTCATGACAGAATGGCTCTGGGGAAAACAATGCCCTGAACACACAACGACAAACAGCTTTTCTTGATTATTCGTCAGATTAAAAGGGTGTGACTTTTTATTCGGAATCATTTGCCAATTTTCCCCACTTTCTCTCCGCTAGATATCCAAAAATATACTACATTTGCTACTACTAAAAATAGTATAAAAAAAGATGATAATATTAATAATGATAATGGATGATGTATAGCACTCTATCTCGAAAACTGCTCGATGTGCTTTATAAAACGCATATTATTGTTCATAAGACATTACATCAATGTCACATATACACACCAAAATGTACCTAGCAAACTATACACACACATAAACACAATGCATACATTTCACAAAGATTCTAGTTAATGAAACCCGGTTCAGGAAGAAGTCAAAATAATATATACAATCGCCAACATGTGTGACGAGACATTAAACATAATTCTTTCATAGAAACACCCACGGAACACTACATTCAGTTTTCGAAGATGTGTCTGGGGGAAAAAAATATGCAACCCTTTCAAAAGGGATTTCATGTTGCTCATCCCGCCAGCATTTATGACTCTGAAGCCATTTGAATCGATATATGATCCGCATAACATGCAGGCTTAGAAAAAATCAGTTAACAAAAGAATCAAACTTGCCTTAAATCATACTTTCGATTTTAAGATACAGTAATTGTACAAGGATGACATTAGCATGAAGAAGTCCAGGATTTTTTTTTCTCAACATTTTTATTCAGACAAAGGTTTACAGATACAGAATTTATGTTTTGTGCATTAGAAAGTATAGGGTAAGCATATAATTAAGTTCTAAGTACTGACAAGTCCACAACAGCAAAACAATATCTGTTCAATAGCAAAACTCCAAGGGAGCATTGCATAGCTTTATATTGTATTAAACAATTATAAAGTGCCCATATTTCCACAAACTTGTTATATTCCATAGTTATGTTAAAAGCACACTTGTCTACTTCATATGCCTGTCTGAGGTGTTTTTTGAATATTTGTAGTGTTGGTTTTACTTTGTTGATTCTGCATTTGAATACATAAAATTTAGCAATCAATAAAATATATGAGAAACATTCGTTTTCATTTTGTTATGTCCAAAAAGCACCAGTGTGTCATTCAGGTTAAGTCTATCACAGTGTAAACACTTTTCTTTCAAATATCTCACAAACTCCTTCCAAAAATGTTGTACATGGTTACATTCCCATAGATAGTGCAGAATTGCATCTCTTTCTTCCTTACATCAATTACACGTATTATCTGGGAGTATTCCCAACTTCATCAAAACCGAATGTGTCACAAGAACATGATAATTAATTTTCATCTGGAACCATTTTAACCTTATCTTATGTTTTTTTCCAGTCAAGTTTGTTTTAAAAAAATCAAGTCCCAATTTTTATAGGCATTTGGTTTTTCTGGATTTCCAAATTTGTTTCGAAACTAAACCGGGGAAGTCCACACGAATTTTCTGTAGTCGAATAATGCAACAATTAAAATCGACAAATAAGGCAGCCTAGCTCGCCCTCAGACAGCATCTCGAAGCTTTCAATAACAGATAAGACTTGTTCATGGCCTGAAATTTTCACATCGTCAACATTTATGCCACATGCAAACACCCGTCGTCAATTAAACAGCAATGACAATAGCATCGCTGAGGCGTCGGAGACAAAGATCTCTCATCCCGTTTAGGAAACAATGGATCTCTTCAAGACAGGAGAATTCCGTTATTCTAACATAATCAGCTCCCTGCTGAAATTCTCCCATTTTCTCATGTTTGCTTTCTATTGTGCGTGCGTGCGTGCGTGCGTGCGTTCACCCGTGAGTGTGTGAGTGCATACGTGCGTGCGTGTTCACGCGGGTTTGTTTGCGTCGGTGTATGTGGGCGTCTCTCTCTCTCTCTCTCTCTCTCTCTCTCTCTCTCTCTCTCTCTCGCTCGCTCGCTCGCTCTCTCTCTCTCTCTCTCCCTGCACCCCCCTCTTTCTCGCTGTATGGCAAACTTCTATAATGTGTTTATTCAGCCAATTTTCAGATAACTGTGTGCCTATTTTGCATGCACGAACACGATATTTGGTGCTTATTGACTTTCCATTTGATATGCATAACTGGATGTTAATTATACTTGCATATGATCTGGTTGTGTTTGTTTTCTCTTTACCCTCCTTTGTTGGTTTGCGCTTCTCGTCAAATTTTACTGACGCCTATTTCGCATGTTTTTTCTGCTTTCCCCATCAACAAACAAGATTCCGTTCCTTCATTTCATCTCTCTCTCTCTCTCTCTCTCTCTCTCTCTCTTGGGGTGAATTAAAATCTCTTTATGTTGATGGTGGGCTGGGTTTGTTTGTTGTTGTTGTTTTTTACTTTCTTTGTTGTACTGCTGTGAAACATGAACGACGTATCGCCGTCACATTCAACAACTTGAACAGTTTCACCAGAGATGCCAACGAAAGATCCTCGGCATAAAGTGGCAAGGAAGGGTCTCCAACCTCCAGGTCCTAGAGAGGAGCGGCCTGCCCAGCATTGAAAGCCTGTTGATCCAGTGCCAGCTACGCTGGACAGGACACGTTGACCGCATGACAGACGGCAGGATCCCGAAGGTGCTCTTGTATGGCCAGCTGAAGGAAGTCCACCGCGAACTTGGAAGACCCTGCAAGCGCTTCAAGGACACCTTGAAGACAAACCTCAAAGCCTGTGACATAGACATCGCTTCCTGGGAAACTGATGCCCTTGACCGCTCTCGCTGGAGGATGCTGTGCTCTAGTGGCATAAAAACGTTTGAAAACCAGAGAACTCTGGCCATTAAGGAGAAGCGAGAGCGAAGGAAGCAGGACTCAACTTCTGGGGACGTTTTCCCTTCCAACACCTGTGGGAAGTGCTGCGCATCCAGAATCGGCCTCTTCTCCCATATGACACACACCGACAGATAAGCCTGCCTGCCTACTCATCCGTCCGTCCGACGGGAGACTCCATATATAGTCTTCTTGTTCTCCTTTTCTGAACTTTGTTTCACTAGTTTATTGGTATTATGATAATGTTGATGATGATTAATATTATTCATTATCATTGATACCATCATTATTATCATTATTATCATTTGCATGGTGAAAGGAAGCTTGTTGCTTTCCTCTTTACCCTAACTTCGAGTTCGAGTTCGAGTTCGAGTTCGAGTTCTCTCTCTCTCTCTCTCTCTCTCTCTCTCTCTCTCTCTCGGTTCCTCCCTGCCCCCCCAACACACACACACACACACACACACACACACACACTTTTAGATAAACTATCTGACAATCTCTCTCTCTCTCTCTCTCTCTCTCTCTCTCTCTCTCTCTCTCTCTCTCTCTCTCTCTCTCATATTAATATACGCCAGAAATCAGTCATCTCACTGAATTGTGATATTTGTCAATGTATTGGGCGGTCTCGTGCGAACAGTTATTTGCTTGTTTAATTTTCTCCTGACAATGATTCATTAGCGCTGATATTTTATTTCAGTTGATGTCACTTTTTATGTATGATACTGATTTGTTCCTCCTTGAAGGAAAGTCTAATGGCTGTTATCAATATTAAAAAAAAAAAAGAACCCGGCAGTGGCGGTGGCAGTGGCAGTAGCAGTGGCTCTCTCTCTCTCTCTCTCTCTCTCTCTCTCTCTCTCTCTCTCTCCCATTCGTCCGTCCTTCCGCGCGTGTATGTGTGTGTGTGTGTGCGTGTGTGTGTGTGTGTGTGTGTGTGTGTGCGTGTGTGTGAGTATGTGTGCGCGTGCGTGTGCGTGTGTGTGTGTGTGTGTGTGTGTGTGTGTGTGTGTGTGTGTGTGCACGTGTGTGTGTGTGTCCTCAAGCGCGAACACGATGGATGGATGGATGGATGTATGGATTCACACGTTGCATGTATGTGTGTCCATAGGTGGTAGGGGAGGAGGGGAAGGGGAAATGGGTGTAACCGACGTGTCCGACATTCTACAAAATAAAGAAAAAACACGAAACAACTCATCAAGATGCAGAAAACTCCAGAAAAAAAAAAAAAAAAAAAACACCAACGGGGATACACGCGGAAAGGAGTTCCGGGAAGCAGGACTTAGGTGGGAGGAGGATGTGTGTGTGTGTGTGTATGTGTGTGTGTGTGTGTGTGTGTGTGTGTGTGTGTGTGAGGGGGGGGGGGTGGGCAGGGGGGCGTGGGATGCGTAGAACAGCAGAACTGCACAAGGATCCTTCAACTCCCAACCAATCACACGTTCATCAGAATACCAGTCAAACACCTTCACATCCATCCATCCATACATCAGCGCCACGGCCCCCACAGCAGTCACAAAAAGTCTCTGCTCCACGACGAAACGTAATTAGGATCATCCCTTTTGCCCCCCCCGCCCACCCCACCCCCATCCCTTACATGACACGTGACCACCCCAGGAAGGTTAGAGTCCACCCAAGCAAAACCGAAACCTCTAGTCGTTTCCGCTCCGCACTGCAGCACTCCCCCCTTTGTCCCCCCCAACCCAACCCCCCCGTACCCTTCCCCCACACGC
>NC_134893.1:50298529-50301029 GCF_041734735.1 Babylonia areolata | reverse complement strand
AACCAGCTTCACTTCACTGCACAACCAGCTTCACTAAACAACCAGCTTCACTAAACAACCAGCTTCAGCTTCACTAAACAACCAGCTTCACTAAACAACCAGCTTCACTAAACAACCAGCTTCACTGCACTGAACAACCAGCTTCACTGCACTGCACAACCAGCTTCACGGCACAACCAGCTTCACGGCACAACCAGCTTCACTTCACTGCACAACTAGCTTCACTTCACTGAACAACCAGCTTCACTTCACTGCACAACCAGCTTCACTTCACTGAACAACCAGCTTCACTTCACTGCACAACCAGCTTCACTTCACTGAACAACCAGCTTCACTTCACTGCACAACCAGCTTCACTTCACTGAACAACCAGCTTCACGGCACAACCAGCATCACTGCACTGAACAACCAGCTTCACTGCACAACCAGCTTCACTTCACTGCACAACCAGCTTCACTTCACTGAACAACCAGCTTCACTTCACTGCACAACCAGCTTCACTTCACTGAACAACTAGCTTCACTTCACTGCACAACCAGCTTCACTGCACAACCAGCTTCACTTCACTGAACAACCAGCTTCACTAAACAACCAGCTTCACTAAACAACCAGCTTCACGGCACAACCAGCTTCACTGCACTGAACAACCAGCTTCACTTCACTGAACAACCAGCTTCACTTCACTGCACAACCAGCTTCACTTCACTGCACAACCAGCTTCACGGCACAACCAGCTTCACTTCACTGCACAACCAGCTTCACTGCACTGAACAACCAGCTTCACTTCACTGAACAACCAGCTTCACTGAACAACCAGCTTCACTTCACTGAACAACCAGCTTCACTTCACTGCACAACCAGCTTCACTTCACTGAACAACCAGCTTCACTTCACTGCACAACCAGCTTCACGGCACAACCAGCTTCACTTCACTGCACAACCAGCTTCACTGCACTGAACAACCAGCTTCACGGCACAACCAGCTTCACGGCACAACCAGCTTAACTTCACTGAACAACCAGCTTCATTTCACTGCACAACCAGCTTCACTTCACTGAACAACTAGCTTCACTTCACTGCACAACCAGCTTCACTGCACAACCAGCTTCACTTCACTGCACAACCAGCTTCACGGCACAACCAGCTTCACTAAACAACCAGCTTCACGGCACAACCAGCTTCACTGCACTGAACAACCAGCTTCACTGCACTGAACAACCAGCTTCACTGCACTGCACAACCAGCTTCACGGCACAACCAGCTTCACTGCACAACCAGCTTCACTGCACTGAACAACCAGCTTCACTTCACTGCACAACCAGCTTCACGGCACAACCAGCTTCACTAAACAACCAGCTTCACGGCACAACCAGCTTCACTGCACTGAACAACCAGCTTCACTGCACTGCACAACCAGCTTCACGGCACAACCAGCTTCACTGCACAGAACAACCAGCTTCACTGCACTGAACAACCAGCTTCACTTCACTGAACAACCAGCTTCACTTCACTGCACAACCAGCTTCACTTCACTGAACAACCAGCTTCACGGCACAACCAGATTCACTAAACAACCAGCTTCACTGAACAACCAGCTTCACTGCACAACCAGCTTCATTTCACTGAACAACCAGCTTCACTGCACTGAACAACCAGCTTCACTGCACTGCACAACCAGCTTCACTAAACAACCAGCTTCACTGCACTGAACAACCAGCTTCACTGCACTGCACAACCAGCTTCACGGCACAACCAGCTTCACGGCACAACCAGCTTCACTGCACAACCAGCTTCATTTCACTGAACAACCAGCTTCATTGCAGTGAACAACCAGCTACATTGCACAACCAGTATCACTGCACTGAATAACCAGCATCATTACACAACCAGCTTCACTTCACTGAACAACCAGCTTTGCTGCACTGAACAACCGTTAACCAGCTTCATTGCACAACCAGCATCACTGCACTGAATAACCACCATCATTGCACTGCACAACCAGTTTCGCTGAACAACCAGCTTCACTGCACAACCAGCATCACTGAACAACCAGCATCACTGCACTGAATAACCAGCATCATTGCACTGCACAACCAGTTTCACTGAACAACCAGCTTCACTGCACTGCACAACCAGCTTCACTGCACTGCACAACCAGCTTCACTGCACAACCAGCTTCACTGCACAACCAGCTTCACTGCACTGCACAACCAGCTTCACTACACAACCAGCTTCACTGCACTGCACACCAGCTTCACTGCACTGCACAACCAGCTTCACTTCACTGCACAACCAGCTTCACTGCACAACCAGCTTCACTGCACTGCACAACCAGCTTCACTGCACAACCAGCTTCACTGAACAACCAGCTTCACTGCACTGAACAACCAGCTTCACTTCACTGCACAACCAGCTTCACTGCACAACCAGCTTCACTGCACAACCAGCTTCACGGCACAACCAGCTTCACTGAACAACCAGCTTCACTGAACAACCAGCT
>NC_134893.1:50286029-50293529 GCF_041734735.1 Babylonia areolata | reverse complement strand
CAAAAACAGAAAACAATAATTATGGTGTCTAAAGAGTAGATGGGGATTCAGCAAAGGTACAGGCTTTAGATACGATGAGGCCCGACACTCCGGAATTAGGGTGAATCTGATGGTCACCAAGTGTGTGTGTGTGTGTGTGTGTGTGTGTGTGTGTGTGTGTGTGTGTGTGTGTGTGTGTGTGTGTGTGTGTGTGTGTGTGTGTGTGTGTGTGTGTGTGTGTGTGTGCGTGTCTCCCTACCTGTCTCTCTCTCATACGCTGTCTGTCTGTCTGTCTGTCTGTCTGTCTCTCTCTCTCTCTCTCTCTCTCTCTCTCTCTCTCTCTCTCAAAGAAAAAGCGTCTCTCTCTCTCTCTCTCTCTCTCTCTCTCTCTCTCTCTCTCTCTCTCTCTCTCTCTCTCTCCGTCTACGTTCTTTTCGTATTCCCTCCCCTTGCTTTTTGGAACAATTTACATACCCCCCCCCCCCCCCCTCCCCCTTTCGAACCAATCTCAGACTCGCAACATGCTTTTTCCCCTCCCACTCATTTAAATGCAATCAGAAGAGAGCTGAAATCACCGCACTCTCTGTCTGTCTGTCTGTCTGTCTCTCTCTCTCTCTCTCTCTCTCTCTCTCTCTCTCTCTCTCTCTCTCTCTCTTAGCAAAGAAATCAAGAAATACCCACAGATACCTGAAGACATAAACCTATTGATGCATCACGCACGCACGCACGCCTGCCTGTCAGCCCGCTCGCCCACACGTACACTCCGCCTCCACCTCCACCCCCCCCCCACCCTCACCCACCCACCCACTCCCATGCACACCAGAGAGACATACAGACAGAGGGACAGACAGACAGAGGGACAGACAGACAGACGGAAGATGGTTCATTCACACTAGGCCTCGTGAAGGGGAGTGTGAACAACATCTACGAGCGTAAATAATGATGAACAAGAGGAGCTGGATAAGACAGAGAAATAAATATCTTTCATCAGAGTAAAACAAAAACGGTAATTTCTCTTGATTTAAAGGCTGTATACAGTACAAGGTAACAATAAAGTTAACCCTTTCACCGCCAGTCAGTTTAGAATGCAAATTAACCTTGTGCAGGAACCACAGAAAAGATGGTGTCTAAGAATAGCTGGGGATTCCCCTGTGACGTGTAGGGAAAAAAAAAGGCCAATCCTACCACTGAAAATTAAAGAGAATTAGGTTAATGCACAAAAAGCCCATCAATTGGTTGCATTTCAGTGACATGGGTGCTTTACCTAGCTGGTGCCGAAATGCGACCATGGCGGTCAAAGGGTTAACCTACAGAAGACAAGAGACAAAGAGAGAGTGTTTGATGCTTCATTGTCATCAGATTAAAAAGCCGATGTGACTGGGATGGTGGGGGGTATAGTGCCTTCGATTCCAAAGCTTAAAACAATACAAACGAAATTAAATTATATAGCAAATATTTTAGCATGCAACAGAAACACAAGCCATACAAACACATATATAAACCAAACTTAACCATCCAAAATGCTATCCTTACCTTTAGTAGTATTGTCATCATTATTGAGAGAACGTGTGTGTGTGTGGGGGGAGAGAGAGAGAGAGAGAGAAAGATTTGGATGGTCTATTCCAGAAGAGAGAGAAAGAGAGAGAGAGAAGAGTATGAGTAAGTGTGTGGAGAGGAATACCAAAAAGCTCAGTATAATACACAAACTCAAAACCGTTTTTATAGAATAACCCCGCCCCCACCTCCTTTCTCCTACCACCCTCACCCCCCACCCCACACCTACCTCCAATCCCCAAATAAAGACGAGCTAAAAAAAAAATTAAAAAAAAAAAAAAAAAAAAAAACCGACTTCAAAGTAAGACTATAGTTTGTTCCATTCCGTCTGTTCCAATTTATCGACACAAAATACCACCATGACTCGTAAGTCACTCAAACTATTGTTTACTGCAGTTAGGATTCGCGGCCCTTGAAAAAGCACTGCTATCTTCGCATGATCCTCCAGTGATCACAGAATGTTACAGTGGCGATCCAACGTATTGGCTACGGAACTGTTGGCTGCTGCCACTGCTAGCCATGCCATCACGCGCCGTATGTATTTCACGGGTCATTGTAAATAGGGAAAAGCCTGAAGGTTTGATCGGGGAAGGGTCGACTGCATGTGTGTGTGCGTGTGTGTGTGTGTGTGTGTGTGTGTGTGTGTGTGTGTGTGTGTGTGTGTGTGTGTGTGTGTGTGTGTGTGCGTGGGTGTGTGTGTGGGTGTGTGTGTGTGTGTGTCTGTGTGTGTGTGTGTGTGCGTGCGTGTGTGTGTGCGTGGGTGTGTGCGTGTTTGCGTGCGTGGGTGTGTGTGTGTGTGTGTGTGTGTGTGTGTGTGTGTGTGTGTGTGTGTGTGTGTGTGTGTGTGTGTCTGTGTGCGTGGGTGTGTGTGTGTGGGTGTGTGTGTCTGTCTGTGTGTGTGTGTCTGTCTGTCTGTCTGTCTGTGTATAGGTGGGAAGTTGGGGAGAGATTGGTGTGGAAACTTGTGTGTATGTGTATGCGTGCATGCGTGCGTGTGTGCGTGTGTATATGTGTTTGTGTCCTTCTCCATGTGTGCCGCATACACTCCCGCACTTGTGTGTGTATGGCTGTATATTCAAGCGCGAACGAGAGCTCTGAAGCACGGTAAACACACACACACACACACACACACACACACACACACACACACACACACACACACACACACACACACACACACACACACACACACACACACACACACACACACACACACACACACACACACACACACACACACACACACACACACGAAAAAAAAAAAGCAGTCTATACATCCACTGCCCGCACGTACACTACACAACAATCTTACACGACATGATACACAGAACTCTTCAAGGTGCCGATTCCCCGCAGAATAAAGGGGGGGGGGAAATGTTGGCGGTGTCACCATCACTACCATCACAACCTGGGGTGGGTTAACCGCGTGACCGAACTGAGCAAGAATGCTCCTAACTCCACGGTAAAACTCCATAATTATACTTATGAACATTCCTAACTCCACGGTAAAACTCTATAATCATACTTATGAACATTCCTAACTCCACGGTAAAACTCCATAATCATACTTATGGACATTCCTAACTCCACGGTAAAACTCCATGATCATATTTATGAACATTCCTAACTCCACGGTCAAACTCGATAATCATACTTATGAACATTCCTAACTCCACGGTAAAACTCCATAATCATGCTTAAGAACATTCCTAACTCCACGGTCAAACTCCATAATCATACTTATGAACATTCCTAACTCCACGGTAAAACTCCATGATCATACTTATGAACATTCCTAACTCCACGTTAAAACTCCATGATCATACTTATGAACATTCCTAACTCCACGGTCAAACTCCATGATCATACTTATGAACATTCCTAACTCCACGGTAAAACTCCATCATCATACTTACGAACATTCCTAACTCCACGTTGAAACTCCATAATCATACTTATGAACATTCCTAACTCCACGGTAAAACTCAATAATTATACTTACGAACATTCCTAACTCCACGTTAAAACTCCATGATCATACTTATGAACATTCCTAACTCCACGGTCAAACTCGATAATCATACTTATGAACATTCCTAACTCCACGGTAAAACTCCATGATCATACTTATGAACATTCCTAACTCCACGGTCAAACTCCATAATCATACTTATGAACATTCCTAACGTCACGGTAAAACTCCATGATCACACTTATGAACATTCCTAACGTCACGGTAAAACTCCATGATCACACTTATGAACATTCCTAACGTCACGGTAAAACTCCATGATCACACTTATGAACATTCCTAACTCCACGGTCAAACTCCATAATCATACTTATGAACATTCCTAACTCCACGGTAAAACTCCATAATCATACTTATGAACATTCCTAACTCCACGGTAAAACTCCATAAGTCATGCTTAAGAACATTCCTAACTCTAAGCAAACTTAGCGCTGCAAAGATCGCCTCATGTAACCCTGCCCTGTATCTTTGCCAGAACTCTCTCTCTCTCTCTCTCTCTCTCTCTCTCTCTCTCTCTCTCTCTCTCTCTCTCTCTCTCTCTCTCTCTCTCTCTCTCTCTCTCCCCCTCTCTCTTTCTCTCTCTCTCTCTCTCTCTTTCTGTCTCTCTCTAACTCTCCCTCTCTCTCATCTCTCCCTCTCTCTCTCTGTCTTTCACTGTCTCTCTCTCCCCCCTCTCTCTCTCTTTCTCTCTCTCTGTGCCTCTCTCTCCCTCCCTCTCTCTCTCTCTTTCTCTCTCTGTCTATCTCTCCCTATCTCTCTCTGTCTCTCTCTCCCCCTCTCTCTCACCCTCTCTCTCTATGTCTCTCTCTCCCCCCCCCCCCCCTCTCTCTCTCTCTCTCTCTCTCTCTCTGCCCAGTTCAGGGTTGTGGCGTCTTGGATTGACTCCAGTCCTCGGCGGAAGGTGGGGGTAGGGATGGAGGGCGACTAAGGGACTCTGTGAGCTCCTTTTGGGGGACTTAAGTTTTTCGTGGGAAAGGACCACGTATCTGATGGTCATTGTCACCTGCAGCGATCAAGGTGAAAGGCGTGTTCCCTTGTGGAGGAAGGTGGCAGAATGGTTAAGAGAGACGGGGGGACGGGGGGGGGGGGGGAAGAGAAAAGAGAGAGAGAGACGGAAAGAGAGAGAGAGAGGATGGAACGAGACGAACAGAAAGACAGAGAGAGAGAGAGACAAAAATACAGACACACAGACAGACTGACAGAAAGAGATATAGACAAACTGGACATTGAGACAGACGGACAGAATAAGAGAAACGGAAAAAAAAAGTTTCAAGAAACATAATCCAGCCCTCATGAACACAACAGCAACACAAGGCAATAACATTGATGACTCACAATCTGAAAAGCACATAACTAGAAGAAACTAGAAAAAAAATAAAAACAACAGCAGCAACAACAACAACAAAGCAAAGGTTAGACAAAACAAAGGCTTTGTTCATTAAACGGGGGGAAAACAAACAAACGGAACAAGAACAGAGTCACGGAGTGGAGAGATGGAGAAAAAATAATGAGAGAGAGAGACACTGACACTGACATATCCTTAAAGCCCCCTAGACAAAGAGGGGGGAGGGAGAGAGAGAGGGGGGGGGGAGTGACAATCTCTCTCTGTATGCAAAAGAGAGAGAGAGAGAGATGAGAGAGAGAGATAAAGAGAGACAGAGAGAGAGAGAGGGGCGGGGGTGTAGGGGATGACGGAACGAGACTAACAGAAAGACTAAGTCATCCTGCTGTTTCATGAAATGATCCAAGAAGTTCCTCGTTTGACATGCCCAATAACTGAGTGCTCATACTTATCGCACACTCTTTATCTCGAGGGTTCCTGTGGCTCCGGGACACAGAATGTGGCTACCTAATTGACAAGTGAAACTGTCGTTTCTCGCAAACGCCAACTCGTATGGGAAAAAAAAAAAACCCGAATGAATGGTGCCTCTGGACCCCTGGAAGAAAGTACATCAATTGATTTATAGTTGCTGGGGGGACATGTATCTATGTGGTCTTCGGAAAACCCACAGCAAAGTCATCATTCACATTCTGAAAAATATGTTTTCTATGCGAATGCACACACACACACACACACACACACACACACACACACACACACACACACACACACACACACACACACAAACAGAGAGACAGACAGACAGACAGAGAACAATGAAAGGCATAAAACTGACACCAAAAATGTTGCTCCCTAAACAGCAAACTTTCTCCCAAAAAAGATTAAAACAATAAAACAAAAAACAAAAAAAGAACAAAGAACAGAAACTTCGGCCAGACAAAAACTTCTCGAAACTTTCAGACTGGTCCGAAGTTGTAGACACAACTCGTTTACCGCACACAAAAAAGCCACAGATCTTTATCCGTTTGATTTTGTGCAGAATGATAGAATCTAGAGTTTTAAAAAAAAAAGGTGGGTAAAACAAATTTAAACCTCAAGAGACTAAAAGCAAAAAAATAAATGGCTTGGGTGGGGGGGGTTTTTTGGTGGTTTTTTTTTTTTTTTTTTTTTTTTTGTATTTATCTTTGTAAGCTAGCTCCTCACCCCTCCACTTCCACCTTCACCCCTCCTCTGTCTGCCTGTGCCTGACTGGTACTGTAGCCGAGTGGGTGTGGTGTTGAACTTTTCAATCTGAGGGTCCTGGGTTCGTCTCTGGCACAGGCCAGCGCCAGTGGTGGGTTATTATGTGCGGAATTTTTTTTTTTTTTCCTATCTCCCAGGTCAACATAATTATATCATGAGCTGACCTGCTGATACCTAAACACCTTTCGTAATATGTATACACATGCAGAAGATTAAATACTCACGTAATCTGTGTCAGCGTTCGATGGGTTAAGGGAAACAAGTATACTCAGCATGCATATGCTTGAAAATAGATTACGAATGTCACATTGGCGGGGGGGGGGGGAAATAAAATCGGTCATGCACGTCAAATAAAACTTGTTCGAGTGAACATGGGTGTTGCAGCGGCCCGTCGTAGAAAGAAAAAAGAAAAGAAAGATTTTGCATGGAAGTTTTATTAGGCGGCGAAGAAAAAAAAACCCAACACTTTCTGTGGAAGATAATCCCCAAGATATGAAGACTAAAAGATTAAATCTGAACGTTAATAGTTTTGTTTTTATCGTTACTCCTGCTGCTACTGCTGTTGCTGCTGCTGCTGTTTCATTCTTTGCACCCAGCTTGTTTACTTCCATTCAGAACCGATTTCAGGCTAGGCAGGGTATTGAGAATGTTTCTTTTTTTCTGGATTAAAGTTTTGGAACTGATTATTTATTCGTTGTCTGAGCTCTATGCCAGCCATCTTGTGTTTTTTTCTGGCCCGCTTAAAAAAAAAAATCTGTCAGGTTTGTTTGTCTGTTGTTGTTGTTGACTTTTTTGTTTGTTTTTTTAATTTGGGTTTTTTGTGGGTTTTTTTTGTTTTGTTTTTTGTTGTTGTTTTTTAGGGGGATGGGGGGGGGAGTGCGTGGAGGGACTAGGGAAGGGGCGGTGCAAGAGACAGTTGTCACTGGGTTCTCTGTTCGAGTTCATTCATTTCTTCTTCAAACACTTTTTTTTTTTTCATTATTTTCTTCTTCTTTTTTCTCTATGGCTTTAGCAATAGCTTCAGCTGCTGTACGTTTCTGTCTGCTTGCACATCACAATGGGTTGTGAACGTATGGCTGAAGGGGGTTGATGGATGTCCTTGCTGTTCTTCTGGCTTTCGGGGGATGGTGGGCGGTGGATGGGGGGGGGGAGTTCCTGTGTGTGTGTGTGTGTGTGTGTGTGTGTGTGTGTGTGTGTGTGTGTGTGTGTGTGTGTGCGTGTGTGTCGTGCGTGTGTGTCTTTTACCTGACGTTTAGATAAAACCTGAAAGGTTCTCCCGTTTCTGAGGCTTCAGAAAACCATCACCGGGCCTTCCCTTTCGCGGTGAGTGCAGACCTTTTTTTGAAATTTA
>NC_134893.1:50278529-50281029 GCF_041734735.1 Babylonia areolata | reverse complement strand
TCTCCTGTGCGTCTCTTTTACGTGTGGTTTGTCTGTGTCTCTTCTTCTGTCTGTCTTTCTAGTCCACACACACACTCACTCAAACACACACACACACGCGCACTGCACACATACGCACGCGAGCGCGTGCAAGTACGCACGCACGCACGCACGCACACACACACACACACACACATCTGTAGAGTCCATAGCAAAACCACGCAGGCAATCCAGATAGAACACAACATCACCAGTGCATATGTCAGGAACTGAGAGAGCCCCAACCCCCCACCCCCACCCCAACCACCCAACCAACCACCCCCACCCCCCACCCCCCAAAAAAACCTCCAAACAAGCCAACAGCTACGCAGAACATACAAATTTCGCAAAAAACGTTCAGGACCGCTTACAGTTTTTTGTTGTTTTGTTGTTGTTGTTTGTTTGTTTGTTTTTTTTCTTCGGGGCAAGGTATAAATTAATGAGGCAGCCAACGAATCACTCATTACCAGAAGCAGTTGTTTTTGTTGTTTTTTTTTCTGAACACGTGCGCTTCTATGTTTTTACATGTAACCAAACGCTCTGACATCTGTTTACCTGTGTCTGTTCAGGCACTGTTTTATCTCTTCTCCTTATTCTTCTTCTTCTTATTCGTCTTCTTCTCATAACTATTGTAAATAAAACAATAGAAAAAAAAAACTTTTTGTGACTGGCCTCTAAATGTTCCTGGCCTGTGGGCGGGAATTCTTTCCTATCCTTTAATTCAGTAAATCATTAATAATTAATTATTTTGTACCGTACCCTTATTATAATAATAAAACCACTCGGGTACACGGCTATATACAAAAGAAAAAAATCAGCTATCGTTAAACTGATTGATAAACTGTTGATTTTCGGGGTGGGGGGGGGGGGTGTCTTTTTTTTTCTTCTTTCTTTTTTTTTTTGGGGGGGGGGGGTGTTGTTGTTTGTTTGTTTGGGGTTTTTTTTTGACATTTTATTTTTTCAAACTGCACATGGCGCACGTTTGCCTGGAGCTTGTGTCTCCCTTGCAGACGCAAGTGCATATATGTTACATGTCTGCCTGAGTGTGCTACGTTTGCGTGCCTGAAATCACTGAATGAATGACACAGGAAACGAATGATGAGCGCCCAGTGGCAGCCGTCAGTAGGCTCTTCCCAGGTAGGCGGCCAGCTGCGCAAATGACCCCGTGTTTGGGAAGCGCTTAGAGCTTGGTCTCTGACCGAGGATAGGCGATATATAAGTATCCATATCAAATCAGATCAAATCAAATTATATGACACGTTGTGAGAAGCAGTAGCAGTCCTCAGTTTTACGTCTTTCCACTTAAGTGATATCCGACGAAATAGGTGTGTGTGTGTGTGTGTGTGTGTGTGTGTGTGTGTG
This sequence comes from Babylonia areolata, assembly GCF_041734735.1. Lineage (NCBI taxonomy): Eukaryota > Metazoa > Mollusca > Gastropoda > Neogastropoda > Buccinidae > Babylonia > Babylonia areolata. Next base: position 50,279,649 of record NC_134893.1, on the reverse strand, counting down.
TGTGTGTGTGTGTGTGTGTGTGTGTGTATTCAATGAGAGACTAATATCAAACGGCCCCAGCTTCCCCCTCTCCCCCCCCTCCCCTCCCCTCCCCTCTCCCCGGGAAAACCAGCAAGAAGACAAGCGCCTAAGTGATAGATTGACTGGCAACACAGCTCTTCCTTCATACTTAGCAGTCTGATGAGGCTGTCATGGCTTGTCCCGCTTTTCCCCCTACCACCAGTCGCTCTCCTATCCCCCCCCCCCCCCCCCCCCCCCCCCCCCCCCCCCCCCCCCCCCCGCCCCCCCACACCCCACCCCCGACCCCCCCTTCAGTGCAACACGTTTCGCCAAGAGACTGTCCAGCACGTTTGTTTCGCGTTCTTCTTCTTCTTCTTCTTCTTCTGCGTTCCTGGGCTGCAACTCCCACGTTCACTCTCATGTACACGAGTGGGCTTTTATGTGCATGACCGTTTTTACCCCGCCATGTAGGCAGCCATACTCCGTTTTCGGGAGGGGGGTGCATGCTGGGTATGTTTTTGTTTCCATAACCCACCACCGAACGCCGACATGGATTACAGGATCTATAACGTGCGTATTTGATCTTCTGCATGCGTTTGCACACGAAGGGGGTTCAGGCACTAGCAGGTCTGCACATTTGTTCACCTGGGTGATCGTAAAAATCTCCACCCTTTACCCACCAGGCGCCGTCACTGTGATTCGAACCCGGGACCCTCAGATTGAAAGTCCAACGCTTTAACCACTCGGCTATTGCACCCGTTGTTTTGCGTTCAAGAACATACCCAGCACATGCAACCCCCCATCCTCTCCCTTCCCTCACCCTCCGAAAACGGGGTATGGCTGCCTACATTGCCGGATATATATATATATATATACATATATATATATATAAACGTAACGGTCATGCAGGGAAAATGTTACACGTCTGAGTGAGTGTGTGTATGCGTGTGTGACTTATTAAACCTTAACAGGAAGACACAGGAAACGAATGATGAGCGCCCAATGGCAGTCCGTCAGTCGGCTCTTCTACTCCCAGGTAGGCAGGCAGCCTGTTGTTGCAAATGACCCCGTGTTTGAAAAGTGCTTAGAGCTTGGTCTCCGACCGAAGATAGGCGCTATA
>NC_134893.1:50246029-50251029 GCF_041734735.1 Babylonia areolata | reverse complement strand
CTTTCTTTCTTTCTTTCTTTCTTTCTTTCAGCACTCAACGTTAACGATTCAGTGTTTCAGGGAAAGGTTACATGTACTGCACTACTCGTCTGCTGATGTGCTGTTGGTTGGAATAGAATGGATGCGTTGGAGTGTGAGGGGGATGGGAGGTGAAGGTGGTGGGGGTGAAGGTGGAGGTGGGCGTGTTTGTTTGCTGAAGGTTTTTTTTTTTTCTTTCTTGGTTTTTGGTGTGTGTGTGTGTGTGTGTGTGTGTGTGTGTGTGTGTGTGTGTGTGTGTGTGTGTGTGTGTGTTTGTCCTGCTTTCTCTATGCTTCTATAATGTTGTTGTGATCGTGGGTGTTACATTATTAACAGTCCAGTCAATTCGTGTACGGGCAAAAAAAAAAGAGGACAAAAAAAGGAGGAATTTCCTAATTATTTTTTTTTATAGTCTTTATCATGTAGTACTGACATCATCAATAAATCATAAACAAAGACATTATCATCATCATCATTATTATTATTATCATGACAATCATCTCAAAATATCATCATAAATTGCTCTTCCTCTCTCCCCTCCTCCATCTCTGTCACACACACACACACACACACACACACACACACACACACACACACACACACAGACGCACGCACGCATTAGATAGGAAGGAGAACTTCTATCCAGTACACCGTGTGTTTTGTTGTTTGTTGTTGTTGTTGTTGGTGTGTGTGTGTGTGTGTGTGTGTGTGTGTGTGTGTGTGAGTGTGCGCGTGTGTATTCACATACATATATATATATATATATATATATAGAGAGAGAGAGAGAGAGAGAGAGAGTATATATAAACCAGGCAGTACATCTTGCCGGTATGTAACTCATGTGACTGAATGCTTTAGAATCCACACACACACACACACACACGCGTATACACACACCCACACACACACACACAACACCCCTACACACACACACACACACAAACACAACACCCCCCCCCCCCCCACACACACACACACACACAAAACACCCCTACACACACACACACACACACACACACACACACACACAAGCGCGCGATCGATCTGTAAACAAACACACAAACACAATCGTACCTCAGCTCATCCCTTTAGCTCCACCGCCACGCCCTTCCATGCAGCTGTCTGTGAAAACGATCCTTTCGAGTCTCCCACTCTCCCTGCTGTCAGCATCATCAAGTCAGCAAGGAATGATAGACAAAGGGGGGTGGGTGGGTGTGGGCGGGGGTGGGGGGGAAGAGGGGAGGGGGAATGATGATGGTGGCGGTGGCGGCGGCGGCGGTGGTGGTGGTGGTGGTAAGTAGAGGTGGTGTGGAATGATGGTGGCGGTGGTGGTTGTGGTGGTGGTGGTGGTGGTGTGTGTGTGTTTGTGTGTGTGCGCGCGCGTGTTTTTTTTTGTTTTGTTTTGTTTCTTTCTTTGTTTTTTGTGTGTTTGCTTTTTGTTTGTTTGTTTGTTTTTGTTTTTGTGTGCGTGCATGCGTGCAGAGGTGAGTGATAAAATGTTGTTGTTGTTTTTTGTTTTCTTTGGGTTTTGTTGAACGAATCTACCAACGACTAATTCGTGTAATTCCTCAAAGGGTTTCGCCCTTTACTTTTGACAGCAGCGTCAGCGGATACATATTGAATAGCAACAATCATGGCAGCAGTAACAACAAACACAAGCAACTAACACCATTAGATAGATAGAAAGATAGGTAGGTAGGTAGATAGATAGATAGACAGATAGATGGATAGATAGAAAGAAAGATAACAATAGCCCCAAGACAGGAACAACACTAACATCTCTCTCTCTCTCCCTTTCTCTCTCTCTCTCTCTCTCTCGTGGAACCCAAGAAACATGGAGTGGGGGAGAAGGAAGTGTTGGTAAAATCCCACAGAAACGTCACCCAGCAGAGTCCATGGGCTCATCACTATGCGAAACAACGCGCCAGTGTTGCGGCGGCAGTGCTGAGGTGTTGAGTCCGAAACTGGTGGCTTTTAAAGGTCCTCACACTTTCTCTCTCTCTCTCTCTCTCTCTCTCTCTCTCTCTCTCTCTCTCTCTCTCTCTCTCTTCTCTCTCTCTCTTCACCTCCATAGCCGTCAGAACGTTGTGTGTAGTAAAAACAGAAGATATGACAATGCTGCCCAGTTCGAATGATGAAGACATCGTAAAATCCTTTGCTAAATATATTTCAGAAGCATGGGATTTTAGAAAGAAAATGATAAAAAGAAGTTTAGATGTACAAATATGAGTAAAGCAAAATTCGTTTATTCATTTCTGGGGAAAAAAAAACTATTATAGGACATATTATTTGATGATAATTTGATAGATACACATGATTGTGTGCATGTGTATGCAAAACTATTTATTCATTTTGGATGGTCGAGCTGACCGAAGTGATCAGTTGATTTATGTTTGTCCCATTTTAGGTATATACATTATTTGTGTGTGTGATGAGAATGTTGATTTATATTATGTTTCTTTGTTTGATCTTATGTTTCCTGTTAGTGTATTGTTCCCCCCTGTCACAAGGACTGTACAGTCAATGACAGTAAAACATCAGAGTCAAGCGTCTCTCTCTCTCTCTCTCTCTCTCTCTCTCTCTCTCTCTCTCTCTCTTCTCGTGGAACTCAAGAAACATGGAGTGGGGGAGAAGGAAGTGTTGGTAAAATCCCACAGAAACGTCACCCAGCAGAGTCCATGGGCTCATCACTATGCGAAACAACGCGCCAGTGTTGCGGCGGCAGTGCTGAGGTGTTGAGTCCGAAACTGGTGGCTTTTAAAGGTCCTCACACTTTCTCTCTCTCTCTCTCTCTCTCTCTCTCTCTCTCTCTCTCTCTCTCTCTCTCTCTCTCTCTCTCTCTACACCTCCATCGCCGTCAGAACGTTGTGTGTAGTAAAAACAGAAGATATGACAATGCTGCCCAGTTCGAATGATGAAGACATCGTAAAATCATTTGCTAAATATATTTCAGAAGCATGGGATTTTAGAAAGAAAATGATAAACAGAAGTTTAGATGTACAAATATGAGTAAAGCAAAATTCGTTTATTCATTTCTGGGGAAAAAAAAACTATTATAGGACATATTATTTGATGATAATTTGATAGATACACATGATTGTGTGCATGTGTATGCAAAACTATTTATTCATTTTGGATGGTCGAGCTGACCGAAGTGATCAGTTGATTTATGTTTGTCCCATTTTAGGTATATACATTATTTGTGTGTGTGATGAGAATGTTGATTTATATTATGTTTCTTTGTTTGATCTTATGTTTCCTGTTAGTGTATTGTTCCCCCCTGTCACAAGGACTGTACAGTCAATTACAGTAAAACATCAAAGCGTCATGCGTCTCTCTCTCTCTCTCTGTCTCTCTCTCTCTCTCTCTCTCTCTCCCTCTCTCTCTCTCTCTCTCTCTCTCTCGTGGAACCCAAGAAACATGGAGTGGGGTAGAAGGGAGAAGGAAGTGTTGGTAAAATCCCACAGAAACGTCACCCAGCAGAGTCCATGGGCTCATCACAATGCGAAACAACGCGCCAGTGTTGCGGCGGCAGTGCTGAGGTGTTGAGTCCGAAACTGGTGGCTTTTAAAGGTCCTCACACTTTCTCTCTCTCTCTCTACACCTCCATCGCCGTCAGAACGTTGTGTGTAGTAAAAACAGAAGATATGACAATGCTGCCCAGTTCGAATGATGAAGACATCGTAAAATCATTTGCTAAATATATTTCAGAAGCATGGGATTTTAGAAAGAAAATGATAAAAAGAAGTTTAGATGTACAACTATAAGTAAAGCAAAATTCGTTTATTCATTTATGGGGGGAAAAAAACTATTATAGGACATATTATTTGATGATAATTTGATAGATACACATGATTGTGTGCATGTGTATGCAAAACTATTTATTCATTTTGGATGGTCGAGCTGACCGAAGTGATCAGTTGATTTATGTTTGTCCCATTTTAGGTATATACATTATTTGTGTGTGTGATGAGAATGTTGATTTATATTATGTTTCTTTGTTTCATCTTATGTTTCCTGTTAGTGTATTGTTCCCCCCTGTCACAAGGACTGTACAGTCAATGACAGTAAAACATCAAAGAGTCAAGCGTCTCTCTCTCTCTCTCTCTCTCTCTCTCTCTCTCTCTCTCTCTCTCTCCACCTCCATCGCCGTCAGAACGTTGTGTGTAGTAAAAAGAGAAGATATGACAATGCTGCCCAGTTCGAATGATGAAGACATCGTAAAATCATTTGTTAATATATTTCAGAAGCATGGGATTTTAGAAAGAAAATGATAAACAGAAGTTTAGATGTACAACTATGAGTAAAGCAAAATTCGTTTATTCATTTCTGGGGGAAAAAAAACTATTATAGGACATATTATTTGATGATAATTTGATAGATACACATGATTGTGTGCATGTGTATGCAAAACTATTTATTCATTTTGGATGGTCGAGCTGACCGAAGTGATCAGTTGATTTATGTTTCTCCCATTTTAGGTATATACATTATTTGTGTGTGTGATGAGAATGTTGATTTATATTATGTTTCTTTGTTTGATCTTATGTTTCCTGTTAGTGTATTGTTCCCCCCTGTCACAAGGACTGTACAGTCAATGACAGTAAAACATCAAAGAGTCAAGCGTCTCTCTCTCTCTCTCTCTCTCTCTCTCTCTCTGTCTCTCTCTCTCTCGTGGAACTCAAGAAACATGGAGTGGGGGAGAAGGAAGTGTTGATAAAATCCCACAGAAACGTCACCCAGAGGAGTCCATGGGCTCATCACTATGCGAAACAACGCGCCAATGTTGCGTTGGCAGTGCTGAGGTGTTGAGTCCGAAACTGGTGGCTTTTAAAGGTCCTCACACTTTCTCTCTCTCTCTCTCTCTCTCTCTCTCTCTCTCTCTCTCTCTCTCTCTCTCTCTCTCTCTCTCTCTCTCTCTCTCTCTCCACCTCCATCGCCGTCAGAACGTTGTGTGTAGTAAAAAGAGAAGATATGACAAT
>NC_134893.1:50233529-50243529 GCF_041734735.1 Babylonia areolata | reverse complement strand
CCATGCAACTTTGGTTGCTGTTGTTGTTGTTGTTGTTGCTTGTTTTATCATAGATTTTCCGTTAAATGATTCCGTAATCAAACCACTTAAATATGCAAGGTTTCATTTACGTAACACAACCGTAGTAAATTTGAGATTTATCTCTCTTTTTTTGTGACAGTCGATGATTAATAAAAAAGTAAACACATTCAGACAGCATGGACCGTTGCAAGAAAGGATTCTGTGCGTGAAGAGTCCTTTATTGTATAATAGTTTAACCTTGAGTGAAAGGATACCTGATTGATTGTGGTCCAGTTTCTGTCAATGTAGAAGATTTGTCTATTGGTTAGTTTAACGGATTTTTTGTGGGGTTTTTTTTGTTGTTGTTTGTTAGTTTGTTTCTTTGGTTTTTGAGGGGAGATTCGGGGGTGGGGGGGGAGGGGGGGTTGTAAACTAATCACCGGTTTCAGTAACTTATTGCTTGTAACATTCCAAAGCGTAGAAGCGCTGTCAATACAGAGAGAAAGAGAACGCACATGCATGGTCCCAATGTTTATATTTATACAGGATACGTGTGCGCAAAATTTTAATATGCAAGCACACACACGCACACGCACGCACACACACACACACACACACACACGCATGCACGTACGCACGCACGCACGCCCCCCTTCCACACACACACACACACACACACACACACACACACACACACACACACACACACACACACACACACGCTCATTCACACATGCACATTCACACTCTCACACTCACACACGCACACGATAAATATAACAGTGAAGGAAGTAAAAGGGGAGACAAGAGTACCTCACAGCTCTGTGTGTGTGTGTGTGTGTGTGTGTGTGTGTGTGTGTGTGTGTGTGTGTGTGTGTGTGTGTGTGTGTGTGTGTGTGTCTGTCTGTCTGTCTGTCTGTCTGTCTGTCTGTCTGTCTGTCTTTCTTTCTTTCTCCCTCTCTCTCCCCCTCTCTCTCTCTCTCCCTCTGTACATCTCTCTCTCTCTCTCTCACTCCCCCTCTCTCTCTCCCTCCCTCCCTCTCTCTCTCTACCTCTCTCTCACTCTTTCTCCTTCTCTCTCTCTCTCTCCCCCTCTCTCTCTTTCATTCTGCCCCCCCTCCCTCTCCCTCTGAATCTCCTCTCTGTATCTCACTCTCTCTTTCTCTTTCTCTTTGTACCCCTGCACTGCAAACGATATGGTATGTCCGTTTTGTTTTGGTTTTCTCATTCCCTTGACCGCTGGGGTCGCTGGGGGGACATGCGGAAGATGTCATAGCTCGCCACGCCGTTCTGTTGGCAGCTGTCGTGAGGAGATCTGGCATCGTCATTTTGGTCCATTCCTTGACGTTGTCAGACCAGCTTTTTTTCTGCCGCCCCCGTCTGCGCCCCCCCTCTACAGTCCCTTGCAGGATGGTTTTGGAGTGGGTGTTATGTCGTATGACGTGACCAAACCATGCCATCTTCCGTCGTTTGACAGTCGCCAGCAGTGGTTCTTGGGGCCCAACAAGGTTACTGACCAGGTTCCGCACATAGTCATTGGTCTTGTCCTCCTTGTAGGAGATGTGTAGTAGTCTCCTCAAGCACTTGGTTTCGAATGCTTGGATTCTTCTTTCTGTTTCGGCCATCAGTGTCCATGTCTCTCTTGTGGAATCTGATGTTGCTCTTCCATACCTTGTTCAGTCTGGCCATCACTGCCGTTGCAGAATTAATCCTATTTCGGATTTCTGCTGTGCAGGTGCCGTCTTTGGACAGGGTTGCTCCCAGGTACTTGAAGCTGGTCACTTCCTCTAAGGGCTCACCATTCATGGTTATGTTGGCACTGAATGTCCGTTATGTAGATCTGCAAAAGAAGATGAAGTCCATTTCGTGTTATGTTGTCCTCTATTGGATGACTTGGGACAAAGATATATTCCGTTGAGATACTATGGCAGACCAAGTTAATTTTCGTTTAGTATTACTTCTGTATCTCTCTCTCTCTCTCTCTCTCTCTCTCTCTCTCTCTCTCTCTCTCTCTCTCTCTCTCTCTTTTTAATGTTTGTTGCTTCCATACTGTAAGGATGTTGCATTTCGATAAAAGCTGTTTTGTTTTTCTTTGTTTGCATGTTTTGTTTTGTTTTGTTTTGATGGATTAAGCAGAGTGTGGTATGGTACTTGTGGTGACATAAGAATTAACCCTATCACCCCCTTGTCAATAGACCTATGCAGGTAATGACAATAAAATATCAAAGCGTCAAAGCGTCTCTTTCTCTCTCTCTCTCTCTTACTCTCTCCCCCTCTCTCTCCCTCTGTATCTCTGTACCTCTCTCTCTTTCTCTTTCTCTCTCTCTATCTGTCTCTCTCTCTCTCTCTCTTTCCTCCACCATCCCTCTCTCCTTCTCTCTCTCTCTCTCTCTCTCTCTCTCTCTGTGTACCCCATCTCTCTCTCTCTCTGTATCTCTCTTTCTCTCTCTCTCTCTTTCTCTGTACCCCCCTCTCTCTCTCACCCTCCCCTCCCCTCTTTCTGTACTTCTCTCTCTCTCTCTCTCTCTCTCTCTCTCTCTCTCTCTCTCTCTCTCTTACTCTCCCCCCTCTCTCTCCCTCTGTATCTGTATTTCTCTCTTTCTCTCTCTCTCTTACTCTGTACCCTCCCCCCCCCACTCTCTCTCTCTTACTCTCTCCCCCTCTCTCTGTATCTCTGTATCTCTCTCTGTCCCCCCTCTCTCTCTCTCCCTCTGTATATCTGTCTCTCTCTTTCTCTCTCTCTCCCCTCTTTCTCTCTCCCTCTGCATCTCTGTATCTCTCCCTCTCTCTTTCTCCCCCCTCTCTCTCTCCCCCCTCTCTCTCTGTATCTGTGTATCTCTCTCTCTTCCCCCACTCTCTCTCTCTCCTTCTGTATCTGCCTCTCTCTTTCTCTCTCTCTCTCCCCTCTTTCTCTCTCCCTCTGCATCTCTGCATCTCTCCTTCTCTCTTTCTCCCCCTTCTCTCTCTCCCCCCTCTCTCTCTGTATCTGTGTATCTCTCTCTCTCTCTCTCTCTCTCTCTCTCTCTCTCTCTCTCTCTCTCTCTCTCCCCTCTCTCTCTCTCCCTCTGTATCTTTTTTTTTTTTTTTTTTTTTTTTTGCTGCCCCATCATCTGTACCGTTTCAGTGGCATTACTCCCACGCCGCTCATTTAGATTCCCCCATACATGGCCACACCCGGGTTCGTCCGTCGTAGTTCCAGCGTCGGCAGTCCACAGGGAACCATCGATGTTAGGTCGCCAGGAGGCCACACACCAGAGGAGACCCTGCACTGCTGCTGAGTCACTTCGGTGGTGTTCAGTGGTGCCTGTTCTGTTTTAACGTACTTAGGACACCACCTACTAAGCCCCCTACTAACGACAATAATGGCTTAGTCGCGGAGCCAGACTGAGTGAGCGTCCCTCCCAGAGTGGAGACCGCCACCACGTCCATCAAATAACAGCCACCCATGAATCTGCCGACACTGAAGACATTGACAGGACTCACCCCAAGCACGGAAGTGGAGGGGTATCGAAACTGAGGTCACCATGAGAGCAGGGCATGAAAGGCCACAGACTTTGAAACTATTTTGTTTCTATTGATGACGATGAAGGAGGAGGAGGATGACGATGATGATGACGATGTTGCTATGGAGGTCCATTTTGGTTTGGGACTGCGTGACAAGGCTGTACTCTACGCTTCCTGTCATAATGATATCCCGGCGTTAACCAGGCCCGAGAGATACAGACACTTGCAGTGTTGGTCAGGTAATTTGAGCAACACACCCAAAGACGCATCCTTGAAGTGGATGACACTCGACTGTGTGGTCCCAGTCTCCCCATTTAAGCCCACAGCACACTCAACTCTGGGTAGGAGCCGGACACGGGCCGAAAAACCCACCTCCGCTGGGATTCGAACCCGCGTCCTTCCAGCCGTCAGTCCGCGACGCTAACCCCTTCTGTCTCTCCCCCCCCCCCTCTCTCTCTGTATCTGTGTATCTCTCTCTCTCTCTCTCTCTCTCTCTCTCTCCCCTCTCTCTCTCTCTCTCCCTCTGTATCTGCCTCTCTCTTTCTCTCTCTCTCCCCTCTTTCTCTCTCCCTCTGTATCTCTGTATCTCTCTCTCTCTCTCTCCATCTCCCATATCTACACAGGACGGGAGGCCAACAATGACAGACAGCCCTGGCACGCGTAGTCAGTTGATCCATCAATCATACATGAATTTCCATTATTGAGGTATGTGTTCTGCAAGGGGCTGGCGTCGGGCGGGGGGTGGAGGAGGTTGCATTAGTATTTACTATTACATTCCTCCATGCATGTTTTATTCCTGTTCAGATTTATGTTGTGTTTTAAATCTCTGTGTCGCTGTGTCTATGTCTATCTGTCTGTCTGTCTGTCTGTCTGCCCCCTGTCTCCCTCCACTCCCACTCTCTCTTTAGTGTGTGTAGTCTTTATTCTGCGTTTAACAGTGTGCAGAGGTGCGTTTCAATGTCACTGTCTCTCTCAATGTTCTGTGTCTGTCTTTGTTTCACCCCATTTCTGACTATCTCTCTCTCTCTCACTCTCTCTCTCTCTCTCACTCTCTCTCTCTCTCTCTCTCTGTCTGCCTCTCTCTATCTCTCCCTCTTTCCCCCTCTCTCTCTTTCCCCCACGCCCCCACCTCTCTCTCTCTCTCTCACTCTCTCTTGAAGCACTGTTCTACTTTTATGTTTGATTGAATATTTGGACCATCATATTCATTGCAATGTCATATATATATATATATATATATGTGTGTGTGTGTGTGTGTGTGTGTGTGTGTGTGTGTGTGTGTGTAAGAGCAATGATCCCATACCCCTTCATAAGGGGCCTAGGCCAATACATGAATAAACCATCTGCAATCTCTCTCTCTCTCTCTCTCTCTCTCTCTCTCTCTCTCTCTCTCTCTCTCTCTCTCCCAATTCAAACCACCTCTCTCTAAACCCTGTCTGACACACGCCATCAGTAGAACCATCAATCATGCACGAAGGCCAGTGTTTTGGGGTTTTGCATAGATAAATAAATAAATAAATAAATATATATATGTATATCGTCTTCAATGTATTCTTTTAGCCGTGTTTTATTACTGTTGGGATCTGCGTTGTGTTTTCACTCGCTGAGTCTGTCTGTCTCTGTCTCTGTCTCTGTCTCGCCCATACAACGGCCAGTGATTGGGGGGTTTGCATGTATACATACATACATACATACATACATACATACATATATATATATATATATATATATATATATATATATATATATTTGCACAGAGAGAGAGAGAGAGACGGAGAGAGAGATCTTCTTCAATGTATTCTTTGAGCTGTGTTTTATTACCATCGGGAACTGCGTTGTGTTTTTACTCGCTGTGTCCGTCTGTTTGTCTGTTTGTCTGTCTCTCTGTCTATCTGTCTGTCTCTCTCTGTCTCTCTCTCTCTCTCTCTCGTCTTTCTCTCTCACCACTACTATCCCCTCTCTCTCTCTCTCTCTCTCTCTCTCTCTCTCTCTCTCTCTCTCTCTCTCTCTCGTCTTTCTCTCTCACCACTACTATCTCCTCTGCCTCTGTCTCTATCTCTGTCTCTGTCTCTCTCTCGTCTTTCTGTCTCACCACTACTATCTCCTCTGTTTCTGTGCCCTCCCTTTGGTTGTGTGTATGCGTAAGCGCGCGCGCGCGTGCGAGCGTGCCTTGTGTGTCGGTGAAGTCATGCATACTCATACCCAGGCACACATCGTGACGTTCTGTGAATACCAAATGAGCGGTTGGAATACCAAAACGATGTCTGGTAATTAGAACCCAAACTGTCAGGGCAGGGCAGGGCAGGGCAGGGCAGGGCAGGACAGGGCAGGGTAGGGCAGGGCAGTCCAAGGAGATTATCTGCAGTGGTCAGCGAGACTCAGTGACCACAGCTATCGACAGAAGTGCTCCCCATCAACCCTGCTTCTTTTTTTTCTCCCTCTTTCTCTCCGCTCGTACACACACACACATACACACACACACACACACACACACACACACACACACACACACACACACACACACACACAAACTGACAGATAAACTCTCTCTCTCTCTCTCTCTCTCTCTCTCTCTCTCTCTCTCTGTCTTTTGTATTCATGAATTACATGTATTGTATCTATTATGTACACATTGTTATTTAAAATGTGTCTTATTCTATGTGTACACCTTCAAACGGGACCGTGGCCTTTCTTGAATAAAACCTCTCTCTCTCTCTCTCTCTCTCTCTCTCTCTCATATACATTTTTATATAATCTCTCTCTCTCTCTATCGTTCTCGCTCTCTCTCTGCCTCTCCCTCTTTCTGTCTCTGCCTCATTCCCTCTCACACACACACTCTCTCTCTCTCTTTCACTCTCTCTCTCATATACATTTTTATATAATCTGTCTCTCTATCTCTATCGTTCTCGCTCTCTCTCTCTCTCTCTCTCTCTCTCTCTCTCTCTCTGCCTCTCCCTCTTTCTGTCTCTGCCTCTCTCTCTCACACACACTCTCTCTCTCTCTCTCTCTCTCTCTCACTCTCTCTCTCATATACATTTTTATATAATCTCTCTCTCTCTATCTCTATCGTTCTCGCTCTCTCTCTCTCTCTGCCTCTCCCTCTTTCTGTCTCTGCCTCTCTCTCTCTCTCTCACAGACACACACACACTCTCTCTCTCTCACTCTCTCTCTCTCATATACATTTTTATATAATCTCTCTCTCTCTCTCTTTCTCTATCGTTCTCGCTGTCTCTCTCGCTGCCTCTCCCTCTTTCTGTCTCTGCCTCTCTCTCTCTCTCTCACTCTCTCTCTCTCTCTCTCTCTCTCTCTCACACACACACACACACTCTCTCTCTCATATACATTTTTATATAATCTATCTCTCTATCGTTCTCGCGCTCTCTCTCTGCCTCTCCCTCTTTCTGTCTCTGCCTCTCTCTCTCTCACACACACTCTCTCTCTCTCTCACTCTCTCTCTCTCTCATATACATTTTTATCTAATTTGTCTCTCTCTATCGTTCTCGCTCTCTCTCTCTCTGTGCCTCTCCCTCTTTCTGTCTCTGCCTCTCTCTCTCACACACACACTCTCTCTCTCTCTCTCTCTCTCTCTCTCTCTCTCTCTCTCCCTCCCTCCCTCTGTATATATATAGACACAATCGTGATGGTGGGAGGGATGTAAAAATGCATGATCCGATATGCATAAGGCACAGTAAGATGCTTTGCATTCAGCTAGCCTTTTCCCACAGACTGACTGAATCGATGCCGAGATAGCGCTGTTGCCATCGCAGACACCGTGCAAGCAGGTGTTGCATAATGACTTCAGGGTGCTCAATCACAGACAAAAAGCTGTTTTGTTCACCCAAGGAAAGGCAAGGAAAGAAAAGAAAAAGAACAAAAAAACAAACAAAAATGTTCAAACTGGGAAGTGGTTGTCATGCATGTTTAATGAACCGGAAACATGCAGAGAGAAGTCGGATCCTTCTAATGAAGATAATGCCCCCGGGAGGGGGGGGGGTGCAGGGGGGGGGGGGAGAACGGTAAAGTTAACTGTTCTAAATGAAACATCAACAACCACGAAAAAAAAATTTGGATATATCAATCAATCAATGAATAAATCGACTGTTTATGAACAAAAGCTATTCCATTGACTGGGGCGAGAATATGTTGGGTTTTTGTTGTTGTTTTTTATAACAGCAAGAACAACGATATTTGTGTTGATCAAGTCAACTTTTGTTATCTCTCATGATAAATTACCATACGGTCGTGTGGCACACAATACAAAGATGATGATGATGATGATGACGATGATGATGATTTTACAACAGTAACAATAGCAGAACAATAAGAACAAAAAGAAATGTACGAATATTGTGAACACATATGTCCTCGTCTATATTTTCTTTCTCTCCTTTTTTTTCTTCTTTCTTTCTTTCATCATCATCATCATCATCATCATCATCATCATCATCATCATCATCATCATCATCATCTTCTTCTTCTTCTTCTTCTTCTTCTTCTTCTTCTTCTTCTTCTTCGTTGCTTTTTGCTCTTCCTATCAATCTTTTTTTTCTTCTTCTTCTTTTTTTCTTCTTTATCAGCTATGTTCTTCTTCAGGTTCATCTTAGTACTGGATGAAACAGAACCGTTTCTCTGTCTCTGTCTCTCTGTCTCTCTGTCTCTCTCTCTCTCTCTCTCTCTCTCTCTCTCTCTCTCTCTCTCTCTCTCTCACCCTCTCTTGCTATCAAACGTGAGATACTCAATAGAAGTCGCAATCTACATAAACAAGGCATTCCAGTTAAGATGTTGCTACATGGATGGATAATGAAATTCAAAACCCTTGGCATGCAAAATACGCTGTTTTCTTTCGTCTGATTTTCATCCCTACCCGACTGTTCCCTGTGTGTGTGAGAGAGAGAGAGGCGGAGTTAATATAGTGTTGGAATATTATGAATCTTCCTTTCAGCACTACATCTCTCTCTCTCTCTCTCTCTCTCTCTCTCTCTCTCTCTCTCTCTCTCTCTAACTTTCCATTATGCAAAACTGAAAAAAAAAAGAAGAGTTGCATTTTGTTTTGTATTTTCCAGCATTGACTGATGTGTGAGAGCACGATATATTCCATCAAAATTCTATAGGTATCCATGTCAACTACGGTTAAAAGCTTGTTTATGGCTTCTTGTAATGAAATGATTGTGCGGAATTTTTTCAATTTATTTATGCAAAGCGTTTCAGTTGCGATCGGTTATGACTTCATGATTACTGAACTCATTAGGATTAAGATTATGATTATTATTCAAATGCAGACACTATATTGTTGTACATCGTTTACCCAGTTCATGGGGGGCAATGGCCTTATATCAATAAACCATTCATCCATCCATCCATCCATCCATCCATCACACACACACACACACACACACACACACACACACACACACACACACACACACACACACACACACACACACACACATTATTTCCATGTCTCTTCAAAACCTTTTGTTTAATTAATGCAGACATAATATAAGATCAAACAGCACAACTGTAAACAAATTTTGTTTGTTTTTAGATACGAAAACGTCACATAACTCATCCCACTGAGTTCACAGCCCAGCGCTGTGCAAAGTTATTGAGATTGAACAATGAATCCTGAAAACAGCCATTATTTAAAAAAAAAAAAAGTAAGAAAGAATATTGCATTTAAAACAACAACAAATAAACAGTTAAACGAAAGAACAACACGAGAAAAAAACAAACAACAACCAAACAAGCAGACAACAACAAGAAGAAAACATACATTAAAAAAAACAAAAAAAAACTTCACTGACACTTTCCTGATATTCAGTCGCCTCTCCCTTTGAAGGCATTATATGTGGCGCGACAGATCAATGTGACGTGTCGTTACAAATAAACAATCCAATGTTAAAGAATTCTCCACGCGAAGACGATCACAAAAGCCTACACATGTATAACGCAATATTTGGGGGGTCCAGAATAAACATCAACATACTCGGACGATCAAACGAAAAATAGAAATAATCGCCAGTTTCATTCATATCATTTTTACTTGTCTAAAACGAAAAACAAAAAACATATCATCGAATAATTTCTATTTCAGGTTTGTGGTTAGAAAAACAAAATGTGATCAAAGAATAGAAAAACAAAATGTGATCAAAGAATACTACAATCTCTTCGTGATCTTTTTCTTTTCTTTTTTTTTTTTCTTTTTTTTCTATTTTTTTTTAAATCAAACAAGCAACAAAGACCGACACTGTCGACGTTTTTCTTGTTTAAAACAATTTCATAACAGAATATTTCAACCTTTTCTTATTTATTTTTTCTTTAGATTTTTGTTTTTTAAAGATGAAAAAACAACAACCAAACTTCGGTTTAATAGGATTTTTCGGAAAAATAATGACATCTTCGTGATAATAATGACATAGAGCTGGCTGTAAGACACGCTCCATTCTCTGATATCGTGAGAACTGTAACGAGATCCAGAGGTGGGTTTCATGAACGA
>NC_134893.1:50226029-50231029 GCF_041734735.1 Babylonia areolata | reverse complement strand
CGTTTACTTGGTTGGTTGTTTGATTGGTTGGTTTAGTTTTTGTTTTTGCTTTTTTCTTGTTGTTGTTTTTTTATTGTTTGTTTGTTTGCTTTTGTTTTTTGTGAGGGTTTTTGTTGTTTTTTTGTTGTTGTTTTGTTTGTTTGTTTTTTGTCGTTGTAGTTTCTTTCTTTTTTTTGTTTGTTTGGGGTTTTTTGTTTTGTTTTAGTTTGGGGGTCTTTTTTTCGGGGGTGGGGGGGTGTGTGGGGGGGTTGAGGAGGGGGGAGTTGCATGACGTGCAGTCTTAATATCTTCTCCTTGACTGTCCTGGTGTATGTGTCCCTAAAATTGCTTTCTTTCAAGGCAGTTCACTGGCCAGACATATGAGTCGTGCCGTGTGGATGGGCTGGGTAGGTCACTGGGTTTTTTTTGTTTGTTTTTGTTTTTGTTTTTTTTCTGGCGACACTGTGGGAGCTTGGCGGACAGATGAAACAATTGTCGGTACACAACTTTGCAACCTTTCTGCTTCATTTACAGAACAAATCAAACAAGGTACGGCAACAGCAACGGCTACAGCAACAGCAACAGCAACAGCTACAGCTACACATGAAGCGAAGGATTAGAAACAGCCGAGGAGAGAGAGAGAGAGGGGGAGTATGTGGTGAAAGACTGACAGACCTGATCTGACTGCACAAAAGAACCAGTGGCGCCAGTTCCATATGCTTGGTTTCTAACTTATTGACAGTTACACGTGACTAAATGCCTATGTTGACCGAACTACGCCACTGGTCAGTTCCGTACTACACACACTTAGTAGCGGGTTACGACCATAGTAAGCTCTTCCGTCCGAGCAATGCAAGGTCATGAACGTCCAAAATGCTTTTCTCCGCACACACACACACACACACACACACACACACACACACACACACAAACAAGAACAAACCACACGTGGAATAGTATCGAATATACTATGATGATGTAATGTTTGGTCCCCCAGTCAGTTCTATAAAATAAAAAAGATTTTTTTAAAAAACCACACAAGTTTCGCACGAGAGAAAACAGTTTACTTACTGCCCGCCCACCCAAAAAGAAAAAAATAATAAATAAATGAAACAATGACCAAAGCACCATTTCCATTTCCCTACCACCTCCCTTCTTTTCAGGTCACCGTTTTCCGTGCAGCCGTCGCTATCCATTCCGACTGTCTTTCACAAACGCCAGAAAGGAGACGGCAGTACCTTATAACCCATTCATTATCAGGACAACGCCTCACTTTGTGGTGAGGCTACACACGTCCCTTGGGCGTCTGGCAGAAAAGAGAGAAGAATAACACACTGCCACACTTTTAGTCCCCTCCCCACGTCCCCCCACCCCAGCCAACCCCGCTCACCAACGCGTGGAAAATTGGTCAAACTGACACAGTCCTGTGGGAGGGGAAAGGGGGGGGGGTTGGGGGTTAGGGGGAGGGGGGGGCTTGGCACACAAAACAACAGAAGGTGGCGACAATCAGTCTCTCTGGCTTTTGGAGATAACCCGCTCACCAACGCGTGGAAAATTGGTCAAACTGACACAGTCCTGTGGGGGCAACGGGCGGGGGGGGGGTGGGGGTAGGGGGGGGAGATTAGGGGAGGGGAGAGGGGGGGGGATTTGGCACACAAAACAACAGGAAGGTGGCGACAACCAGTCTCTCTGGCTTTTGAAGATAACCCGCTCACCAACGCGTGGAAAATTGGTCAAACTGACACAGTCCTGTGGGGGCAACGGGGGAGTAGGGGGTGGGGGGTTAGGGGGAGGAGAGGGGGGGGACTTGGCACACAAAACAGGAAGGTGGCGACAACCAGTCTCTCTGGCTTTTGAAGATAACCCACTCACCAACGCGTGGAAAATTGGTCAAACTGACACAGTCCTGTGGGGGCAACGGGGGAGTAGGGGGGTGGGGGGTTAGGGGGAGGAGAGGGGGGGGACTTGGCACACAAAACAACAGGAAGGTGGCGACAATCAGTCTCTCTGGCTTTTGGAGATCCGTTCTTCCCCTGCCTCTGTGTCCCCCAGAGCGGGATGTGAGAACCTGAGAGGGTTTGGCACCAATACAAGCTAATCAATGCATCATGTGTGGCGAAGTATCGGTGTCAGTCTTGACCACACCGTCTGTCATTCCAACACTACATTTTCAAGCATTTTTTACAACAAAAAAATCAGCTTATCTATTCGCCATTACCTGTCTATGGAAGCAACCATACCATTAGTCTGTATTGTCTGTTTTGTCTATGATTGATTTCCGCAGCTCCGTTCGCGTCGGCATTCCAAAAAACGTCACTTGACAAACTTCAAAGAGATCAGAAGAATGCCGCTCGACTTATTTTCAAATCCTCCAAATTGTAACACGTTACCTACTCCTTCCTCTCTTAGCGACAATCAGTCTCTCTGGCTTTGGATATCCGTTCACTTGCCTCTGTGGCTCAGTGCGGGATCCGAAAACCTGAGAGGGTTGGCATCAATGCCAGATTCCGAAGAGGCTGGGTCACCCTGAACGGAGGCTACCAGGCACACCAAGATCCCATCAGGACACTGGAGAGAAGACACCAGACTACCATCTACCGCCTTCGCACAGGACACTGCGGCCTCCGAGCACACCTGAAGAGGATTGGAGTGGCAGCCACATCCCTATGTGACTGCGGCCAGGCTGACCAGACTCCATCCCATATTCTCCAAGACTGCCCACTGTATGAGAAGATGCGGCAGCAGTCCTGGCCTGGGGGCACCAAGCTCTGGGGGACGGCAGCCGATCTTCACCGGACGTCCGAGTTTGTGGCATCCCTCGGACATCGAGCCTGACTGCGTCGCTGTCGAACGCAAAGAAGAAGAAGAAGAGGCATCAATGCAAGATAATCAATGCAATATGACACTGAGAAGAGCAAAGGTCACAGGCAAACGTGCCTGATCCTTTTCCATCAATGTGCCATCATGGGGCTTGGTTTAGAATGGAACGAAATCCTCTTTGTGGTTGTCCTCTTTCAATACACCAAGGGATTACAAGGGGCAGATTTCGTGTTCCTTGTGTGTCGGGGGCCATCAATCTGCCGTGTGGCTTTTTAACACGCGCAAACATTTTAACCCTATTTCAGTACCCCAGTCCCCATCCTCCCTCAAATAGACACATCTCGTTATTTCATATAAAACAAGAGAGGCAAGGCCTTCAAGACTCACTTGTGATAAATTACGTCCCCTAGCATTAATTACAGAGTAATTTCCCTTTTTTACTATCCGCACCAAAACGTTTGCAAAATAAATAAAAATTCCATGCTTAGCAAAAAAAAGTTCCTGTTTGAACAAAAAATGATAATAATGACTCCTCTTGTTGTTGTGTCAGAATAAGAAGTCAAAGTGCCAAGTTTAGAGAATACAAAAAATATAAATATAACAGTAAATGCAGTTTGCAGATAATTAGGCTTCTTTTTTTAATTTTTTGTGCCCCTCCCAGAGGTGCAATATTGTTTTAAACAAGATGACTGGAAAGAACTGAATTTTTCATATTTTTATGCCTAATTTGGTGTCAACTGACAAAGTATTTGCAGAGAAAATGTCAATGTTAAAGTTTACCACGGACACACACACACACACACACACACACACTCACACACACACAACCGAACACCGGGTTAAAATATAAACTCACTTTGTTTACACAAGTGAGTCAAAAAGCGTTTCGCATAAAAATTAAAAAAAGAGGGGTGGGGGGTCATTAAAATAATAACATTTAGAAATGAAAAGATTTTGACTAGAATTATGTTGTTTGTTTTTTTTCCATAACGATAACGGTGGACGCGACTATAAAGATGAACTGGGTCATAAACTCTTAATTAAGACACCGTTCCATCAAGCTTCTCACCTGAACTTGACGATGTCGTCGTGCCTGTTTTTTTTTCTTTTGTTCCTGGTCAAGGACAGAACGTTTGCGATTTACACAAGTGGGGGGGTGGGGGGGGGACGGGAATACTAGCACCACACCACCACAGAGAGACTGAAAGGAAGCAGCAAGTATCTGCGAGTCATGAAATGAGTTTATTTCGAGACAACCCCATTCTTCATTGCAGACCACACGTACCCATGCAGAAGGGTAAGTGAGAACATTATAGTGTCTAGCAGCGGGTGTAGGAGAATAACACGCTACTACAATTTTTGTCTCGCCGACGTTGTTGAAAATTGGTCCATTTCTCTCGGCTTGTTGGTGGTGGTGCTAAAGATTCCGACTACGACAATTTTTTTGTATTCTCACAACCATGTCTGAGAAAAAGAAAGAAAAAAAAAAGCATTGAAACCAATACATGATGATCAGTATCTTTCGGAACAGACGTGGCAGAGGTCACAGGAAGACAGGTCCAACTTCGCCAATGTGTCGTCTGGGGAGTGGGGGTAGTTTGGGGGGCTTTGTTGTTGTTGTTTTGTTTTTTGTTTGTTTGTTTGTTGGTTTGTTTTTGTTTTTTTTGTTGTTTTTTTGCTGCCCCATCATCTGCACCGTTTCAGTGGCATTACTCCCACGCCGCTCATTTAGATTCCCCCATACACGGCCACACCCGGGTTCGTCCGTCACAGTTCCAGCGTCGGCAGTCCGCAGGGAACCATCGATGTTAAGGTCGCCAGGAGGCCACACACCAGAGGAGACCCTGCACTGCTGCTGAGTCACTTCGGTGGTGTTCAGTGGTGCCTGTTCTGTTTTAACGTACTTAGGACAACACCTACTAAGCCCCCTACTAACGGCAATAATGGCTTAGTCGCGGAGCCAGACTGAGTGAGCGTCTCTCTTAGAGTGGAGACCGCCACCACGTCCCCCAAACAACAGGCCCTCCATGAATCTGCCGACACTGAAGACACTGACAAGGCTCACCCCAAGCACGGAAGTGTTTTTTGGTTTGTTTGTTTGTTGTTTTGGGGGTTACAATTTTCTGTGATATAAATGAATAAACAAAACAATTTTTTTAAAGACATAACAATATTAATAAATACATAGAATAAGATTTTTT
>NC_134893.1:50186029-50221029 GCF_041734735.1 Babylonia areolata | reverse complement strand
CATATGAAGAAACAAATTAGTATCAGCAACAAGTTAAAACCAAAAGATTGGTTTGATGCAGAATGTCGTAGCGCTAGAAAAAAATGTTCGTAGGTTGTTAAACAAATTAAGACGTACTCTGGATGTTGATGATCGTCATCGTTTTTGTAAGGCCAGACGGGAATATAAACATTTGAACAAGAGAAAGCGAAAGCAGTTTAATGATATATTGTTGACAGAATTAATTGCTTCCATCAAAAGTCAGAAAGAATTTTGGAACAATGTTAGTAAAATGTCACTTAAAAGAAAACAGCCAGCTAACAACATTACTGATGATGTTTGGTTTGACCACTTTAAAACCCTTCTAACAAAAGAGGTAAATTCTGATAACGTACTGCAATGGGAACAAGATGAAGATGAAGAAGAGCATTTCAATCGTCCAATCTCGGTAGAAGAAGTGATGTTTGCATTAAGGAAAATTAAGAACCGTAAAGCTGCGGGACCTGATAGTATAATCGGAGAATTGTTAAAATATGCCACTGAATCTGACTTGATTTTGAATTTCTTTGTAACCTTTTTTAACTCGTTATTTGATTTTATTATTTCAGGGATCTATCCTGAAAAATGGACCGAATCTATTGTTCTACCACTGTATAAAAAGGGCGATGTGAACAATCCGAATAACTATAGAGGAATTTCTCTTTGTGATGCAAGTAGTAAGTTGTATAGTACAATTATAAATCAGAGACTGCAAGAATGGGTAGAAGAAAACAATATTACAGGTAAATACCAGGCAGGATTTAAACACAACTACTCAACTGTTGATCATAATATGTTTACTTTGATGGCCTTTATTCAAAAGCAGTTTTCTTTGAATCGTAAATTGTATGTGGCTTTTATAGATTTTGAGAAAGCCTTCGATTCCACAAACAGAACAATTCTATGGCCTTTTCCTTTAAAAACTGGTGTTCGTGGAAAGTTGTTGAAATGTATTATGAGTATGTATGCGGGTGTGAAAGGAAGGGTTAGATGTCGTGGGGGAAGATGACTGATTATATTCAATGCACTTCTGGCGTGAAACAAGGTGATGTGTGCAGCCCTGTATTATTTTCTCTTTTTATTAATGAACTAACTTCAGAAGTTGTCAGAAACGGAAAACATGGTGCACAATTTACTGGTGATATTCTAGAGTTATCCATTCTCCTCTTAGCTGATGATGTTGTGTTGATGTCTGAAACTATGACTGGTTTACAAAGACAATTAAATAGTCTATCTAGATCTGCAAAATCACTTCAGTTAAAAGTAAATATGTCAAAAAGTAACATAATTGTATTTAGAAAAGGTGGATATTTAGGAATTAGGGGAAAATGGACTTATAGTGGAATAACGATGTCAGTAGTGAATGTGTATAGATATTTAAGAATATATTTTTCAACAAAATTGAGTTTCACAGTTGCATGTAAAGATCTTGCAAGTAGAGCTGAACAAGCATTACTTTGTATTATGAAAAATCTGTCAAGTTTAGAAAATCAATCTTTTGATCTGTTTATTAAATTGTTTGATTCCCAGGTACAACCTATTGTACAATATGGAGCAGAAATTTGGGGTCTCTCTAATGCTGCAGTTTGCTGCTAGAATGTTCATTTATTTGCACTGAAAAAGTTTCTTGGAGTTACCATGAAAACGCCTAATGATCTAATTTACGGGGAGACAAAAAGGTATCCGATATATTTCAATTCCACAGTGAGATATATTCGCTATTGGTTGAAAATAACACAAATGGAAGATTCAAAGTTGCCGAAAAAAAGCATTTAACATGTTAGATGATTTGGATTTGAGGGGCAAGGTAAACTGGGTATCAAAGGTTAGGGTTAGATTTTATGAACTGGGATTTGGTTATGTTTGGTTACAGCAGGGGTTAGGGGACATAAAGGGATTTATTAGTGCACTCCTAACAAGATAAATTGATTGTAGATGGCAAGAATGGTCTTATCATGTTCACGATAGCACTAGATTTGAGTTTTACAGACAGTTCATTTCTGTGCACTCTATTCCTACTTATCTGTCAATGAAAATGAATAAGCATTTGAAACATATCACAACCAGGTTCAGATTAGGAATTTCTGACATATTTCTTCATCATTATCGTTATCGAAAGTCCAGTGTCTCTGATCTTAGTTGTCCTTTATGCAGACGTGCTGAAGAAACCGAACTTCACTTTGTGTTGTGTTGCCCTGCTTTGAATGACCTTAGACAAAAGTGGATTCCACAAAAAATATTATAGGCACCCTACTTTATTTCGACTTGCCATGCTTATGTCACCAACTAACGAAACTATTATAAAACAGTTTGCTATTTACTTATATAAGGCTTTTAAGTTTCGCAGTGCGTTATGTAGGTAATTATTATTAGTTGTGCATTATCCAATTTGTGGATTATCATTTGCAGTTTATCATTTACTTTTGTAATTTGTAAGATTTTGATTTTGAATGTTGATTCACTGTACCCCCTTCATGAGGGGCAATGGCCTTTATTGAATAAACAATCCGTATCCGTATCCGTATCTGTGTGTCTGTATATGGCTACAGCATCGTCATACAAAACGAACGTTTCGACAGGAAGGAGGCTTCTCTGGCAGTAATTACGCCTGCACTGTGGGAGGGGTGGGGTGGGGGTGAGATGGTAGGGGCAGTAGCAAGGGGGTGAAGATGAAGGAGGGGCTGGAGTTGGGAGGGGGAGGGGGAGGGGTGCGTAAGGACAACCCCCCCCCCAGCCACCCCCCACACCCCCCCACCCCCACCCCCCCACCACCCCCTTTCTCCTCAGGGGAAAAATGGCCTCGCACAGACAGTGGCTATGAATAAAATTCGGGAGTATTATTATGACAGAACTGTATAGGGTAATTCCGGACAGAGAAAGTTTTGGAGTGTTTTGTTGTTGTTGTTGTTTGTTTGTTTGTTTGTTTTGTTTGTTTTCAGTGTAGCAGGCTACGTTATTCAGCTGCAGCTATTCGCTTTCCAATGGAATGATGACTGATCGTCTTCTTTTGGGAACAGATTCTCTCTCTCTCTCTCTCTCTGTCTGTCTGTCTGTCTGTCTGTTCGAGCGCACGTGTGTGTGTGTGTGTGTGTGTGTGTGTGTGTGTGTGTGTGTGTGTGTGTGTGTGTGTGTGTGTGTGTGTGTGTGTGTGTGTGTGTGTCTGTCTGTCTGTCTGTCTGTCTGTGTGTGTGTGTGTCTGTCTGTCTGTCTGTCTGTCTGTATGTATGTATGTATGTATGTCTGTGTGTGTGTGCAGTGCCACCCCCATCACCAACCTTCAAATAGTTTCCCATCCCACACAATATTGAAACAAAACCAGTAACTGAGTTACCGATTTACCGACTTTACGATAAAATGCCAATATATAACAATGAAACGCCACTGGCAGGACTAAAGATGAGAGAATGGTTTGAACAGTAGTGGGAAAATTACGTGAACCTGTCATTTGAAGACCTGTCACTTGGCCGCATATCTATCTATCTATCTATCTATATATCTATATATACATATATATATATGGGAAGATCACGTCAGCCTGTGAGGGAAGATCACGTGATCGTGTGTGTGGCAAGATCACGTCAGCCTGTGAAAGAAAGATCACGTGATCGTGGTTGTGGCAAGATCACGTGAGCCTGTGAAGGAAGATCACGTGATCGTGTGTGTGTGTGGCAAGATCACGTGAGCCTGTGAAAGGAAGATCACGTGGTCGTGTGTGTGTGTGTGTGTGTGTGTGTGGCAAGATCACGTGAGCCTGTGAAGGAAGATCACGTGATCGTGTGTGTGTGTGTGTGTAGCAAGATCACGTGAGCCTGTGAAAGGAAGATCACGTGATCGTGTGTGTGTGTGTGTGTGTGTGTGTGTGGCAAGATCACGTGAGCCTGAACCAGCGCCCAACTCAACACACAGTTCTGGATGACGCCTCTCACTGATACAATGCACGAAGGACGCCACCTGGCTGTTATCTTTCTGTGGCGGATTTGTGCTGAATTCATTTTTTCAAGACAGAAAACGAAAACGACACGATTCACCATCGAAGCGATCCTTCGTCGAGCAACGTATTCAAAACACATCGTTGGACGTGTTTTTCTTTTTTCTTTTTTCTTTTTTCAAAATATAACAGCAGACTTTTTATGAATATGAAACATAAAAGATCTCTGGATTTCAAACAGAACACACAAACTGAAAATAAAAGAAAAGAAAAGAAACAGATAATATTTGAAACGCGAAGTTACTATCTTTCGCCTCTATAGACATCAGATATTTGAATAGATAATCAAACAAGAATGAACATAGCCAAAACAATCTGGAATATCCATACACGCTGTTCACCGTAAGATCGTTATGTAGGCCTCCTGTTAACTGTTGCAAAACTTCGGGCACAAGAATGCAAAACCAACGACAGTGTGCATTGGACGTGACTTAAAATCAGAACCAATGGTGGTTGTTTTTTCTTTTCTTTTTTTTTGGGGGGGGGGGGAGGGTGCTTGGTTTTTTGACTCACTTGTGTAAACAAAGTGAGTCTATGTTTTAACCTGGTGTTCGGTTGTGTGTGTGTGTGTGTGTGTGTGTGTGTGTCTGTGTGTCCGTGGTAAACTTTAACACTGACATTTTCTCTGCAAATACTTTGTCAGTTGACACCAAATTAGGCATAAAAATAGGAAAAATTCAGTTCTTTCCAGTCATCTTGTTTAAAACAATACTGCACCTCTGGGATGGGCACAAAAAATAAAAAATGAAGCCTAATTATATGCAAACTGCATTTACAGTTATATTTATATTTTTTGTATCCTCTAAACTTGGCACTTTGATCTGATATTCTGACCCAACAACAAGAGCAGTCATTATTATCATTTTTTGTTCAAACAGGAACTTCTTTTGCTAAGCATGGAAGTTTTATTTTTATTTTGCAAACGTTTTGGTGCAGATAGTAAAAAAGGGAAATTACTCTGTAATTAATGCTAGGGGACTTAATTTGCTTTAAACTGATCTTTCTCATCTTAAACATTACATTTTGAAATTATACTCAATACATAAAAAGCTTGGATTTTTTTTTTTTTAAGTGTATCACAAGTGAGTCTTGAAGGCCTTGCCTCTCTTGTTTGTTTTGTTGTTGTTGTTGGCGTTGTTGTTGTTGTTGTTGTTTTAATTCAGAAAAAAGGTGTAAACGTTTCGCTAAGAAAAGGTCCATATGACAGAAACGCGTGACTGACGTTTACACTGTATTGCACACTTCTTCTTGGGTCAGATGGTTGAGGAAGAAAGAGTATTGTAGAGAAGATGGGGAGTGGGGGTGTAAAGATACTCAACAACAACAACAACAACACACACAAAAAGCGGCGATACAAGGGCATCCAGGAGTCATGGCCTGGTTGCGGCCAGGCCCGCTTAGAGTGCAAGGAGTTAAGGGCCGAAACACTTGACTGGGGGTGTCTTCTTCTCTAAAGACCTAGTACTGTCCAGCTCCTTCTAGAGTTTCTTATCACTCAATAACCACTCCTTGGTTTATCATAACTTTATGGCATACTATACAAGACCAAGTATGTATCTGTGTATAGATAGATAGATAGATTGGCATACAAAATACATAGTTTTTAATCATCAGTATGCAATACATATACACAACATACTATTCACAGACATTTCACTCGTGGAAAAAGAAAAACTTTTTTTTTCTTTTTCGTTTCTTCTTTTCTTTTTTTTCGATTTCTCTGAAATGCCTGTCCAAAGCAGAAGTGTTATTGTAATTGTTGTTGCTGTTGTTGTTTTTGATAAGCACTAGTTCCTTGTGGCCTGAGGATCCAATCAGTGTTCGACCGAGCGACGTGGTCTGAAGACATTAGATTTTCAGATCTGGAACTGTTGTTCAAAGCAAGAATCCTCCTGCGAGCTGAGTGCCCACGATGTCTTTTGTTCACTTTATCCTATTACGCTTCGACAAATAAATTGCACGAGTCTCTCTCTCTCTCTCTCTCTCTCTCTCTCTCTCTCTCTCTCTCTCTAGTGCACCCAGCGTCTGCTTCTCTTCAGGACCAGCCCCACGTTCAAACAATGGCAGCAGCCGGAGAAAGTCGAAAGTACGATCAATCTCTATTTCCCTGAACTGGCCCTGGGGCATTTTGAATCTATTCACAGCTAGCGAAAGAGGGGGAGGGGAGACAGACAGACAGACAGACAGAGAAGGAGGGGGAGGAGACAGACAGACAGACAGACAGACAGACACAGAGACATACAGATCGACATACGGACAGAGACTGTCAGAGACACACAGAGAGGTTGGGGCCTGGGGGGGGGGGGGGGGAGATAGATACACACAAAAGCAGACAGACAGACACAGAGACACACAGACGAGACAGAAAAAGAGAGGGAAAGGGTGGAAAGACAGTGGAGCGAAGAAAAAAAGAGCACAAAATTTTAATGCAGCCATAACCTTAATGATGAGGAAGGGAAACCTGTTCTAAACCATCTGACCGCCTTGACATTATGAGAGCTGTTGGAGAACTTTCGGGGTTTGGGAGTTTTTTTGTGGGTTTTTTTTTGGGGGGGGGGGGGGGGGGGGGTTGTTGTTGTTTTTTTGTTTTGTTTCCTCTTCTTTAAAATCTTCTGCTGATGTTGTTTGCTCGTTTGTTTGTTTGTTTGTTTGTTGTTTGTTCTTTTTTTCTCTCATTTCAAACTTTTTGCCGAGGCTTCCTTGCGTGTTTAACATTCGTGGTGGTAAAGAGAATTGAAATTTTCTGAGATTTTTTTTTTATTTTTTACATTAAAGCACGAGGAAGAAATTATGGTAGAAGAGGCGTGTCTCGTGTGTGTGTGTGTGAGTGAGGAGGGGGGGGGGTGAGCGTGCGTACGTGCGTGCGTGCGTGGGAGCGTGTGTATGTGTGTGTGTGTGTGTGTGTGTTCATGTATGTGGATGTGTTTGTGTGGGTGTGTGTTTGCTTGTGTATGTTTGTGCTGTGTGTGCATGCGTGTATATGAGTGTGTGAGTCATACATGTGAGACAGACAGAGATGCAAAGACAGAGAAAGACTGAGTAATACAATAGCAGGAGGCATAGACAGGGAGAGCGAAATGGATGGGGGTGGAGGGGGGGTGGGGGGGCATGGTAAAAGACAGACAGATAGCCAGAAACAGGGACAGCAGACGCGGGTAGACAACAAGACAAAAGAGAAAGACATGGACAGAGAGAACATGGACTATAAACAAGTTCTTGTTTGAGGAAAAAGAGAGAGAAGTCGAAATCGAAACGTGTTCCAAATGTAAAAGGAGTAGGCTCAGGGATACAGACAGTCAGGTAGCATCAGAGAGAGAGAGAGACAGAGAAAGAGAGAGACACAGAGAGAGAGAGAGAGAGAGAGAGAGAGAGAGAGAGAGAGAGAGAAACAAGAGACAGAGAGATCAGAGAAAGGACTTTAAGACCTTGTTGTGCCGTCGACATTCGCGTATGTACTTTGTCTTGTGACATGTTTGAAAGCAAAATACTGGTTACGAAAAAAAAAAAAAAACTTTTCATTCACCACACTGGTTCCTCACAGTCGGTGTTTATTTACAAGAGCAAGGCTAACATCTTCAACAACAAGAATAAGCACCAGCTGTGAATAAAACGGTAACATACTCTTTCCAGTTCGTTGAAGAAGAACCTCGGTGTTGTCCTTGACACCACTGACACGATCTGTCTGTGCAAAAACAAACTCAATAATCAGACGACCAGACATGCTAATGTCAATAACGGCGCATCGCTTCTATATCTTGTCTGTGCAAAAACAAACTCAACAATAAGACGACCAGACATGCTAATGGCAATAACGGCGCATCGCTTCTACATCTTCTCTGTGCAAAAACAAACTCAACAATAAGACGACCAGACATGCTAATGTCAATAACGGCGCATCGTTTCTTTATCTTGTCTGTGCAAAAACAAACTCAACAATAAGACGACCAGACATGCTAATGTCAATAACGGCGCATCGCTTCTATATCTTGTCTGTGCAAAAACAAACTCAACAATCAGACGACCAGACATGCTAATGTCAATAACGGCGCATCGCTTCTATATCTTGTCTGTGCAAAAACAAAACTCAACAATCAGACGACCAGACATGCTAATGTCAATAACGGCGCATCGCTTCTATATCTTGTTTGTGCAAAAACAAACTCAACAATCAGACGACCAGACATGCTAATATCAATAACGGCGCATCGCTTCTATATCTTGTCTGTGCAAAAACAAACTCAACAATCAGACTACTATACATGCTAATGTCAATAACGGCGCATCGCTTCTATATCTTGTCTGTGCAAAAACAAACTCAACAATCAGACGACCATACATGCTAATGTCAATAACGGCGCATGGCTTCTATATCTTGTCTGTACAAAAACAAACTCAACAATCAGACGACCAGACATGCTAATGTCAATAACGGCGAATCGCTTCTATATCTGTCCACCGACGCAGATTCCAAACTCGTCGATTTTCTCATTCCACCGTGAAACTCCCCTCTTTTCTAGTTACGCCTGCACCATGCATTCATTTCTTTCGGGGCATACAAAATTCCGCTGCTTGGCTCGTCCTCAATAAGAAAATAAAATGATGAAAAAATATATTTACAAATCTCAGCACAGCAATGCTGTCTTGCAGTATCTCCCTGCAAGAATAAAGTGCAAGATCACCACAGCACAACCTGTCATAAATGCGTAAACAAATCTGCCCCATCCTGTCTCTGCGACTGTCTAACGAGCACCTTTCGCTTCGTCAAACCTCTGCTCTTAGCTCCTTCGTGTGTGGCCTTTGAAAAACCTACCTCTTTCTTTCCAAATCAGCTCCTCCCCCGATGGGCGCAATAGCCGAGTGGTTAAAGCGTTGGACTGTCAATCTGAGGGTCCCGGGTTCGAATCACGGTGACGGCGCCTGGTGGGTAAAGGGTGGAGATTTTTACGATCTCCCAGGTCAACATATGTGCAGACCTGCTTAGTGCCTTAACCCCCTTCGTGTGTATATGCAAGCAGAAGATCAAATACGCACGTTAAAGATCCTGTAATCCATGTCAGCGTTCGGTGGGTTATGGAAACAAGAACATACTCAGCATGCACACCCCCGAAAACGGAGTATGGCTGCCTACATGGCGGGGTAAAAACGGTCATACACGTAAAAGCCCACTCGTGTACATATGAGTGAACGCAGAAGAAGAAGAAGAAGAAGCTCCTCCCCCACCCCCTCTCGTTCTTTCCATGTCTAGTTTCTCCAGCTTGACGTCCCGATAGTTTGTCTCTCCTCCCATTTGATTTGGAGTTATGCATGCGAGTGAATGTCTGGTGTGAAAAGTGCTTCGATTTCACGGTGCACAAGGTTCAGCGCTTTATAAATACATTTATTATTATAATTATGATAACTACAACAACTACAACATTAATAATGGTGATGATTGTGATACTAATACCGATTATTGATTTATCATTATTGGTGTTGTTGGAATATCATCATCATCGTCATTAGTAGTAGTAGTAGTAGAAGTAGTAGTAATAGTAGTAGTAGTAGTTTACATTTAGGTCAACAGCAAAGTGAGAGCTGTATAATCAATGTTTTCTCCATTACAGTTGGAATTCATTTACTTTTGTCTTTTGTGAAGGACTGTGACTCTCACACTGGGAGGCAAGACTGCATTATCTCTTAGTGCTGAAGCATTGTGGGCTAGTTAGCCTTTGGGAACCATCCCAACGCCGACAGTCCTAAAACCCTCTTGGCCGACAGAGTGGGGATGTAACTTGGGCAAGACATTCTCCACAATAATCAAATTCTCGCCCAGGTAGTTGGGACAGCAGTTGCCTCCTCTGCTGCTTTGATGGTCATAGTCGGACACGACTGATTATCCGACAAAGTAATAGAAGTAGTACCATTATTAAAGACAGCATGCCCAAAACTGGTAACATCGTAGCACCATTGTCAACATCGTCTCTGTCTTGATCCAGAAGGAATGGAAACGGCTAGTTCCTCAGCCGAAAACAAAACAAGAACAAAAAAAAACCACAAAGACACATGTCCTTCAGCCAGAACGTCGAGCGAAAAAAGATCATAAATGAAATAGTTATCGAAAAAAATTGTTATTTATATATATATATATATATATATATATATATATATATATATATATATATATATATATATATATATATATATATACATACATACATACATACATACATACATGTCTATATAAATCGTGAACTGTTAATTCAGATATCAACAACAAGGCATCGTCAACAACAAAAACAACAACAAAGCTCCAGAACAACACGTGTTACCACTCATTTCCGGCATTCGGACAACAAGCCCCTCTCCCTCCTGCAGAGGAACTAAGGAACTCCACCACCACCACCCCACACCCCTCCTCCCTCACCCCCGTCTCCCATCTATCCCACCCCAGCCCCCATCTCTCCCAACCCCCGGGGTCACGGAGTCAGTTCCGGTTGTGGCGACTGTGGGGGAGGGCGGTGGGGCATGGGTGGGGGGCTGCCATTTTGAAGCTGCCCTCTTCGCATTGTCAACGCTCAAGTGCACTCTGGGTAATTGGAGAGGATGGAGGGGGATGGAGGGAAGGTGGGAGGGGGGGGGGGAGGTAAATTGTGTCCGGAAGGCAATTGCGGTCCACACAAACCTTGATGCTGCCTGATAAAAGTGAGTTGCTGTGGAGGACTGGGGAGGGTGCAGATTACCACCACAACGAACTCTCTTCTTTTCCCTTCGCTTCCCTTCTCTTCTCTCGATTGTGTGCGTGTGTGTGTGTTCTAGCTCTTTCCTTCCATGCTCTTCCGTCGCCGACGCCTTTTTTTTTTTTTTTTTTTTTTTTTCTTTTTTTCTTTTTTTTAACCGCGGCTGCCTTTCATTTCCTGCACGCTTAAGCGGGGATGAATAAAAAAAAATAAAAAAAACTAAATAAAATCATCATTCAATGAATGAATATCCTGGATAGAGAGATGAACAAACAATAATTATACGAACAAACAAAAGAACAAAACAAGGACAGCAAATTTCGGTTTCAAAGTACATGGGTATGTGAGCAGGTAGTTCTCAAAAGGTCGCGATTTTAGCACTCACAAAAAAAAAAAACATTCCCTCTTTTTTTCCTGTTTGTTTTGTTGTTTTGTTTGTTTATCAACCTCTTTTCAAATGATAATCTACAGATGTAGTGCATACAATATCTGATTACTGATTTTTTTTTTTTTTGTCCTGATCCCGCTTTGCCCCGTCCCCCCTCTCACACACACGCTTCCAATATTATTTTACATTTTGTACTCTGTCTTTTCCGCATATTATTTGTTGTGTATTCTTAGCTTGTAGTTGAACATTTATTGACGTGTATTGTTGGTAGTATGTCTTTATTGTTCACTGTACCCCCTTCATGAGGGGCCATGGCCTTATTGAATAAATCATCCGTATCCGTATCTTTCTCCCTCCCTCTCACCCCCCCCCCCCCCCCCCCTCTCTCTCTCTCTCTCTCTCTGTCTGTCTGTCTGTCTGTCTCTCTCTCTCTCTCTCTCTCTCTCTCTCTTCCTTACGCTTAGTCCCCTCCCCCCCCCCTCTCGCCCCCCCTGCCCTCCCCTCCACCTCAACCGCCCACCTTTTCGTTTGAATATACAGAAATGATGATTTCTAATTAATAATAAGAATCATCATCATCATGATAGATATAATAAAAATCGAAATAATACTGACAATAATACTGATAATATTTATTTCCAATCTAATATCACCATCTTAGATGAACAGACTATAAATGAATAAACGAACTTCTTTGGACTCTTTTTTTTTTCTAACCGAAGTTTACAGAATTCCTGCAGCTGCTAGCATCAAGACAAACGGACAAAGTATCAGCAATTCAAAAACACATTTTTTTTTTTGTTCCTGTTTTGTGTAAGACCAGACGAAGTATGGTAAATGTCACGCGTCAGTCCCCCGAAATATCTTTCCCCGTCTCCGGTGTTGACGCGGCAGTCTGGAGGCCAACTGCCTGAGAGTGCTCGACTATGTTGATTTCGGTGGTGGTCTTTTTTTTATTCCGGGTCTTATACTGTAAACTATATTGTAAGCGCCCCCTACCCCTCCCCTCTGCGCGCTCACACACACACACACACACACACACACACACACACACACACACACACACTCGCCCCCCCCCTGCCCTCCCCTCCACCTCAACCGCCCACCTTTTTGTTTGAATATACAGAAATGATGATTTCTAATTAATAATAAGAATCATCATCATGATGATAGATATAATAATAATAATCGAAATAATAAAGACAATAATACTGATAATATTTATTTCCAGTCTAATATCACCATCTTAGATGAACAGACTATAAATGATAAAACGAACTTCTTTGGGCTTTTTTTCTTTTTCTTTTTCTTTCTAACCGAAGTTTACAGAATTCCTGCAACTGCTAGCATCAAGACTAACGGGCAAAGCATCAGCAATTCAAAAAACACTTTTTTTTTGTTCCTGTTTTGTGTAAGACCAGACGAAGTATGGTAAATGTCACGCGTCAATCCCCCGAAATATCTTTCCCCGTCTCCGGTGTTGACGCGGCAGTCTGGAGGCCAACTGCCTGAGAGTGCTCGACTATGTTGATTTCGGTCTTCTTCTTTCTTTTATTCCGGGTCTTATACTGTAAACTATATTGTAAGCGGCCCTCCCCCCCTCCCCCCTGCACACACACACACACACACACACACACATCGAATACACACAGTTTACACACACACACACACACACACACACACACACACACACACACACACATCGAAAACACACAGTTTACACACACACACACACACACACACACACACACACACACACACACACACACACCCCGCATACACACACACCCCGCATACACACACACACACACACACACACACACACACACACACACACACACACACGCACGCACGCACGCACGCACACACACACACACACACACACACACCGCGTACACACAGTTCACACACACACACACACACACACACACACACACACACACACACACACACACACCGCGTACACACAGTTTACACACACTGTAATCGCACCCCCACCCTCCCTCAACCCCCACCCAATGCACAAATTTCACCATAAAGTTTCGGGTGGGCGTTTTCAGTAACTGAATAGCCTACTTTACCCCCTTTATGGCAGCCCATTCCCTTTACTTACGGTATAAGCTTCACCATACAGCGCTTCTGGATGGGCTGGGCGTGAGAACAACGCACGCAAGCTACTGAAACAAGATTCTGAGTCCTGGAGAAACGTCATGCTCTCATTTGGGTTTTTCAATGACACATCGACGCGATCATGAACTAGTTCATGACAGATCATTCTCTACTCTTTTTTTTTCTTTTGTGTGTGTGTGTGTGTGTGTGTGTGTGTGTGTGTGTGTGTGTGTGTGTGTGTGTGTTTGTTTGTTTTTTTCAAAGTGGGGAATGGACATTTACAAGCTATTTTACAATCCAAGGAAGAGAAGAAGGAAAGACATTGACACACACAAACAATCCGAGGAAGAGAAGAAGGAAAGACATTGATACACAAACAATCCAAGGAAGAGAAGAAGGAAAGATACTGACACACAAAGAATCCGAGAAAGAGAAGAAGGAAAGATATTGATACATACAAACAATCCACGGAAGAGAAGAAGGAAAGACATTGATACACAAACTATCCAAGGAAGGGAAGAAGGAAAGATATTGAGACACACAAACAATCCAAGGAAGAGAAAAAGGAAAGATATTGAGACACACAAACAATCCAAGGAAGAGAAGAAGGAAAGACATTGATACACAAACAATCCACGGAAGAGAAGAAGGAAAGACACTGACACACACAAACAATCCGAGAAAGAGAAGAAGGAAAGACAATGACACATACAAACAATCCACGGAAGAGAAGAAGGAAAGACATTGACACACACAAACAATCCGAGGAAGAGAAGAAGGAAAGATATTGAGACACACAAACAATCCAAGGAAGAGAAAAAGGAAAGATATTGAGACACACAAACAATCCAAGGAAGAGAAGAAGGAAAGATACTGACACACAAAAACAATCCACGGAAGAGAAGAAGGAAAGACATTGATACACAAACAATCCGAGGAAGAGAAGAAGGAAAGACATTGACACAAACAAACAATCCAAGGAAGAGAAAAAGGAAAGACACTGATACACAAACAATCCACGGAAGAGAAGAAGGAAAGACACTGACACACAAACAATCCGAGAAAGAGAAGAAGGAAAGACACTGATACACAAACAATCCGAGGAAGAGAAGAAGGAAAGACATTGATACAAACAAACAATCCACGGAAGAGAAGAAGGAAAGACATTGATACACAAACAATCCGAGAAAGAGAAGAAGGAAAGACACTGACACACAAACAATCCACGGAAGAGAAGAAGGAAAGACACTGACACACACAAACAATCCAAGGAAGAGAAGAAGGAAAGACACTGACACACACAAACAATCCAAGGAAGAGAAGAAGGAAAGACATTGACACAAACAAACAATCCGAGGAAGAGAAGAAGGAAAGACACTGATACACACAAACAATCCAAGGAAGAGAAGAAGGAAAGACACTGACACACAAACAATCCGAGGAAGAGAAGAAGGAAAGACATTGACACACGAAAACAATCCGAGAAAGAGAAGAAGGAAAGACATTGATACACAAACAATCCAAGGAAGAGAAGAAGGAAAGACATTGATACACAAACAATCCAAGGAAGAGAAGGAAAGACACTGACACAAAAACAATCCACGGAAGAGAAGAAGGAAAGATACTAACACACACAAACAATCCGAGGAAGAGAAGAAGAAAAGACATTGATACACACAAACAATCCGAGAAAGAGAAGAAGGAAAGACACTGATACACAAACAATCCACGGAAGAGAAGAAGGAAAGATACTGACACACACAAACAATCCA
This sequence comes from Babylonia areolata, assembly GCF_041734735.1. Lineage (NCBI taxonomy): Eukaryota > Metazoa > Mollusca > Gastropoda > Neogastropoda > Buccinidae > Babylonia > Babylonia areolata. The sequence continues at coordinate 50,206,038 of NC_134893.1, read as the reverse complement.
CGGAAGAGAAGAAGGAAAGACACTGACACACAAACAACCCACGGAAGAGAAGAAGGAAAGACACTGATACACAAACAATCCACGGAAGAGAAGAAGGAAAGACATTGACACACAAACAATCCGAGAAAGAGAAGAAGGAAAGACACTGATACACAAACAATCCGAGGAAGAGAAGAAGGAAAGACATTGACACATACAAACAATCCACGGAAGAGAAGAAGGAAAGACATTGATACACAAACAATCCATCCACGGAAGAGAAGAAGGAAAGACACTGACACACACAAACAATCCACGGAAGAGAAGAAGGAAAGACACTGACACACAAACAATCCGAGAAAGAGAAGAAGGAAAGACACTGACACACAAACAATCCACGGAAGAGAAGAAGGAAAGACACTGACACACACAAACAATCCACGGAAGAGAAGAAGGAAAGACATTGACACACAAACAATCCGAGAAAGAGAAGAAGGAAAGACACTGACACACAAACAATCCACGGAAGAGAAGAAGGAAAGACATTGACACACAAACAATCCAAGGAAGAGAAGAAGGAGAGACACTGACACACACAAACAATCCAAGGAAGAGAAGAAGAAAAGACATTGACACACAAAAACAATCCACGGAAGAGAAGAAGGAAAGACATTGATACACAAACAATCCACGGAAGAGAAGGAAAGACATTGACACACAAACAATCCGAGGAAGAGAAGAAGGAAAGACACTGACACACAAACAATCCAAGGAAGAGAAGAAGGAAAGACATTGACACACAAACAATCCAAGGAAGAGAAGGAAAGACATTGACACACAAACAATCCAGTGAAAAGAAGAAGGAGGAGGAGGAGAAGGAGGTGGAGGAGGAGGAGGAGGTAAGGACATCAAGAAACAAACGTATAAAGACAAGAAAGGAAAGCCATTCACCACAGAAAAACACCGAGAAAGAGAAAGGCAAGACATAAGCCGACAACCCAACCCATGGAAGAAAGGGAAATGAAAAGACATAAACCGACAAACACAAACACAATAACAACTAACCTTAGGAAGAAGGAGAAGAAGAAGAAGAAGAAGAAGAAGAAGCATATAAACACAAACCACCTAACAAACCAACCCAAGGGGGGGCGGGAGAGAGAGAGAGAGAAAGAATTAGAACAAGAAATAAGAGAACCTGCCGAACAAACAACCTGAAATAAACTGGATTTGTCTTCGCTCCAGCTGGAGCATACGGCGCTAACAAAGCAAAACAAAACAACACACACACACACACACACACACACACACACACACACACACACAACACAACACAACACAACACACACACACACACACACACACACACACACACACACCACTTCCACTAAAGGTGCACACACACACACACACACACACACACACACACACACACACACTCACGTAAGAGATCATGGGCACGTTGAAGGCCGCCGCGATCCGCCCCTCGTGCGTACACGTCTCCTGGGGCCCGATGTAGGCGGCGATCCGCTCGCTGAGCAGCAGGGCCGTCTCCCGGATGCTCACCTCCTCCTCGCCGTACGTCTCCGCCATCAGGAAGCGCAGCGTGTGGAAGGGCAGCACCTCGGGGTCGGCGTTCACCTGCTCCAGGGCGTAGGTCAAGGCCCCGGAAATGCGGGTCCCCGGCCGGTCATAGAACTTGCCCTTCTCCACGTCCGGCTGCATCAGCGAGCCCGTGATGTAGCCGATGTAGATGTCGTGGTCGTTCGGGAAATAGGGGTCGTGGGCGTTGGTCCCGTCGGGGGGGTATGGGTTCAGGTTCGGGTCCGGGTTCAACTTCGCAGTGAGGTCAGGGTTGGTGGGGTCAAGGCCGAGGTTGGGGTTGGTGGGGTCAAGGTCGAGGTTTGGGTTGGAGTTCGCGAAAGAACTCGCGAGGTCGGGGCTGAGGTATGGGTCGTGGTCGTGGTTGTTGTGGTTGTTCTTATTGTAGCCCGAGTCGGCTGTGTCCGTGGGGAGTGCGGTGACTGGAGATGGGTATCCGAAGAGGATGATAAGTGATAAGAGGGTCAGGGTGATGATGAAAACGGCAGGGGTTGGTTGGGTCACATTGAGGCGTTCCATGTTTGGGGGGATCGGTTTTCAGTTTAGTTCCCAAAGAAGAGAAAGGAGACAAATAGGCCGAAGGTCAAAGTTTCTGTCCGGAACGTGTTTCAGTTGCGTTGACAGTCGTCGCGATCATGCTTCCTGTTCTGAATTCATAAAAAGTGTTGTTTTGAATACTGAATGACTAAACCCTGTTTGTTATTTTCTTTCGTTCTTTTCCATCTTTGATTTTTTTTCCGTTGTTTTTTTTTTTTTCCAGGGTTTGTCTTCCCCTTTCTCTCTCTTGCTAAACTCTGTAATTCTATCTTTGTTTCAAAAGACCGACAATTCGGATGTGACTCTGGAAACTATCGAATCATACGGAAATTATTCTCACTGTGGTGTAAAGGAAGCTTAAAGTTAGCTGACTACAAAGCTTCACAAATAATAGAGTGCCTGTTAAGACTTAATCTGCTACACTCTCTCTCTCATTAAAGAAAACTTCTGGAGAACTGCTTTTATGCTAGTAAACTACTGGAACGCTTTGAGAAATATCATGAATGAATTGTTCCCACCTCACAATCGACCAAAATCAAGCTTTACAATCACTGAGACTTATATATTATTGCTAACGCTTCAGGAAAAAAAATAGATGTGAACCTTTCTCCAGACAACAGTGAAAAGGTGAACGAGAAAGTACCGACACAATGCCCTGTCAGCAGATCTTTCTGGACTTGGACTTAAATTTCCTGACATAAGTATTTTGGCGTAATTATTCTGACTTCTTGGGGAAAAAAACAACAAGAACTTCTCTAGACATCCATAGAAGAAAACTTAAGGTTTCCAGTGAATAACAAGTGAAGTTTCTGCCCCTTGGTCGTTTCCAAACGTCTCGATACAGACATGTCAATTTTTTTTTTATAAGTACACGTTTTTGGAACAAAAAAAACGCACACTCTCAAGCAGTTTGGATCACAGACGGTGATAATCTGCGCTCCTGAACACTGCAATTTTTTTTTTTTTTTTTTTTTTTCAGCGATCCGCTTTCATTATGGATCACTCTTCTGATCACAAGACAGACACTGCAGATGTGGAACTGTAACGATCACGTCGATAATGCACTGACGCTAGGCAGGTTACAGACAGTGTCCGTAGGTATCAGCCATACGTACTGACACAGTTCGCCGGAGATGACCTTATTTGCACAACACTGATACTTCAGATAGATGATGAGTTCCCTGTCTGTATGCTAAAAATAAAAACACACATACACAAACCAAAACACAAACAAGCCGCTCAGTAAGCGTAGGCGAGTATAAAACGCATTTACCTAGTTTAAAAAAAATATATATATGCCGTCTGGTATTCTAGGTCATGAAAGACATTGACTTTTCAAAACAGAAAGCACATAAAAAAATTTTTAAAAAATCGACTGCATGTTTTGAAACCACAACATCATCACGTTCAGTTAACCCGCACCATCATCAGAAAGCACCCGAAGAAGAAATCCTTTATATTCCAATGAATAGCAACATGCAATGGGAAACACCCTTCACTCACATCACCAACGTCATTTGGGGAACAACAAAAAAATGTCGCGTCCTTCACTCTCCACTGTTGCAGCAGTCTCACAGAAGCAACGACATGAGACGATCGCTGATAAAAACACCAAGTTACTTTGTAAGGTCAGGTTTTATACCAGCAGACGCTCAACGGCATCATTTACCATTCTTTATAAAGTTTGTTATTGTTTTTTTTTCTTTTCTTGTTCTTTTTTTTTTAATCAGCTAGTCAGGTACTCCAGCCTTGACTTTGCACTAGTTTTACACTTTGGAATCAATATCCCCTTTTTTCTTTTTTTTCTTTTTTTATCGAGTTTCAAACATTATACACACTTTCAGTCTTCTTCTTCTTCTTCTTCTTCTCCACCCCCTTCTTCTCCTAGGTAAAGTGAAGCAGCTGTGTTGTCACCGTCACCGTCACCGTCACCGCTGCCACGGACCCATATATCGACTGACTCACACACAACCAGTGTCGCAATCCCCAGCATGCGTTCTGACAGTGGCGGAGCTTAGAATCGGCACGGATTCCATTTCTACAGCTACGGTCGTTTCCCCACACGTACGTACGGAGACGGACCTGTAGTACGTGGCGTCCGTCAATCGAAGGACGGATCTTTACGTATCAAGAATGGGTGCGGCTTTCTTCTGTCGGATCTTCCTTTTTCACCTTCGTCTACTTCGTTTTCCAGAAGGTCCGTCTTCGTCTTATTTTCTCTCTGTCTTTCTCTCTCTCTCTCTCTCTCTCTCTCTCTCCCTCTCGCTCGCTCGCTCGCTCTCGCCAGGAAGAGGCGCTTCAGCGGGTATTCTGTTGTTTTCCTTCGATCAGCTGACTACTTTCTGAAACAAATATAATATGGGTGTGACCCGTGAGGAAGTTAGTTGTCGCTGGTGGATGTATCGTTTTGTTTTGTTGTGTTTTTGTTTTTGTTGTTGTTGCTGTTTTGTTGTGTGTTGTTGTTGGTTTGTTGTTGTTGTTGTTTTTGTTGTTTTTTTGGGGGGGTTGTTTGTTTTTTTATTTTTGCTTGTTTGTTTGTTTCTTGTTTTTTGTGTGTGTTTTTTTTGTTTGGTGTGTGTGTGTGTGTGTGTGTGTGTGTGTGTGTGTGTGTGTGTCTGTGTGTGTGTCTGTGTGTGTGTTTGCTTGTCTGCGTGTTTGTTGGCACGTTCATTAATTTCATTCGTTCGTTTGTTTGGGTTTTTTTTAATAATTTGTAAGTATTGGGGCATATTTGTTTCGTTATAAAATGCACACACACACACACACACACACACACACACACACACACACACACACACAAGAGCGCTCTTTCAAAACAACAACAACAACAACAACAAAATCAGCAAAAGACATGTTTCACAAAACGACAAAGCCACACGAGGGAATCTCACTTTGTGCAATGTTTTGTGCTACGTGTAAACGAATGACAGTGCGACAAACGCGGGCCCGATTTGCACACACACACACACACACACACACACACACACACACACACATCGTCTTTCTACCTCTATTCTCTCACCAATAGTTGGCACTGCTGCCTCCCAATCTCTCCCTCCCCCTTCTCCCTTTCTTCCACCCCCCTACCCCCTCCTCACCTCCGCCCCCTTACCCCCTCCTCCTTCCCACCCTTTTCCTCACCCCCACCCCACCCCCCCGCCACCCCAACCACCCAGCCCCCACCACATACATAATCTAGTGAAACGGTACCTGAGGGAAGAAAAACAAAATGAAATAAAATAAAATAAATAGAATACGACACAATAAAATGACAATGAAACACGTTTTTGATCCTAAGATCGATTATTCCCTCTACAAAGCCAAGTAGGACAATAGCATCGGTAATTGAGAGTACAAATCGGAGAGAAAGAAAGAAAGAAGAAAAAACAAAAATCTGCTTTGTGTCTTATCAGACTGGAAAGTGCTATCGTATTAAGATTCACATTTTATTTTCTTTAAAAAGGCTTTTAGCCTGGTCGAAGATCGTAAACAAGTCTTTATGTTTTGAGGGAGGTGGTTGAAAGCGAAGTACATAGAAGCAAAAGGATTTGTGTTTCAATTCCTGAATGGACATTTTTGACTCACTTGTGTAAACAAAGTGAGTCAATGTTTTAACCCGGTGTTCGGTTGTGTGTGTGTGTGTGTGTGTGTGTGTGTCTGTGTGTCCGTGGTAAACTTTAACATTGACATTTTCTCCGCAAATACTTTAGTCAGTTGACACCAAATTAGGCATAAAAACAGGAAAAATTCAGTTCTTTCCAGTCATCTTGTTTAAAACAATATTGCACCTCTGGGATGGGCACCAAAAAAATTTAAAAAATGAAACCTAATTATATGCAAACTGCATTTACTGTTATATTTATATTGTTTATATTCTCTAAACTTGGCACTTTGATCGGATTTTCTGACACAACAACAAGAGCAGTCATTATTATCATTTTTTTGTTCAAACAGGAACTTCTTTTGCTAAGCATGGAAGTTTTATTTATTTTGCAAACATTTTGGTGCAGATAGTGAAAAAGGGAAATTACTCTGTAATTAATGCTAGGGGACTTAATTTGCTTTAAACTGATCTTTCTCATCTTAAACATTACATTTTCTTTTCTTTTCTTTTCTTTTTTCTTCTCCCAAGCTTATCCATCATATTTAATACAGAGCACTTTAAAACCATTTTTTAAAATCTCTTTTTTTTCCCTCCTAATGATTCCTTTACAGGATAAAGCGTGAAGCACAAGTGAGTCTTGAAGGCTTTGCCTCTTGTTCTCTTTAAATGGCCCAGCGTTTAGACAAATCGGCGGAAAATGATTGTGTCTTTATATGAAAAGGTGGTGCATTTTGGGGGAAAGGTGGAAACAAAAACTAAAGTGTTGTTTTATGGGGGTTTTTTTGTTCTTGTTGTTGCTGTTGTTGTTGTATGCATACATAATTGAAACAAAATACTTCGCGTTTAAAAGGCAGAGTTTAGATCTTTGTTGTTGTTGTTGTTGTGGGGGTAGGGAGGGTAGCCAGGGGGTGGTGGGGGGGGGGCTGTTGTTGTTGTTTTGGGTTGTTGTTGTTTTTGTCGTAATCGAAAGTCTGGCAAATAAGTAGGCAAAGCAAAAATGCTCACTTCTTTTTCTTTTGGAGTTACCATCCAGTCCGTTAATTTAATAAAATAAAATAAAAAAACACACACAAAAAAACAACATCATCAAATCCGTACATTCCATAAGGAATCAATACCATGTACCATGCAATGATGACCCACTTGCAGCCATGAAACCTGTCTTTTCCAAGCGTCATCAATACTACCGCCAAAAAAGGAAAGTAGCAAACACTGCTGAATCGTTAACGAAAAAAAAAGAAAAAAAAAAGAAAAGAAATACATAACATGTTCAGAAACACGGCTGCTTTGTGATCCAATGTATATATATATATATATATATATATATATATATATATATATATATATATACATAAAAAAATATACACACACACATATATATATATATATGTGTGTGTGTGTGTGTGTGTGTGTGTATATATATGACAGTTGTTGTCAGGCAAATCGGGGTTGTTTTTTCGTTCGTGAAGTAATGCATTTCTTTCCGACAAAACATATTTCCTCGTGTCCTTTGCGTATTGAGTAACACACACACTCTCTCTCTCACTCTCTCTCTCTCTCTCTCTCTCTCTCTCTCCGTCTTTCTCCTTCCCTCTCTCTAACCCCAACCTATCCACAAATCCATTTCATGACAAGTACAACTTGTGCCCCCGCTTTCATGAATCTCTTCACTGACTGGCACGCATATGGTGCGCGCGCGCGACTGCGCCTCCGTGTGTGTGTGTGTAAGCGAGAGCAAGACAGAGAGAGTGTGTGTGTGTGTGTATGTGTGTGTGTGTGTGTGAGTGTAAGCGAGAGCGAGACAGAGAGAGAGTGTGTGTGTGTGTTTGTGTGTGCATGTCAACGAAAGACAGAGACACCGAAAGAGAAAGAGAAAGAGAGAGAGAGAGAGTGTGTGTGTGTGTGTGTGTGTGTGTGTGTGTGTGTGTGTGTGTGTGTGTGTGTGTGTGCGCGCGCGCGCGCGTGCGCGCGCCCGTGTATTTGTCTGTGTTTGTGGGTGGGTGGGTGCACGTGCATACGCGCGCGGGCTCGTGCACGACATCCGCGCACGGGCGCATGTGTCACTACGCGCACGGACGGGTTTTGAACGGCGAACTGCACGTGCTGTGCATGCAAATCTGTCGCTTGGAGAGGACTCACAGGAGACTGAGCCATGAAGTGTGCACTGGCACGGGAAGACCGCTTTGTTGACACGGAGTGAGTCAAAACATCACGCGCCTGCCAAGCTTTTATTATCTGTTTATCTCGAAAGATTGCTTGTGTGTGCTTGTGTGTGTGTGTGTGTGTGTGTGTGTGTGTGTGTGTGTGTGTGTACACGCGCGCGCGTGCGCACGGAGCCTTTTCCTGGATCATCTGCAAAATAAAGGATCACTTTCAACTGATCTCGCGAGTTTGGCGGAGGAAGCTGTTGTGGGAAGTGTGGGAGGGTATAGTGTTGTTCGTGGGATGCAGTTTTGCAGTTTTGTTGTTGTGTCTCTATATGGTTCTTCAGGTTAAGTGGACCCCGAGGAGATTGGGGTGGGGGGTGGGGGGGTTAACCTCCTATTTTCATCTTAAAATTAAAACGTATTTTATCCCTTTTTTTTTTTTTTTTTTTTTTTTTTTTTTTTTTTTTTTGCTTGTTTGTCAGTTTGTTTTGGGGAGGGGGGGGGGGGAGGGGGCTCTCTCCAACTGTCCAGTGACTGCTAAAACGATAATGCAAGGTAAAGAACTAAACTACACACAAAAATGGCATGGAATAAATAAAATGACATGGTATTTCATCCGCAGTTCTCCTTATGTTAAAAAAAAAAAAAAATCGGCGTTGTGCTTCTTTTTTGTTTTACCCGTATATTGTGACGATAATTATCTCCTCTTGTCAGTGTGATATTTGATCTATTTTGTTCAAACTCCAAACCTGAGGCGGCGAGTAAGTCGCTACTGTGAGTGCGAGCGTTGTCTTGAGACACAAACCAGACGTTTTCAATTGTATAAGTGTTACTGACGAGTACAAAGTGGGATCGCGCAGGAACTGTGGGCAAAAATGGAAATTTCATCTTCTTCTTCTTCTTGTTTTTTTTCATGTTGTTGTGTGCCGGATGAGGTTTTGGGTTTTTCTGAAAATATATCTATACGTTCAAATGTAATACCGTTGCTGTTGTTGTTGTTGGTGGTGGTGGTGGTGGTGCTGCTGCTGCTGCTGCTACTGCTGCTGCTGCTGCTGCTGTTGTAGTTGATTTTAATTATACCCCTAATGAATGACGAGGGATGCTTCCTCTATAGATTCTATATAGTCCACCACCCACAGAAGCTGCTGCAAAATAGGATCAATCCCGTTCCGATACCGACTCCACCACCACTGAGTTGCTTGGGGGTTTTTTTCTGTTGACTACAAGCCCTGACAAAAAGAAAACCTCACAACGCTGCAATATCTGGGCGTGTTTTTTTGTGTTTTCTTCTTCTTCTTCGTTCGTGGACTGCAACTCCCACGTTCACTCGTATGTACACGAGTGGGCTTTTACGTGTATGACCGTTTTCACCCCGCCATGTAGGCAGCCATACTCCGCTTTCTGGGGTGTGCATGCTGGGTATGTTCTTGTGTTTCCATAACCCACCGAACGCTACCATGGATTACAGGATCTTTAACGTGGATATTTGATTTTCTGTTTGCGTATACACACGAAGGGGGTTCAGGCACTAGCAGGTCTGCACATCTGTTGACCTGGGAGATCGTAAAAATCACCATCCATTACCCACCAGGCGCCGTCACCGACATTCGATAACCCAGGACCCTCAGATTGAAAGTCCAACGCTTTAACCACTCAGCTATTGCGCCCGTCATTGTATCTTTTTAACATCGCATCCTCTCCTGATTCATGCAACATTAGATCATTGGGGTGACGATGACTAAACCATCAGTGCAGGCATTCAACGAAAATACTGGTTTCTGTTCGGTTGCCCCATGCAAGACTCGAAGTCGAAGTCGAAATATTTTAATTGTCAGACCACAGATCCACAACAATGGAGTTCGCAAGGACAAACAGAATTAATACAGGGAAATGAATATTAGGACAACCATTGAACTGCATGGGCATCGATAACGATTCTAGAGCATTTGCTCGTAAAGAAAACGCTTTGAATACAAACTTGCATATACTAACACTCAATCTCTCACTCGCACAGGATAACAACATGGACATCTTAAATGCACTTGGATGTTTGTGAAATTTAGCAGGAATAAACTGAGAACGCAGGGAACAGTACTTAGGGCAGACCAAAAGAAAATGCATTTCGGTTTCCGGAGTGTCATCACAAAAAGGACAATTCCTACTTTGCCCATCATAGTTAAACTGCAAAAAGTGTGAGCGCAAGTGCCCCATGCAAGACTGCTGATGCAGTGGCACCACAGCTCAACATACAAGATACAAAAATACTATATTATCACACACAAAAAAGATAAATTGTTGACAAGTTTGCTGATAAAAAATAAAAAGGCGATAGTAAGGAAAAAGCAAAAGCATTTCTCAAGATTATATCGAAATCGGGGGCATTACTATTCTGTAAACAAATGTGTTTGTTCTCATTACCGGAAATGACTTGAATTTTCCCAAGCGTCGTTCTTTGAATTCAATATCTGCCCAAAATGAAACTGTTTAGTTCATCCGTTTGTTTTTGTTTGTTTTTTTGTTTGTTTGTTTTTGACTCACTTGTGTAAACAAAGTGAGTCTATGTTTTAACCTGGTGTTCGGCTGTCTGTGTGTGTGTGTCTGTGTGTCTGTGTGTCCGTGGTAAACTTTAACATTGACATTTTCTCTGCAAATACTTTGTCACTTGACACCAAATTAGGCATAAAAATAGGAAAAATTCAGTTCTTTCCAGTCATCTTGTTTAAAACAATATTGCACCTCTGGGATGGGCACAAAAAATAAAAAATGAAGCCTAATTATATGCAAACTGCATTTACTGTTATATTTATATTTTTTGTATTCTCTAAACTTGGCACTTTGATTTGATATTCTGACCCAACAACAAGAGCAGTCATTATTATCATTTTCTGTTCAAACAGGAACTTCTTTTGCTAAGCATGGAAGTTTTATTTATTTTGCAAACGTTTTGCTGCATATAGTAAAAAAGGGAAATTACTCTGTAATTAATGCTAGGGGAGTTAATTTGCTTTAACCTGATCTTTCTCATCTTAAACATTACATTTTGAAATTATACTCAATACATAAAAAGCTTGGATTTTTTTTAAGTGTATCACAAGTGAGTCTTGAAGGCCTTGCCTCTCTTGTTTGTTTTGTTTTGTGGGGGTTTTTTTTTGTTTGTTTGTTTTTTGGGTTTTTTTGCTTGTCATTCATGTACAAAAGTGGTCCTTAACTTTATGTGCGTGAAATATGTAGATACATCAAACGTATCAGTGAAAGTAACGCAATTATCTACTACTGGGATCTTCGATGGCAACCAAGACAGAGATAGAGATATTGAACCAATATCCAATACCCATCGATCTTGGCGATGATGATAACGATGCTCGTTATTCATTCCTCTGGCCATCCACTTCAAATCTCTGTCATCTTCGGTCTGCCTCCAAGTGAGAGTACTCCAAGAATGCTGAAATTAACTCGCAGCCTGTGATTCGGACGAGGGAAGGAGTAGGGTCGGAATCTGTTAGGATATCTCATTTCTCATTACGCCACCCACTGAGGACAGAGCCAATGCTTTTAAGGACATTGTTACATAATGTGTGTGTGTGTGTGTGTGTGTGTGTGTGTGTGAGTATGTGAGTGTTTGTGTGTGTGTGTGTGTGTGTGTGTGTGTGTGTGTGTGTGTGTGTGTGTCTGTGTGTGTGTCTGTGAGTGTGTGTGTGTGTGTGTGTTTAGTGTTTTGCAGCCCTCGAACACACACACAGAACTTTTAGCACACCCCTGTCATTCGTAATTCTCTGTGCTCCCGCGCGTGTGTGCGTGTGTATTTGTGGCTGTGTGTCCGCGCATGCGTGCGTGCATGCGTGCGTGCGTACATGAGTGTGCGTGTGTGTGTGTATGTGTGTGCTCTGTCGTGCGCACGCTCGCATGCCGGCGTGTATGTGTGTGTGATGACAAACAAACCCTAAACGTTGACACAAACTGATTGGTGGGGAAAGGAACAAAACAGCCGTTTCTCGGTGTTCTGATCAGCAAGTCCAAAGAGAAAATGAAATAAAAAAACAAAACAAAACAAAACCAAACAAAAGTAGCAAACAAAAAAAAAAAGGTCCAGCGACAATTATTGTTATAACCCCATCGTTCCATTTTGAACCCCCTATCCCCCCCCCCACACACACACACACACCCTTCCCGTCCCCTCTTTACCTCCACACTCCATTTAGCTATGCAACAGCTGCGGACTCTCATAAAATTAATGACAAACGCTGGAAATGTGGACTTTTTATTATTACTTATTGATTCGTTTGTTTAGGAGGGCTGAGGGAAGGGGAGGGGGCAAGAGGGAGGGGAGGAGAGAGTTATTCGTTTGATTATGCTTTGTTTTGTTGGGGTGCGGGGGGAGGTGGGAGGGGACGGGGGTGATTGTGTTGAAGGGCATTTCCATTCAGTTCATTTTATTCATTGACATTTTCATAACATTCTATTCATTTATTACGTTTACTTCATCAACTCATCACTTGTCCCCCCCCCTTTTTTATCAACTTTTTTTTTCTCTTACGTATATATCTATATCTCTTTTTGGGGATTTTGCTTGTACATTGCGTTATCATTCATTCGTTGTTGTTGTTGTCGTTTTTCATTCATGTATTTTACTTGTTCTTGGAGTCATCTATTCATTTGCGTGTCTGTTTACTCTGCTCTTTTTTTGTTCTTTTTGACTTACTTGTGTAAACAAAAGGAGTCTATGTTTTAACTCGGTGTTCGGTTTTGTGTGTGTGTGTGTGTGTGTGTGTGTGTGTGTCTGTGTCTGTGTGTCCGTGGTACATTTTTCTCCGCAAATACTTTGTCAGTTGACACCAAATTAGGCATAAAAATAGGAAAAATTCAGTTCTTTCCAGTCATCTTGTTAAAACAATATTGCACCTCTGGGATGGGCACACAAAAAAATGAAGCCTAATTATATGCAAACTGCATTTACTGGTTGTTGTTTTTTTGTTTTTGTTTTTTTTCTCTCTTTTTTTATTCTCTAAACTTGGCACTATTCTGACACAACAACAAGAGCAGTCATTATTTTCATTTTTTGTTCAAACAGGAACTTCTTTTGCTAAGCATGGAAGTTTTATTTATTTTGCAAACGTTTTGGTGCAGATAGTAAAAAAGGGAAATTGCTCCGTAATTAATGCTAGGGGACTTATGCTTTAAACTGATCTTTCTCATCTTAAACATTACATTTTGAAATTATACTCAATACATAAAAAGCTTGTGTGTTTTACTCTCAGTGTACAGGGCTTTCACTATGTTCATTCGCCCAAGTGGTCTTTTTCGGAAAATACTCAAATCAATACGACGAGTGGACTTTACAGATCTGTTGGCTGAGCCCTGAAGGTCATGGGCAAAAATCAATTGCGTACACATATTTATACACATTCAAAGCGCGTGCTCATATTGTTCGCGAACGCGAACGACGCCATTTTGTTTCAAGTTGTTGACCTGCCCATTCAATCCTATATTCAATGGACAATACACAATAACATGTGATGGAAAGTTGGAGAAGGAGACCGTTAAATATTTATTCAGAGAAAGATTTGTGAACGCCTCATCACTTACTGGATTATGCCCCAAACTGCCATAAAAATATCCACATAATCAGTCGGAATTCACAGTTAAAAATTGTAAACCATGCGAGTTAATACCCTTGAACTAATCACGATGAGACGAAAAAATTTCCAGTCTTGACTTTTCTCAAAATGAAGTCCTTTTCACTTCATACGATGTTTAGAAGTACTTGTACTTGGCTCTACATGTTATTAGTTTAACAAAATACTAAATTTTCATATCAACTTTAAAACTATAAAACTAGAATGAACATAAAAGAGAAATTGAATCGACCGTGTCGTACTACATTCCCGGCGGGTGTAACTAAACTTGTACATCAATCTAGATCTAGTGAAAACGGCTAAATGTTGCAGTGTGATTGCGGCGATAGCCATTAAAAAGAATTTTTTATTGCCCTTAAAGATTTTTTGAATGCCCAAGATACACCAGAATAATATGATTTAAACAGCGTTCTCACTGCGAATACCGCAATTGATTTATTGCCCTTTAAAAAAGTATGTTCAAATGTTAAATTTTAGAACGTCAGTTAAGGAGCCACGATAGTGTAATGGATAAGGCAGTTTCTTCTCACCCGAACACGCGGGGCTCGAATCTGGTTAGGACTTTTTTCTTCTTTTTTTTTAACGCGAAGCTTTATAATAACAAATACAGAACACATTTTAACGATTAGATTTTTTTTAAAGTGTATCACAAGTGAGTCTTGAAGGCCTTGCCTCTCTTGTTTTAAAATCAACTTTTATTTCTTTATTCGCCATGGAGTTTATTCATTTGCTTTTTTTTTTTTATCTCACTGACTTATTTATCTATCAATATATCAATATATCTAATTATTCATTCATATACTGATAAATTCATTTACTTACTTACTTACTTACTTACTTACTCACTTCTCTTCTATTCTGTTCAGTTCATATCAACTGTCGAACATTTCAAAAGTTTTGTCGTCGTGTGAGCGAGCGTACGTGTCGTGTCGGGTCGATGTGACTCAGATCGGACCCCCAAACTTCAGAGGGAGGGGAGACAACAAAGCACAAAAATTCCCATGTGACTGCTGTCATGGAAAGTTGTGGGGATGAGCTGGTCATTCACATGGATACGTGCACTTGAGAGAGGAGAACTGAATCTCTCTCTCTCTCTCTCTCTCTCTCTCTCTCTCTCTGTGTACATATATATATAGATATATATATATATATATATATATATATATATATATATATCCTATGAATGCATGTACATTCGAGAGATATGAATGGAATTTATACATCCTCTGTATGACTGCACGCGCTTGACAGTAAAGCATGGAAGATATATATATAATCCTGTATCCTATACATGTACATGCGTTTAACCGTAGAGAACTGAATTCATATATCCAATGTATGCACTTATGAGTAAGGAACAGACTTTATGTATCCTTATAAGGATACCCTTTAGAGTACGGAATGGAATTTCTGTTTCCTACATGTGTGTATGCACTTGAGAATAATAAAGCTTTGGTCCCATTTTTTTTTAAATAATAATAACAGTGGAGGCAATTAAAAAGGATATCTTTAAGTACATCAATACACCGAAATACTGAATCCAATTACATTATCTACTCTGAAGCACATGCACATATACTGGATACGTAAATTGTAATTTCATCACGTGCTCCACACATTTTCGTTTCGTTCTGTAAATTTTGTTATGGTGGTAGTGGTTATTGCCCCAACAACCCCCCCACCCCCACCCCCACCCCCCGTCTCTCCATCCCCCAAAAATGAAAAGATGAAAAAACTGGGGTCTTGATTGATGATTTTATAATGACAATAGTATACAACGGATAAGCTATTTTTGATGTTCGTAACTGGAAACACACACACACACACACACACACACACATTGCACTGAAAGAACAAAAAATAATTACCATAAGTAGTAGGTATTATGGAGCCATTCTCTGTGCCTTTCGATTCTATTTTAAGGGCTGTTGTACTGACTTTTTTTTACAGGGTAGACTCAGTCGTTACTCTAATGTGCAGTCATTCTGCCATGTCCACAAAACCGTCTGCATTGTCTCGTTCATTCAAACTTTCCCAACCTGACAGCAGCTTTTCCAATTAAAGTAAAAGGTCCCCCAACCTTGCACAAGTTTACAAAACATAAGGCGACTTGAGTCATAGTATCGGTTCGTGTACACGATAAGGGTCAGGTCGCTTTGTTTTCCAACCCGAGTCTAACTTTTGATTGCAAAGGTGGACTGAACGCAACATATCAATTTCTCTCACATGCATGCATTGTAAAGCACGCGAACAATTTCGTCAGTTCAAAGAAAGGTCCCAGAATTTAGGATACCAAAATAAAGAATTACCAAACTAGTTGCGTGTAATTGTAGGTATACTTTGCAAACAACAACAACAACAGCAACAACAACAACAAGAACAATAATACTATTATAGTAGTAGTAGTAGTAGTAGTAATGGTGATAATAATAATAATGGTAATGATTATAATAATAATAATAATAATAATAATAATAATAATAATAATAATGATAATCTACAAAAAATAAAATAAAATAAAAAGCTAACCAAAAAATATCAAATCAGAAACGTCTCTTACTTTTTCCTTTGGTCACGCCAGGTACTAAAAGAAAGATATCCACCCACAAACACTCCGAGGTCAGTAACTTCTCCCACTCTGAAAACTGAAGCAGTGAAAATGATCCAGTAACAAAAAAAAAAAGCCACACACCCCTAATAAATATACAAAACAAACAACAATAACAAAAAAACACACAAAAAAAGGGGAGGGCGGGGAAATGCTCCCAGCAAACTGCAAAGAGGCGACGACACACAAGTGAAACTTCTGTTCTTTTTCTGGGTGTTTTTTTTCCGCGACCTGTATACTCCACACAACTGTCTTGACAAGAAAACAGAATGGCGCGCGATTGGACTGTGGCCCCCGCTCGCTCTCGATCTCACTCTCGTGCTCTTCCTTCTCTCCCTCTCCCTCTCACTTTCTCTCGCTCTCTTGCTTGCACGCGCAACCCGTGAGAAGTGTGCGCTTGAGAAAAACACTGTCGTCTCGCTCTCCCCCACCTCTCTCCTCTCTCTCTCTCTCTCTCTCGCTCTTGCTTGCACGCGCAACCCGTGAAAGTGTGCGCTTGAGGAAACACTGTCGTCTCTGCTCTCCCCACCTCTCTCTCTCTATCTCTCTCTCTCTCTCTATCTCTCTCTCTCAGCTTCGATTGCTGCTGTTGTGGCATTGCTATATGGCCGTGCATTCTGAAACTGAACACGTTCACTTCATCATCTCGTGCCTCATTGACTGAACTCCTGAACTCAGTGAGGCGCGGGGGGGGGGGGGCAGTTGGGGGGGGGGGAGAGAGAGAGAAGACGTGAGAGGTGGGATGGATGAGAGGGGGTTAGGGGGTCGGGGTTGGGGGGTGGATGGGAGAGGATGACACGGCTGGACAGTGGCGTCCGAGAAGTAAGGAAGGAAGATTGTGTGTGTGTGTGTGTGTGTGTGTGTGTCTGTGTGTGTGTGTCTGTGTGTGTGCGTGTGGAAGGATGGGGTGTGTGTGAGCTCGTGGATTTGAGAAACGAAACGAATTTTTTTTATTTTACCAGGGAAATGAGATAAGCAATTACTATGTTTTGTTGTTGTTTTTTCCACCCAGCCTTGTGAAAAGAAAAAAAGGGGAAAAAACAAACAAACAAAAAACCCATCAAATTCAGCACTCAATAGAAAAAAAATCAAAAACTCAATAACCCATAAATTTGATCACACACACACACACACACATACACACACACACTGAATAAGTTACGAGGAATGCATGGAAATAAATGAAGCATCACATGTTACCTATCGACACCTATAGCTACCATTGTGTGCAAAAGTGAAAAAAACAACTTCAGAGACAGAGATAGAGAGTGTGTGTGTGTGTGTGAGTGTGTGTGTGTGTGTGTGTCTGTCTGTCTGTCTGTCTGTCTGTCTGCGAATGTGTGTGTCCACAGGGAATGAAACTGTTGGCATAAGCCGATCATGCATGGAAATCTCTCTCTCTCTCTCTCTTTCTCTCAAAGAGAGAACCCAAAGTGGCCCCATCTTTATCCTGTTTACCCAGTACAGGATTTTAATCCTCTTTTCCAACCCCACCCTTATATGATATGAAGCATCGTTGTAAAGTTGTTGGGGTTTTTTTGTTTTTTGTTGTTTAGATATACGCTGACGTTTACTTTTCTCTTATTTATCTTCATGATTTTCTGTTTAATATCTGCGGAGTAGTTGTTGCTATTGTTGTTTTGTTTTGTTTTGTTTTGGTGGGGGAGGGGCGGGGAGGGGTTATTGTTTTTTTACAGGACAGACTAAATACTTGCATGTGTGCCTTGCGTCATTGAGCTATGACGCGTCTCGTCACGTACACAGACTGACGTACTTTACAAGGTACAAATACACACACGCACACACACACACACACACACACACACAGATATAGATAAAATACATACCCTCCCCCTTCACACACCTAGAGCGATGGAAGAGAGGGAGAGAGAGAGAGGGGGGGGGGGAAGAGAGAGACAGGCATACGGGGAGAGAGAGAGAGAGAGAGAGAGAGAGAGAAAGAAACAATGAATGATAACTGAAACATATGTATGCTTTGTCACGGTTCACCATCGAGCAGGAGGAATACAAAATTAATAACACCCTGCGGAACACTCTCCATTCGCACGACCTCACATTTGTCACGTGCGATTCGGCAGTGTGTGGCTTCTTCATTTGATTAATTAATCAACTACCTGGTTTGGTGACATCTTCACAAGCTGTCACGTCCGGTTGTATGTATGCATGCATGCATGAATGACGCTTGTCTTCTGATGGCATCATCACACACACTTGTCACGTGCGATTGTGTGCGCGCGCGTGTGACGCTCTCATTTAATGATATTTTCACGGCTTGTCACGTTAGTATAAATGTGACGATCTCTTCTGGTAACATTTTCATTTCACGCTTGTATGGCGTGTCGCGTTTGTCGCTTTTCTGTTGTTGTTGTTTTTTGTGTGTGTTTTTTCTGTGTATTGTGCACATCCTCCCCCACTCAACCCCACCCCACCCAACCCCACCCCACCTTCATAGTGGAGTGATGGCCTAGAGGTAACGCGTCTGCCGAGGAAGCGAGAGAATCTGAGCGCACTGGTTCGAATCCCGGAACAGTCGCCAGTAAATATCCCCCCCCCCCTCCACTAGACCTTGAGTGGTGGTCTGGACGCTAGTCATTCGGATGAGACGATAAACCGAGGTCCCGTGTGCAGCATGCATGCACTTTACGCACGTAAAACCACCCACGGCAACAAAAGGGTTGTCCCTGGCAAAATACTGTAGAAAAATCTGCTTCGATAGGAAAACATTTTTAATAAAAACTGCAGGCAGGAAAAATTACAAACGAACAAACAAACAAAAACGATAGGCGGCACTCTTAGTGTAACAACGTGCTCTCCCTGGGGGAGAGCAGCCCGAATTTCACACAGAGAAATCTGCTGTGACAAAAAAAAGGAGCAACGCAATACAATACAATACAATACAATACAATTTGTCACATGTGATGCGTAGTTTGCGCGCGTGGTGAGCTTGCGTTCCTGATCCTTTGCTGGCATCTTCACACTTGTCACGCGCGATTGTATGTGTGTGTATGTGTGACGTTATTTCTCATCCGCGTCTGTCACGCGTGCTAAAGCGGACGTGCACCCGCCCCAAGATACCCCCACTACAGACGCCACAACACCAACAAGCCCACGCAGAAATGAAATTATGTAATGCATTTAATGATTGTGTGTATATATCTATAAATGTATATATATATATATATATATATATATATATATATATATATATATATATAAAAGATCAAGAGCATACAAACAAAAAAAATTATAAAAAAAAAAACGGCAGCAGAACTAACAACAGCTTTAGTCTTTTCACACTGTACCACAAGGGCACTGACACGTGAGATCAAACCACCATCAGGTCCACTTGGAGGCACTGCACCTCAGCCTCACTCTCACCAATATCAAACAGGCATGTGGGTTGTTTTCAGTACAACTTTCTCACTCTCTCCGCAGGTAAGTACAATGGAAAAACAAGAGAGGCAAGGCCTTGAAAACTCACTTGTGATAAATTAAGTCCCCTAGCATTAATTACAGAGTAATTTCCCTTTTTTACTATCTGCACCAAAACGTTTACCACGGACACACTCACACACACACACACACACACACACACACACACACACACACACACACATACACACAACCGAACACCGGGTTAAAACATAGACTCACTTTGTTTACACAAGTGAGTCAAAAAAACAAAACAAAGCAAACAAACGTCAGGAACGACAACTGACCGGGAAACTTTAGGAAATAAAATAAAATATTACAATAAAGAAGCACAAGATAGTCTTGCTTTTGCTTGTTCACATTAGACTATTGGACACATGAACACAGAAGTGTTGCTGACGCTGGCGGACTGAAGACAGGCCCCCAGTATGGAAAACGTCATCCGTCGC
>NC_134893.1:50171029-50181029 GCF_041734735.1 Babylonia areolata | reverse complement strand
AGTGTTGCGATGTATTGTGTGTTGTCGTGTGATGTGGCATGAGTCGGTGTTGCGATGTATTGTGTGTTGTCGTGTGATGTGGTATGAGTTGACGTTGCGATGTGTTGTGTTGTGTTGTATTGTTCTGTGCTGTGCCGCGCTGTGTATAAAGTATTGCATTATTACATTGCATCTATTTTATTGCATCGTATCGCATTACATCGCATCTGTTTGTCCATTGTGCCCTCCGCTACATGCATACGCAGGTCATAATATTGATGTGTGTGTGTGTGTGTGTGTGTGTGTGTGTGTGTGTGTGTGTGTGTGTGTGTGTGTGTGTGTGTGTGTGTGTGTGTGTGTGTGTGTGTGTGTGTGTGTGTGTGTGTGCTCGCACGCTTGTGTGTCTGTCTGTGTGTGCATTTCGTCTGTGCTTGGTTTTTTTTTACTCACTTGTGTAAACAAAGTGAGTCTATGTTTTAACCCGGTGTTCGGTTGTGTGTGTGCGTGTGTGTGTGTCCGTGTGTCCGTGTGTCCATGGTAAACTTTAACATTAAAATTTTCTCTGCGAATACCTTGTCAGTTGACACCAAATTAGGCATAAAAATAGGAAAAATTTAGTTCTTTTCAATCAGCTTGTTTAAAACAATATTGCACCTCTGGGATGGGCACAAATTTTTTTTTTTTAAAGAAGCCAAATTATATGCAAACTGCATTTACTGTATTATTATTATTTTTTTTTTTTATTCTCTAAACTTGGCACTTTGATCTGATATTCTGACCCAACAACAAGGGCAGTACTCAATACATAAAAAGCTTGTGTGTTTTACTCTCAGTGTACAGGGCTTTCACTATGTTCATTCGTCCAAGTGGTCTTTTTCGGAAAATACTAAAATCAATACGAGTGGACTTTATAGATCTATTGGCTGAGCCCTGAAGTCTCATGGGCAAAAATCAATTGCGTACACATATTTATACACATTCAAAGCGCGTGCTCATATTCTTCGCGAACGCGAACGACGCCAATTTGTTTCAAGTTGTTGACCTGCCCGTCCTATATTCAATGGACAATACACGATAACATGTGATGGAAAGTTGGAGAAGGAGACCGTTAAATATTTATTCAGAGAAAGATTTGTGAACGCCTCATCACTTACTGGATTATGCCCCAAACTGCCATAAAAATATCCACAGAATCAGTCGGAATTCACAGTTAAAAATTGTAAATCATGCGAGTTAATACCCTTAAATTGATGAAACGCAAAAATTTCCAGTCTTGACTTTTCTCAAAATGAAGTCCTTTTCACTTCATACAACGTTTAGAAGTACTTGTACTTGGCTCTACATGTTATTAGTTTAACAAAATACTAAATTTTCATATCAACTTTAAAACTGTAAAACTAGAATGAACATAAAGGAGAAATTGAATCGACCGTGTCATACTACATTCCAGGCGGGTGTAACTAAACTTGTACATCTATCTAGATCTAGAGAAAAAAAAACGGCTAAATGTTGTAGTGTGATTGCGGCGATAGCCACGTCTCCTTTACCGCGGACTTAAAAAGAATTTTTTATTACCCTTAAAGATTTTTTGAATGCCCAAGATACACCAGAATAATATGATTTAAACAGCGTTCTCACTGCAAATACCGCAATTGATTTATCGGCCTTTAAAAAAGTATGTTCAAATATTAAATTTTAGAATGTCAGACAAGGAGCCACGATAGTGTAATGGGTAAGGCAGTTTCTTCTCACCCGAACACGCGGGGTTCGAATCTGGTTATGACTTTTTTTTTCTTTTCTTTTTTAACCTGAAGCTTTATAATAACAAATACAGAACACATTTTAACGATTAGATTTTTTTTAAAGTGTATCACAAGTGAGTCTTGAAGGCCTTGCCTCTCTTGTTTGTTGTTGTTTGTTTTGTTTTTAATGCGTCAATGATGGTATTTGGTCAAGTTCGTTGGTGTGTGGTGACAGTGTTGTCCACATAGAATTGTTTGGGGAGATTTTTGCACGTGGTTCCGATTTTTGTGTAGAGTGTTTCCTTTGTGTTGTTATTGTTTTACTCGTGTAAACATTGTTGGAGTTTTAACGACATGTTGGCGCCTACACCCTTAAGGTCATGTTTGTTCGGTTGGAGTTGTTTACTCGTGTAATGTGCCTTGAGCGACGGGCGCAATAGCCGAGTGGTTAAAGCGTTGGACTGTCAATCTGAGGGTCCTGGGTTCGAATCACGGTGACGGCGCCTGGTGGCTAAAGGGTGGAGATTTTTACGATCTCCCAGGTCAACATATGTGCAGACCTGCTAGTGCCTGAACCCCCTTCGTGTATATATGCAAGCAGAAGATCAAATACGCACGTTAAAGATCCACCACTTTTGTCTGCCTGGGGACCAGTCTCTGAATGGTACACCTCAGGTTGTAGCCTACTCCAGGGTCTTTGGTTCTCTCTTTCTCTCTCTCTCCTTCGACTGTTCTACCCCAGGTGTTCTTCTTTGTCTTCTTCTCTCCTTGTCTTGTCGTCCACCGGCCGGGGTGTTTAATTAATTCTGCCCGCTGTTTCAGCGTGGTCAAGCGGGCTGTCTGCTGTCAGAGAAGACGAAGATGTCTGGGTGTCTGGTTGCTGGACAGTTGAACTGTGGAGCAGCGGTGTACTGGTCGTCTGTTAAGTGTCTGATGAGATTACACCTGACAGATTATTAGTTAGCGCTTCGTCCATCCTGGATTCTCACATTATACCTGTACACTTTTTTTTTCATAACGTCCAGATGAATTGAATCGGAAAACGTTGACTGACTGCCATGAGGAGTACAAGAATTTTTTTTTTTAAGAGACACAACTAGTACTGTGACCTGCTCATCTTTCTTTTGTTCTACGGGTAGGTATGCCTATAATGTAAGAATTTATCATTCCACCAGCCGCCGTGGCGAAGTGGTTAGCGTCGCGGACTGACGGCTGGGAGGACGCGGGTTTGAATCCCAGTGGAGGTGGGTTTTTCGGCCCGTGGCCGGCTCCTACCCAGAGTTGAGTATGCTGTGGGCTTAAATGGGGAGACTGGGACCACACAGTCGAGTGTCATCCACTTTAAGGATGCGTCTTTGGGTGTGTTGCTCTAATTACCTGACCAGCACTGCAAGTGTCTGTATCTCTCGGGCCTGGTTAACGCCGGGATACCATTATGACAGGAAGCGTAGAGTACAGCCTTGTCACGCAGTCCCAAACCAAAATGGACCTCCATAGCAACATCGTCATCATCATCGTCATCCTCATCCTCCTTCATCGTCATCAATATAAACAAAATAGTCTCAAAGTCTGTGGCCTTTCATGCCCTGCTCTCATGGTGACCTCAGTTTCGATACCCGTCCACTTCCGTGCTTGGGGTGAGTCCTGTCAATGTCGTCAGTGTCGGCAGATTTATGGGGGGCTGTTGTTTGAGGGACGTGATGGCGGTCTCCACTCTGGGAGGGACGCTCACTCAGTCTGGTTCCGCGACTAAGCCATTATTGTCGTTAGTAGGGGGATTAGTAGGTGGTGTCCTAAGTACGTTAAAACAGAACAGGCACCACTGAACACCACCGAAGTGACTCAGCAGCAGTGCAGGGTCTCCTCTGGTGTGTGGCCTCCTGGCGACCTAACATCGATGGCTCCCTGTGGACTGCCGACGCTGGAACTGCGACGGACGAACCCGGGTGTGGCCGTGTATGGGGGAATCTAAATGAGCGGCGTGGGAGTAATGCCACTGAAACGGTGCAGGTGATGGGGCAGCAAAAAAAAACAAAAAAAAAATCATTCCACACAATTACTTGAAGCTAAACTATTGCAAGAGAAATCGAAACGGGTGTAAAAACTTATTCAAATATTAATGCCGCACGCATGTGAACTCACACAAACACGGATGTATGAATGTACACATACACGTAAGCGTATATACGCACACACGCACGTACGCACGTACACACTCATACACTCACACACACACGCGCGCGCGCGCGATCACACATCAACAACAACATCAGCAACAACAACAACAACAGCGATGATGATCGAAGATGATTAAGAAAAATGCAAGTGTATAGCTCTGTTCAAGACTGGCATCAAAACTTCTTCTTCTTCTTCGTTCGTGGGCTGCAACTCCCACGTTCACCCGTATGTACATGAGTGGGCTTTTGCGTGTATGACCATTTTTTACCCCCTCACCCCCACCCCTCCATGCAGGCAGCCATACTCCTTTTTCGGGGGTGCATCTAAACAATGCTAATCAAGTTCTTCGAGTTCTTACAGCAAGTCACCTCAAACCCTTACCTCGGCATCCAATTCTCAGCTAACCTCAAATGGTCTCACCACATCAACTCTATTACAAAAAAGGCCAACAGCACATTAGGATTTCTTCGTCGGAACCTCAGGCATAGTTCCACTTCCTGCCGAAGAAATGCCTACCTTGCCCTCGTACGCCCTGTCCTAGAATATGCAGCAATCATCTGGGACCCGCACACGCAGAAGGAGATCAACATACTGGAACGCGTACAAAGAAACGCAGTACGCTTTATATAGCAAAGAACTACCGCTCCACCACTCCAGGCTTTATAACAGGACTGTTAAAGATACATGAACTCACCACACTCCAGGAAAGACGACTCCAACTACGGCTAGGTTTCTTCTACAGGGTGGTAAAGGGTCTGGTGCCAGCATTCACTCCGAGTGATTTTATCACACCGCAGAAACCAGGACGACGCATCCGCTCCACGAGAGACAAGAGCACATAACTGTCGCGAAACCCTGTAGAGAACTATATTAGAAACAATGATAGATGCTACTGTGTCCCTGAAACAAACACCGACCAGTACCGATACTCTTATTTTCCAAAGACAATAATTGAGTGGAACCATCTAGACGATACCATCGTTCACAAAAAGTCAGTGGATAGTTTTAAATCGGCTCTGGCAAAAGCCAGAAGCCAGTAACACCAACGTGCTGCGCACCCCCACCGTCGCGTTTATGCCAGTAAATGGATGTAGCGACGTATCGATCCAGATCCAGATAATATAATAATGCAAGCTACCGATTATCACGGACGTCATTTTTCTCACCGACCGACGCAGATTAACCCTCCCGGGCACTCTGACCCAGCCAGCATGGCTTTTCAACCCCCCTCCCCCCTGCCTCACCCCCCACCCCCACTCACACACACACACTGTCAAAAAACACTTGCCAACTATGTATTTCAGTGCATGCGTATTAGATGACCGTTTATTTCTTTGTTCCCTTTGTTCTTTGTTGTGTCTATTAATCCTTCGGGATTTTATGACAATAAATGAAGTCAAGTCAAGTCAAGTCAAGTCACACACACACACACACACACACACACACACACACACACACACACACACACACACACACACACACCACAAAATATAGACCGGACAATAACCCTATTTTTATTTTCCATTTACATCTGCATGAAGATAGTCTGATGAATGGAGATAATTCATGCACAAACGAATCACACTGTACTGCTGTGCGATCGAGATATTGCCTTGATATGCACGAAAAAAACAACAGAAAACGAATACACACACACACACACACACACACACACACACACACACACACACGTGCGCGCGTGCACGAATATACACACACATGCACACGCGCGCGCGCACACACACACACACACACACACACACACACACACACACACACACACACACGGAGGTAGAAGCGTAGCCGCTTTTTTTCTCAAGGCTTGACTAAGCACGTTGGGTTACGCTGCTGATCAGGCATCTGCTTGGCAGATGTGGTGTAGCGTATATGGATTTGTCCGAACGCAGTGACGCCTCCTTGAGCTACTGAAACTGAAACTGATCTTCCCTCCAATCCCAGCGCACCCCACCCTCACCCCTATCTACCAGTCACCACCTGGGGAGAGACGTTGAATAAAAACAGCTAAACTGAAATGAACTGAACACGCGCTCGTTTACATTCATTTCTATTTTAGTCTCCCTGGACCAAAAATTAAAAGGGGGGGTCACTCCACTGTATGACACCGCCCCGCGGCGGGTCACAGGCAAAAAAGGGCGAAGGACTCCAGATCAGGTGATAAGTTTGATTCGATTCCCTCTCCAAAAGACACTCCCAACCCCCTCCTCCCTTCCCGCCGCCCCTCCTCTGTCCCCCCCCTCACTCTGCACTGCTACTGATCTATCCACCATCACCACCTCTCTCCGGATCCACCCACCCACACACACACGCCCCCCTCCCCTCCCCGTCCATCTCCCGTCCCACCACCCCACCCCATTCCTCCACCACCACCACACCCCATTCCTCCACCACCACCACACCCCATTCCTCCAACTCAAGTCAGTCCCACCTACCATGGCGGCGGCGCAAACTTGTTCTTTATAGAAAAAAAGAAAAAGGGAAAAAAAAAAGATTGATATATTGATACTAGCAGACACCCCTATCCCCTTCCCGCATCCCGCACCCCACCACTCCAACCCCTACACACACACACACACACACACACACACACACACACACACACACACACACTCACTCACACACACACACACACACACACACTCACTCACACACACACACACACACACACACACAAACAAACACACACACACACCACCCCCACCACCACACCACCACCACCACCCACCCCCTTCCCGCATCCCCACCCCACCCATCCCCAACCCCTACACACACACACACACACACACACACACACACACACACACACACACACACACACACCTCCACCAACAACAAAAAAAGGAAGAAAAAAAGATGAAAAGTAGCCAATAGATAGCTGACGAAGGCTGCTTATAGCACGAACTAGTGCGAGGAGGGAGCGTGGAGGGTCGGGGGTGTTGATTGGGTCGGAGGGGGTGTGCAGAGAGACAGACATCGAACAGCAGCCAGACTTCGACAGAGTTACACAGGGAAAGTTTACACAGGAAGGACGGAAATATCAAAGAGCACTGGGGTAAAGTTCAGTTCCCAGGATTTCTGTTAAACCTTGTAGTGGAGAAGAAAAAAAAACTTCTCTTCTTAAAAAAAAAAAAAAAAAAAAAAAGCAAAAAAACCCCCCAAAACACTGAAGTCCCTGTCCTGTTTAGATCAGTTGAATTTATGTCGCTTTAAATGCAGTCGACCATCTCAGGAATCTTGAATGCATATGAAACATACTTTTTTTTCTTTTTTTTATGTAAAAAAAAATTAAGAAAATATAGCATCATTCAAATAAGCATTTACAACACGGACAACAACAAAAGCATCATTCAAAACAAATCTGGATAAGTATTAGTAGCTCAAGGAGGCGTCACTGCGTTCGGTCAAATCCATATACACTACACCACATCTGCCAAGCAGATGCCTGACCAGCAGCGTAACCCAACGGGCTTAGTCAGGCCTTGAGAAAAAAATAACAAAATAAATAAAATAACAAAAATTAAAAAAATAGATTAATAAATAAGTAAAATTTAAAAAAATAAAAATAATAGATAAATACATGAAAATACTACTACTGATAATAATATCTGTAAGGTGCAAAATCTTGATGAAGTCAACTCTAAGCGCAAAAAATAAAATAAAATAAACAAATGAACAAATAAATGAATAGTTAAAAGAACAAAACAACAACCAGAAGAGTAACAAAGAAATCTCATTTTTATTTCAAAGCATAGTTTAAGTTTGTGTGTTTTTTCATTCCAGCCTGACCACACATTTTGGTCGTAGAGATGACAACATAGACAAATGGCAAAAGCCTTCAAAACTCACTTGTGCTTCGTGCTTTATCTGGTGAAGGAATCACGAGGAGAAAAAAGAGAGGTTAAAAATCACTGAAAACTGTTCTGTATTAGATATGATATGCAAAAAATAAGTTTGGGAGAAGAAAAAAGAAAGGCAAGTGAGCGAAATCGAACCATGCATGTTCAGTTTCGAGGCAAGCAGACGGCGCATCTGACGTCATTTGACTAAATTTGATATTGAAAGCAATGTTGTTATTTTCGTCTTTGTGCGATAAATAGACGTGATTGTATTGGACGTGACTGAGCTGCAGGATTGCCCATGCAGGCCAGCTGTCCGAAAGCTTCGAGGTGAAGACCGGAGTTCGTCAGGGGTGCCTGCTGTCACCATTCCTCTTCCTCCTGGTTATCGACTGGATCATGAAGACCACTACAACAGGCAGGAACAACGGTATACAGTGGACACTCTGGACACAGCTGGACGATCTCGACTTCGCTGACGACCTGGCGCTCCTGTCACAGAACCACAGCCAGATGCAGGACAAGACCACTCGCCTGGAGACCACGTCAGCCAGGACAGGGCTCAAGATCAACAAGAAGAAGACCGAGCTGATGAAGATCAACACCCCTGCCAGCACACCAGTCACAGTCGGTGGAGAGCCCATCAGGGAGGTGGAGTCTTTCGTCTACTTGGGAAGCGTGGTTGACCGACAGGAAGGCACGGACCGAGACGTCACAGCCAGAATCGGCAAGGCAAGAACAGCTTTCATCATGCTCAAGAACATCTGAGCATCAGGAGTAATCAGTATGAAAACCAAACTCCGCATCTTCAACTCCAGTGTGAAGTCCATTCTGCTCTACGGATGCGAGACATGGCGGACAACACAGACCATGCAGCAGAAGATTCAGACATTCTTCAACACCTGTCTGAGGCGTATCTACAAAATCCGATGACAGGAGAAGATCCGAAACGAAGATCTGTGGGAACGAGCGGGACAGGAACCAGTGGCCAAGCAGATACTGTGGAGGAAGTGGGGCTGGATCAGACACACCCTCAGAAAGCCAGCGTCTAACATCACACGCCAAGCCCTAACCTAGAACCCGCAGGGAAAGAGGAAGAGAGGCGGGCCTCGCAACAGCTGGAGGCGAGACACCGAGGCAGAGCTGAAGCAGCAAGGGGCCAACTGGACTGGAATGGCCAGAACAGCCCATAATAGAGTGAGATGGCGAGGGGTCGTCGATGGCCTATGCTCCACCGGGAGCGATGGGCATAAGTAAGTAAGTATTGGACGTGATAACGCCGTGTAAATCATGTTCTTGTGTGTGTTTTATTATATCTCGATTATTCTTTTATTTCGGCGGTAAAAGAGATGTTGCCATCGCTTCAAGCACACTGCAACACATGGTAGATCTCTAGATCTGCACGAACCAGTCTACAACCGGCTGAAAGAAACGATCAAATCAATTATTCTTTTATGTTCATTCCGGTTAATTCAGTGTCCACTTTAGAATATTTATATGCAGTAAACATATCGATGGTGTAGTTAGTATCATTGTATGTGTTCTGTCCAGAATTTGTATTTCGTTCCTTTTAATTGTGAACACGACTCAGTGGGATGCGGATTTTAGAATTTTCGGATTTCGGAACGAATCTCAACGAAATAAACCTGTTAATGAATGGGAAATACGGCTTAATTCGGGAGACTTGCAATCTATTATTAGTATGACTGTGATGATTTTTTTTATACTATGTTTAAGCCAAATTTGGTATTGGCAGACAAAGTATTTCCAGAAAAAATGGCAATATTTAGTTTAACACACACACACACACACACACACACACACACACAGATAGAGACAACCAAACACCGGGTTATAACATAGACTCACTTTGTTTATACAAGTGAGTCAAAAATTAAAAGAAAAGTTTTATTCATTTACTTTAAATTAAGTTGTATTTTATTCCCAGCACCGAGTAAGTTTGGATAAACCGAACATTGACATAATTTGATTTATATCTATGTGGTATCAATTTATTTCGAATTAAAGTATTGGGGGGACATTCTAAAACAAAAAAAACAAACAACAAAAAATTGAAATTCATCCCTAACTGTACCCATATTACATTCCTTGCAAATTCTGTTCGCTGCCTCTGGCGCTGTTCGATCTCCGCGAGTAAACACCAAGAGGACACAATCCATTGGTTGGCTGAGAGTACTACACAGAGGGAGACCAGCCACTGTTCTTCTTTCCCCTTCAGTATTGTCT
>NC_134893.1:50098529-50166029 GCF_041734735.1 Babylonia areolata | reverse complement strand
GTTTGTTTGTTTGTTTCTTTCTTTCTTTCTTTCTTTCTTTTTCATCATCAGTTTTTCTACTGCGACTGATAAATGAAGAAATGGTGACTTGTCAGACCAGACCAAGTAAAACGAGGTAGAAAATAATAATGGGTGTAGGATCAAAAGTACATTCTCAAGTTGACCCAGTTATTCACAGTCACAAAACTGTGACTGATAAACGAAGAAATGGTGACGTCTCTCTCTCTCTCTCTCTCTCTCTCTCTCTCTCTCTCTCTCTCTCTCTCTCTATCTATCTATATATATATATATATATATATATATATGTATGTGTGTGTGTGTGTGTGTGTGTGTTTATATATATATATATATATATATATATATATATATATGTCTCAAGAGAAAGAGAGAGAATAATAAACCAGAGCCCATGCTGTTTTGGATTGTTATTCACCATGAAAATTATGATAGCATATCATGTATATCCCATGACCCCATCAGGCTTGTGGTACTGTGTCCAGGTTTTAATCTTGCTATTTGCTATCAAGTTATATGGTTATATATGTATGTTTAATTACTTATATATATATATTAAATATATACATGTATATATATATATATATAGAGAGAGAGAGAGAGAGAGAGAGAGAGAGAGAGAATGAATTTATGAATGAATTTTATTTCTGAGAGTAATAGAATAAGCAACAATGCTTTTTTTCATCCAGCCCCAAAAAGGAGAAACTTGGGGAAAAATTTAAACAAATGAACCGGTAACAGCATCACATAACATCAAACGAGAAAGGTAGAAAAAAATCAAAGCATCATATCCATTACAAATCATGGAAATGACTACATGGAAATTGTACACAATGACGAAAACACAATCTTTTGAATAACGTACGCACCAAGAAATGTTGAGAAAATAGAGAAAGACAGACAGACAGACAGACAGACCAACAGAGACACAGAAGGAGGGAGGGAGTGGGTTAGGGAGAAAGACGTCTTTGAGAATAGTACCATTATATGATTTTTTTTTTATAATTCATAGAGAGAAATAGCAACATTTTCTATCAAATACTTAATTTCTACATAGAATCAGCAAAGCTTTCCATCAGATAGTCATGATACCTTTTTTTGAAAACACTGAGACTTGTATGAACATTGAAACTAGATAAGATGTTGTTCCAGAGACATCCACCAGAGTAAGTGAGACTAGATTTAAACAAATCAAGGTCTAGGTAACGGTACCATTATCTTGTTGGTGTCGCGGATTGTACTTGTAACGAATAGTTTTTTTAGACATGGAGGAGCAAAACCAGACATTATCTTAAACATAAAAAGCGCGTTATTGTGAGTGAGTTCCCATTTTAATGGCAGTATATTCAAGTTTTTGTAGTCAGAGGCAGTCAGTGAAGAAGATTTCAAAAGTATGAGCTTTACAGCTCTTCTATGCAAACTCATAAGTTGTTTGAGAACATTTTCACTGGCAGAATCCCATATTGTTGATGCATAATTTATATGTGGTTCTATGTATTCATGAAAAAAACATTTTCCGACAGTGCTTGTTTAAGAAATGTTTTATTCTAGATAGCTGATGAATCTTTTTGGGTAATGTTCTACATGTCTTCTTTATATGTTGCGATCATGATAGGTTATTATCAACAACAAGGCCAAGAACTCTGTAATGACTAAATTCCTCAATCATTTTGCCTTTAATGTACAATGGTGGGTGGAAGGTTTTGACGCTTTTGTCTCGTGGTAATAATAATGTATTTCGTCTTATTTGGATATAAGCACATATGATTAAGTTCAATTTAGTCAATGATTAACATTAATGTTTTGTTGCAGAGTGAAAGATACTTTTTCTACTGTATGATGCTTAGTATATATCGTTTTATCATCCGCAAATAGCTCGCAAGATGGTTCAATGAATAAGGGTAGGTCATTAATATAAATAGAAAATAATATAGGTCCCAAAACTGAACCTTGGGGTACGCCCTAACTGAGGTAAAAGTTGGGATTCGGATCTTCCAACGGAGGCCTTTTGCTTTCTGTCAGACAAAAACGAATTTCTAAAGTATTTTGAGACAACCCATAAATTTTTAGTTTTCTGAGGAGAAGAGTGTCATCTATAACATCGAATGCCTTTGCAAAATCTACAAAACGAACACCAGTGATTTCGCTATTATTGATGTTAGTAAGCCACTGGCCAATTAATTTGGTAAGTGCTGTATGGCAGGAGTGTTTAGGCCTAAATCCTTATTGATTTGGGTGCAACAGACTGCATTCGTCAAAATATTTTAGGATATGCTTCTTTAAATAATTTTCTAACGGTTTAGACAGTACAGATAATATAGAAATTGGTCTATAATCTGAGGGATCAGAGTGGTTACCATTTTTGTAAACAGGTATAACTTTAGCAGTTTTAAATGCCTTTGATATATGATTTTTGGATATTCATAAATTATACACGTATGTCAGCGTTTCGGTGATAACAGGAGCAGCTATTTTTAGAATTTTGCCATCTATATTATCAAGGCCTCTAGTACCAGTCTGTTTTAGATTAACAAGAGCACTATACTCTTCATGAACGGACATAAGGGGAATATTCAAGGTGGGTGTGATATTTTTGGATGAACAAAAGCTTTCTAGAACATCTAAATCATTAAGGGTGGTTTTTACTAGCTTTTATCGTAGAGCTGGCTATATTACAAAAGTGACTATTTAGGTTCTCGACAGAGATACCTTTCAGCAATGGGTTATGTGACGTTATATCGTTATTAGTTAGCTGATTAATAGCTTTCCAAATAGATCGACTATCAGCTACAGAGAGGTGTATCTCACTATACCGCACATGTGCTCTATCCTGGTGACATACACACACTACTGTACTACTTCACGATACGATTACAGACTGGAATAAGATTTTCCTGTTTTGTACAGAACCTGGCAGTTATCGATTTCTGCCGATTGTCACGCAACTTCAGTACAACAGAGACGTTCTTTGGGGGTTGGGGGGCGAGAGGGGGGAAGCAGACAAGACAGACAGGCAATCAGACAAGACAGACAGACAGGCAATCAGACAAGACAGACAGACAGGCAATCAGGTGGAAAGAGTGGAGGGGTTGGGGGTGGGGGGGGGTACTGAATAAACAGGAAAACAATACTTGGTGAAAGGTTTAATAATGATTAATGAAGACCATCAGGTAGAAGTAGACAGTACCCCTATAATTACTTATTTGTTTACTTGTCATACACTTTTTTTTCCAGTTGAATCCTGCAGCAATAACGAGGACTCATTGTTCAGTACATTCTAACGTTCTAAGATTGTGTGTATTTCATCTTTAAACTACATGCATGTTTTTTTGTTGTTTTTTTTCTCTGTTTCATACTCATAATTATCTTAACCCTCCTAGAATATGTTATTTTTGCTGTTTCTTAACAAACACCTTGAGGTTTTTCTTCATAATTTTACGAAAAAAAACCTACTTGTATCGTGAGTTCGTTTACGTGCGCCGCTAACGACCAGCACACACATGGGACATCGATTTATCGGATCACCCATCCCAAAAGTGTAGCACACAGACCACCTTTGAAAAACCTTCCAGCGGAGATAGAGAGAATGAGAGGTGAGGGGAAAGGAAGGTTTGGATGAAGGGAGTGGGGGAGTTTGGGACTGGGGGGGACGGCGGGGGGGAGGGGGGGGGGGGTTGGTTCTGGCCAAAGAAATGTGATTTTAAACCAGACACTGAGGTTTTTCGCTTATAATGCTGGTGCTCTGTCCAGTAAGCTACTTTTTCAAACTTCTGTTTCCGGAAAGACACAGACAGACAGACAGACAGAGATGTGGAAAGAGAGACAGACAGACAGACAGACAGACAGAGACAGAGACAGGGAGAAGGAACTGACTAGAAACGTTTTCACTGTCAGTTAGTTGTGAATAGAGCGGGGGGGCGGGGGGGGGGGGGGGGGGGCGGGGGCCCGGACGAGGCCGGAGGGGGGGCTCTTTGAACCTTCACCAGGAAGGGCACCACCGGATTTGGTACAGCACCCAACGGCTTTCCCTGCCGAGAAGGCCGACGGGCCCCCCTTTGAGAGAGAGACCCGGTATATCTTCATTGTAAAATGAAAGTACATTAAACGCTTAGAGAAAATAAAGTAGTATTTCAAATCCCACGTTTGTCACCAGAGAGAGAGAGAAAGAGAGAGGTGGGGACAGAGACAGACAGTCAGACATAAAGACAGACACAGACACACAGAGACAGATATAAACATTCACAAACAGAGACAGAGAGAGGGAGACAGAAAAAGAAACAGAGACAGAGAAAGACAGAGAAAGAGAGACATCGGCAAAAAACAGGAAGGGATTGTCACGAAGCCATGTATTATCACAGTAGCGTATGGGTCAAATGGAAAATCGAAGTTTCCTGTGAAATAGTCTGCGAATAAACCATAGGATTTTTTTTTTTTTCATCTCCTGGTATTACTCTCTGTCTGTCTGTCATTTTTATCTGTCTTTTTTTTCCGAAGAATTCTTGGTTTGTTCCTTTCTGTACAGTCTGCCTGTCTGGGCTGTCTGTATCTGTCTGTCTTTTTGTCTGTCTCTTTCTCGTCCACTCTCACCGCTTCACCTACCCCCCTCCACCTCTCCACCTTCCCCACCACCATCAATCCCCCCGTTCCCCACCCACACACACACACACACACACACACACACACACACACCAGCCTTTCTTCTCAATCCAACCTCTTGCCTCTTTCTTCCCCCCCCCCATGCGCACCCCGACCCCCCACCCCACCTCTCCCCCCACTTCAGTTGGCATGGGCCCACTGAGAATGCCGCTGTGGACGCACACGATCGTCCAATCAAATTCAGCTGCTGGCTATGCTCTCCTTCAATAGAAAAGGACCGGGTGGGTGGGGGTGGGGAGGCTGGGGGTGGGGGGAAGTCGCGGGGTGGGGGTGCGAGCTGGCGGGGGGCGGGGGGGGGGGCGGTATATGGGGAAGAGAGGAATTCAGGGGTTGAGCACGCACGGTTATGTTATACGTTGAACTGATTCCGAAAAAAATATTTAACTTTTTCCAGAAGACTGCCGGCTAAGATGTCATATAAATCTCCTTTTTTTTTTTCTTTTGTTTGTTTGTTTGTTGTTATTTTCCTTTTTTTTTTAATACTTTTATACTGATTCTTGTTGTGTCTTTTTTTTTTTTTCTTCTTTTTTATAGTGGGTGGGAGGTATTAATTCCAACAGCTTAGGTCAAGCTTTCTGTGGCTGATCACTTAC
Source organism: Babylonia areolata (assembly GCF_041734735.1). Lineage (NCBI taxonomy): Eukaryota > Metazoa > Mollusca > Gastropoda > Neogastropoda > Buccinidae > Babylonia > Babylonia areolata. Next base: position 50,160,765 of record NC_134893.1, on the reverse strand, counting down.
TGCTGTTTTCCTACAGTTTTTCACTGTAAACATATACTTAATCTTTTGTGGAAAAACTATGACTCTCAAACTAGGAAGTAACATTGCACTGGCTCTTAGTGCTGCGGGTTTGAGGGCTAGTTCGACTTTGGGAACTATCACAATGCCGACTGTCCTAAAATCCTCTTGGCCGAGAGAGTGGGGATGTAGCTTGGGAAAGACGTTCTCCACTATAATCAAATTCTAGCCCAGATAGTCGGGACAGTATAGTTGCCTCCTCTGCTGTCTTGATGGATCATAGTCGGACATGATATGACAATCATTCTTTAATCAAAAGTACATGCAGCACTCGGAACCTAGGTTTATATGCAACATTCGGAACCTCGATTTATTTATAATTCTCACCCAAAAGAGTTCTTCTTGCTTGATAAAGATCACACACATGGGGGACAGCAGTCTTGGCACAGATTTTAAGAATACACACACACACACACACACACACACACACACACACACACACACACAATTGCTGCACTGTCCAGCGCGCGCGGCACGGGAGCACTAAAACATGGCGGCCGTTTGGCGTCAGCTGCGCAGCCATTGGTTCGGTCCATTCTAATTATAGAAAACCGTGGTTCACATGATAGCCAGACTAACCCCCGGGCCTACTACGTAGAATAGCCTGAATGGCCCCCGGGGGGTAAGCTTCCACTAGTCAGAACTGAGCCCCCTCCCCTTCTCCCCACCCCCACCCCCCGACATCCACACACCCACCCCGCACCTCCAAGGATTTTACCCTCCTCGTAATGGCCATACGGATCATTCTAGGCTAGCTTGAAATGAATTTGTCCCGGTTAGAATCGATACAGGTTATCAAATTAAAGCTCGACGTTTGCTTCCGCTAAGTCATAATGGAGACGTCGTATGAATACGCAAGTTAAGATCAAATACGCACGTTAAATATCCTGTAGTCCATGTCAGTGTTCGGTGGGTTATGGAAACAAGAACATATCAAGCATGCACACTCCCGAAAATGGAGTATGGCTGCCTACATGGCGGGGGTAAAAACGGTCATACACGTGAAAGCCCACACGTGTACAAACGAGTGAAAGTGGGAGTTGCAGCCCACGAACGAAGAAGAAGAAGAAGAAGACCACTCGGTTTGGGGGGCTTCAGTTTCCAGCGAGGTCATTTGCAAATAAGGGCTCACATATAAAGCTGGATCAAGGGAAAGGAAGATAGGGGGAGGTGGTATACGCAGTGCACGCGAGCGGCGACTCAGTCCATCTTTTCATGCTCAGAAACATCGATTACAAATTCATTCTCTGCTTCATCCTCTCCAATTAATTCTGATTCATTCATTGGGACGTCAGGTGCCCCCCCAGGCAGGTTCCGGGTTAAGAACATTTGAAATAGCTGATGCAACAAACTCTTGTGTGCGAATAGGCTGCGTTTTAGTTACTTTTTTGTAAACACACACACACACACACACACACACACACACACACACACACACACACACACACACACACACACACTTACTTTTCGAGTCAGTTTGCATTAGGATTACATCAATGCATCACAGATTACAAATCACAGAGGAGAGAGAACCTAACAATGAATAAAACCGGGATGCACAAATGCAACCCACATATCCATCAACAACAAAAAAAAATCATGATGTTCAATCACAGACGAAACATCACAACAAGAGGGTTTGCAGAAGCCAACAAACATCTTGATCAAAACAGAAGCACAAACGCACACAAGTTATCCACAATATATTCAATCACAAACGAGACATCACAAGAAATGCACAATATCATTCTTGCAGTTGGAGCAGACACAAACCTATATCAGCCTACCAACCAACAATCAGACAAATCAAAACAAGAAAATTGTGAAAATTGTTCCATAATTATATTCAATCACAAACGAGATATAACACTAAGAAGGTATGCATACTTGCATTTATATTGGCTTGCACTCTGATGCAGAATACGAACACACGCACACGCACACACACACACACACACACACAGAGAGAGAGAGAGAGAGAGAGAACATGTTAATCTGCTCGGACCGTATGATTAAACTCTCCGTTGAACCTTCAAAAGATGGCCATCTCGGCAAGAATTACAAAAGTCTTTTCCTCACGTGCATTTCTCCATGAATATAAATGAGCATGTTTGTTTTTTTTACAGCCGCGTTCGTGGGTTGCCACTTTCAAGCACATTTGCTTGTTTGTGCGTTCGTTTGTTCGTTTCGTTTGTTCGTTGTTTCTTTGTTTCTTTCGTTTTATTGCAAGGGCATATTTGTGTATTTGCTTACTTGTTTTGTACTTGAGATTGGTGAGGCAGCTGTACTCTGCTTTCTGAATTTGTTGAACATCTTCTCAATAACCCACGAATGTTGACATATGGTATTTCAGTTTGTATCTTTGTGTATTTTTAAAGGTCAGGAGAAAAAAAAAAGACTATAAAGAAGTTCGGTTCAGTTGTTAATTGATAATACGCTTTAATTGATGCTCTGAAGTTTATGATAGATTGTATACCGCGTTTCTTCAAAGCTGTCAAGCTAACAAGATTTGGAATGTGATGTTGTGTCTTGGTTGCTTCATGAACTGCGACTACGTCGGGAATGCAGTCCAATATGAACTTTCTCTTGGGTTATCTGGGACACGATGAAATATTAATAGAAGCTCCCTTTCGATTTCCCGTGTGTGGTGTTTTGATGGGCAATAATTATTCACTCATTAGTGTGCGTCTGCCAGTACGTGTGTGTGTGTGTGTGTGTGTGTGTGTGTGTGTGTGTGTGTGTGAACGCGCGTGCGTGCGTGTGTGCGTGCTTGTTTTGTGTGTGATAAACAGACAGATATTCAGACAGACAGACAGATTTATTGATAAACACGGACAGAGCCGAAAAACTGACAGAGACACTAAGTTCGTGAGTTTTTATTTTTACTTCTTCTTCTTCTTCTTCTTCTTCTTCTTCTTCTTCTTCTCCCCGTAACTCTGAGGCGCCGCGGTACAGAACTGACTTCAAACTTATCCAGAATTGAAATACAAGTGTAAGAAGGTGGTAGGGGTAGGCGGGTAAGTTCACACTGTCTTCACACCAAAACAGGACCACATGGAGTGGCTTTTATGAGGTCGTTTTTCTATAGAACTGCACACAGCCCTGAATGAAAGCGAATCTGCTCTCCATGTCGTCTCTGGCTTTTCCAAACTTCCGGAATCTCTTCAGAAGGATGAATAGGAACGGGAGGACTAGTGTAGAGTGGAGTTAACAACCTATCGGCAATGAGCCCTTAAGGCCAAGCTGTTCATGGCTGTGGTCTTATCCATTGGGGTGTGATGTGGTCGAGGCGTTGGTCCTGTGGAAGAACTAGGTGTGTGCTTCCTTTTAAACCCTTCCTCCCAACATTATTAATGTAAAACACTCCCCAAGTGGTTGAACCAAAGTAACCAATCTTGGCTGGTCTTGGAGTTGAGAGACTGATCGACATATGCGCTATTTGTCTAGGCTTAGTCTTTTGTGAAGGACTATGACTCTCAAACTAGGAGGCAAAATTGCACTGGCTCTTTGGCTAGTTGAGTCTTTGGGAACCATCCCAACGCCGACTGTCCTAAAACCCTCTTGGCCGAGAGAGTGGGGATGTACTTGGGCAAGACACTCTCCACTATAATCAAATTCTAGCCCACATAGTCGGAACAGCAGTTGCCTCCTCTGCTGTTCTGATCATCATGCCGGGAGCCAGGGCAAACTCAGCTACATTATTATCATCAGCATCAGTCATCATTTTGTTCTTCCCAACCGTGTGATATCAAGAGAAAATGTCTGAGATATGCCGTGCTGACCTATGATGGTGGCTTTAACCCCTTTGCTCATGAATTCAAAAGACCGGCAATTATTTGTGAAATGAAGATCCCGGATTTCATATCGATCAGCATCAGCGTGTTGTGGAAAACGGCAGCCGGATCTAAAAAAATAGACAGATATATTTTTACATCAGTCGCGGCATAGACACTGACTAACAAAATATCAGTGAATATCCCCACACTGAAGACATCAGTTGACAGGACTCACCCCAAGCACACAAGTGGAGGGGTATCGAAACTGAGGTCACCATGAGAGCAGGGCATGAAAGCAAAATCAAACATTTGTTCCATTCTAGTTATTACATTCATAACGTTCCCCGCCCCCTACTCCTTTTCTTTTCAACATTAAAGTAACAATGATCTTTGACTAACGAATCAGAACTCTAGCAGAAAAGACACTGAGAAACATATAAAATAATGGGCATGTGACAATCGTTCACAGTTTTTTTCGTTCGTTTGTTCGGTTGTTTATTATTTTATTTGTTTGCTAATTGTTGTTGTTGTTTTGACGAGGTATGTCATGTTCTCTGCATCTCGATCTTAGAGAATTAAGATTACGAAAAGAGTGCACTCAGCGCCAGTCGTACATTGCAAGGGACACAATTACATATTCAGGTCGCTTGCTTTGAAATGCAGAATTTGTTTCCCTTGGTCTCTGTTAACCTCAATCTTCTTCAAACAGTATTGTCGGCTATCATAATAGTTTTTGATATTTATCAACTTGGGCTTTGAGACCTCTCTCTCTCTCTCTCTCTCTCTCTGTGCTTCCTCTCCTTCTCTCCGGGACCCATTTTCTCCCTTGCTCTCTTGCCCACTGGCGACAATTACTATTGTATCAATGTGCTCAGTTCCACCGAAAAAGCACATTTTCTCCCTGTATTGCTATGTGTACCACTGTTTGTATATTTGTGCCTCGTTGTTTGCAGTGCTCTGTTATTTTTAAAAAAATTGACAACATATACTGTACCGATTTCATACCAGTTAATATATGTACGTGTGTGTGTGTGTGTGTGTGTGTGTGTGTGTGTGTGTGTGTGTGTGTGTGTGTGTGTGTGTGTGTTGTGTGTGTGTGTGTGTGTGTGTGTGTGAGAGAGAGAGAGAGAGAGGGAGGAGGGTGGGATTCAGTCTGCGGTTAATTCAGCAAGACTGGCAAACACATTGGCATAACTTGAAAATAAACGGACAAGTAAACAAATATATAGATAGATAGGTAGATAGGATCGAATTAGATACAATTTACCATTGACTCGAGATGAGATCCATACACTTGTATCTTATCGATATTTCAACAACGAATTTATTTCCTGGAGTATATGATACAAATACAAAAACAAATACAAAAAAAAAACACCCAGATAATCTTAACAGACAGATGGAAATATATAGATGAATAATAAAACATAGACAAACCTAGATAAGATGGTTGGTAGACAGGTTGATACATAAATCAGTGCACAAGCCCAAAGCTAATGTGAGGTGTCATATACTTTTCGAGTACTCTTAAAAGTTTTGTTGTTGTGTTTGTTGTTGTTTTTAATTAACAACAACAACACACACAAAAAAAATGCTGTTGTTCTCAGTTGTCCTTGTAGCTTGGCTTACGAAATAACGAACAATACAAAAGTGAAATATTTGTTTTGTATTTCCTTGATCTGTTGGATGACCACTGTCTTGAACAGATGGTCCATGAAACTACTATGAAACTACTCGAGGACAGAACACACCATACCTCATCTGACAAATAGACCACATTTTGATCCCTCGCGTGGGCCGGAATGGTCCCCCGCGAGTCTGACCAGGAGATACTGAGTGTGCTGGGAGTTCCTAACCCGGGTGACCGACCAGGAAGACCAACCCACCAAGACAGATCCAATGTACAACAAGGCCTAGTGGGATGGACTACAGGAAGATAATATTATGTGCAGACTTCAACCAGATATTGACACTATGGATGACAGCACCCCCGTGGAAGGAATGCGGCAGCTTTTAAAGACCTCGCGGTATGGAAAAGAACATCCCTCACATGACAAAGACCACTCACCTGTCCTACCTCCACTGTCCCACTCTCCCTTTCCCTATCTTACCACCTGTCCTAATCTCCCTTACCCCTCCTACATTTTCCTCCAAAGAACGGAGGAGTAGAATTATTGTGATCCCCTCCTGTCCATCTCCCTTTCTATCCCTCCTGCCCCATGCAGTAATCATGTATTTGATATAATCACCTGCAGACTCTTCTCAACAGAAAGAAAGAAAAAGACTACATATTTTTCTCCAGAGAATGTAGTAGAATTATTGGTTGTGAACACACACCCTCCCCCCCTATCTTACTCTCACCCTTTGCCTATGACCCCCCTGTCCTTTTTGTCCTTCCCCTATGTCCCCACCCCTTTACATCTTTCATCTGACCAGGCACACACTTCTCACAGAAAAAAATTTATAAAAGGGAAGAAAGACCACACATTTTCCTCCAAAGAACAGAGGAGTAGAGTTATTGGGTGTGATCCCCACAGAGATCGCCCTAATTCAAAGCTAGTTTTTGCAGACATTTTCCCGCTACAATGCCACCCTACCAAACTAAAATACCCATAATGTCCTGGTGTATCCACTTTAGCAAATTTTAGCGTATTTCATATTTCAATTCTTTTCATTTCCCGAGTTTTTACTGCTTTACCAATGATACTAAAGCCCTATATTCATTTCATACAATGTTCTTGCATAATTTGATACGGCATGATTACCATATTTTCTTGGTTTTTCACCCTTTTACAAAAGCAAATCTTACATAACTATCTTACAAACACAAGACGTTCCATGACAAAAAGATAATGGGGGGAGTGTAGGACGAAGAAAGAGGTGGGTTGAGGGAGAGTAGGACAGCAGGAGATGGGGCAGTTAGTAGGAGAGGGGAGAGAAGGTGGGATGGGAGAGTAAGAGAGGTGGGGAGATGGAGGAGGGAGAACAGGACTGAGGGAGAAAAGGATGAGGGCGAGATGGGGAGATGGAGAGTAGGACTGTGGAGGAGATGGGGTGGAAGGGACAGCAGGACAGGGGGGTGAGATGGGGGAGGGACAGTAAAACATGGTGAGTAGAAAGGTGGGAGGGGATCACACCCAATAATTCTCTTCTTTGCAGGTCTTATACCTTTTTTTTTTTTTTTTTTTTAAGAATGTCTGCAGGTGATTGTGTGAAATGGAGGGTTGCTGCAAATGGTAGGGGGATGGGCAGTGGAGGGGAAGTCGGGCTGAGGGCAACGGGAGTAGAAGGGAGAATAGGACAGAGGGGAAGATGGGGGAGATGGGTTGAGGGAGAGTAGGACAGGAGGAGATGGGGCAATTGGAGAGTAGGACGGGGGGGGGGGATGGGGGGGGGCAGGTGGGATGGGAGAGTAGGACTATGTGGGAGATGGGGGAAAGGGAGAGTAGGACAGGAGGGAGGGAGAGTAGGACGAGGGGGTGGGGGATGGGGGGGTCGAGGATGGGAGAGTGAGAGAGGGGGGAGTGGGAAAGTAGACAGGGGGGCATTGAGGGAAAGTTGGACGTGGGAGTAGGACAGGGTGGAGATGGAGGGAGTAGGACAGGTGAGAGATGGGGGGATGGGAAACTAAGATAGATGGGGCGATAGGAGAAAGGGAGAGTAGGACAGGGGAGTGGGGGTCGGGGGGGGGGGGGCAGAGACTAGGATGGGTGGAGTTAGAGTAGGACAAGGGGGAGATGGAAGATGGATGAGTAGAACAGGGGGACGGGGGTGGAAGGGAGAGTAGGACAGGGGATGGGCATAAGAGACTGGGGGAGGATGAGTAATAATAATAATAATGGATACTTATATAGCACACTATCCAGAAATCTGCTCTAGGTGCTTTACAAAAACGCTTTTGATAACATAAAACATTATATCTATGTTACATACGCACACCAAAATGTGACCACACACACACACACACACGCACGCACGCACGCGCACACACACACGCACGCACGCACGCACACACACACACACACTGCATACATACATTTTAACATACATGTGTATCTAACAGCTACCCTAACAAATACGCACACATAGGCAGGCACAAACTTACATAAACACACGCGCACACAATACACATTCATATACATGCATGTAGTTGTGGACCTGCCACAATTGAACTTATTGCTGAGGGAAAAGGTGAGTTTTGAGACGAGATTTAAAAGATGCGAGGGAATCAGAATGACGGAGGTTATCAGGGAGCTTGTTCCACGTCTTTGGCGATTGAAAAGAAAACGATCTGTGTCCATAGGTCTTACTTCTGACGTGAGGTATCCTGAGAAGTCGAGTATCAGAGGAAGAACGGAGCTGGCGAGACGGGGTATAGATATGGATGAGTTCAGAAAGATACTTGGGGCCAGATCCGTTGACTGCAGAAAAGGCAGAGTGGATAGCTTATAGTCTATTCGATCAGAAACAGGCAACCAGTGGAGAGACTGAAGGAGAGGAGAAACATGGTCAAATTTAGAAGCTCTGCAAATGAGTCTGGCAGCGTAATAATAATAACAATAATAATAAATAAACAAATAAGACAACAATGATGATAAATAAGCAAATAAATGTAAAACGTGTGTGTGTGTGTGTGTGTGTGTGTGTGTAAGTGGGTGCTTGCGTGCGTGCGCGCACGGCGGCGATCGCACCCTGTATTATCTGGCGCTTATATCTTTGCCATCGTGTTATCTCCAACACTTGGCTGTGTCATAAAACTTACAACTTTTGTGTCTGTTGTGCTCACTGTGTCTATGTGTGTGTGTGTGTGTGTGTGTGTGTGTGTGTGTGTGTGTCTGTGTATGCTAGCGCGTGCATTTGAATTATGTATGTGAATATGTATGTGTGTATGTGGGTGGTGGGTGTGTATGTGGGCGATGGGAATGTATGAGGGTGGGAGGGGAGGCGTCAGATGGTCCGTATGTGTGCGTTTGTGTGTGCATTCATGTGTGCGTGTGTGTGTGTGCATGTGTGTGTGCGTGTGTGTGTGTGCGTGTGTGTGTGTGTGTGTGTGCGTGTGCGTGTTCTTAACTGTGGGTCTTTGTCTTATGTGTGACGTCTCCTCGTCGGCCCCTTCACATCTGCATCTGGGGTGGGGCGCTCCAAGATGGGGCCATAAAAAGGCCATAAAAGTGGCCCATAAAAGGTTGGAAGCTTGTTTCAAGCATGGTGCGGCGGCTTGGCCAAAGAATGGGGTCCGAGGGGGAGTGGTGTGGGGGGTGGGGGGGGTAAACTTTACTGGTTGGTGATAATATATCGAGGTCCAACAATGTCAGTGGTACTGGCGAACTGGTCGCCAGATGTTCAGTCGTGGCTTTATGAGTAGTAGATTTCAAGAGGGTCTCCAAAATCACATACACACTAACAAAAAACAAAACAAAACAAAACAAGAAAACAAAACAACCAAAAACTAAGTTTCATTTTTCATCCAGTTTGTTTTTTGACAACATTCTACGGGGGTTTTTTGTTGTTTTTTTTTGTGTTTTTGTTGTTTTTGTTTTGGGGTGTTTTTGTTTGCTTTTTCTTGTATCCATTTTCTGTTTTACTGGCTCATATTTCATGACTTTTATTTATTTATTTGATTTATGATTATTTCATTTTTTTATACGTTGATATTTTTGTTTTGTCTTATTATATTCTAAATTCCTACTCTTCACATTTTGGGCGTGCCCGGAGACTCGAACTCACAGCCTTCTGATTGTGAGAACGGCGATCACCCAACTGAGCCATGCAGGCACGGCCAAGATGTTTTTATCATGATGAACTGTGTTCAGTGTGCAAGAAGCCAAGCAAATGGAATGGCGAGAATGATGGGGGCGGGGGATGGGTGGCGAGAGAAGTGGAGAGAGAGAGTAACCGGAAAAAAAAAAGAGACAGACGGACAGACATTAGACAGACATAGAGTAACGTAGAAAATAATACACACACACACACACACACACAGAGAGAGAGAGAGAGAGAGAGAGAGAGAGAGAGAGAGAGAGAGAGAGAAATGGTTGAAGGGAAGAAACTCAGACAGTGGTAATAGCAGAGAAAAGTTTCATTTCGATAGTCCTCCCGTTCACTGATTCTCTTTCTCTCTCCCCCCCCTCTCCATCCCCCCCCCCCCCCCCAAAAAAAAAAACCCAGCAAACTACCCCCCTTCCCCCCAACCCCCCCAGCCCCCTTCCCCCCCCCCCCCCCCCCCCCCCCCCCCCCCCCCCCCTCACACACACACACACACACACACTCCTCACAGATCCTCCTAATCCTGTTAAACGTAGAACTAATTAAAACAGCCCACTCGGAACCACCCTCCGGAAAAGAATTTGTGTAGCAGTTTCATCGACAAGTCGATGTTGGCTACCCATCCAAAAGAAGAACAAAATTGCTGACACACTGCCTCCTGACAAACCCACCTATCACACAGCCTCCACCTTTTTCTCTCTCTCTCTCTCTTTTCTCTCTTGTTTTCTTTCTTCTTTTTTTTTTTCTTTTTTTCTTCTGTTTTTTTTTCCTCAGACCGGCACCACTGATTTTTTAGGGCTATTTTTAGATCAGTGGACCGGCACCCACCCTCAAAATGCAGATGGACACACCTGACCATCGGAAGTGGTGATCCGGAAGTGATTTATTCACCTTGACCCTAAAGTGAGAGGCAATATGGGAAACAGCACATCGCCCATTAAGTGTGTCAGGTTTGTGGTTGACAGGAACCGACTTACGACATGAGTGTTTGAAAAACGTGGTGTTGTGATTTCAATCATCAGCTGTTGAGATTTCGTTGCACTCCTCATTTTTATCCGGTAAGCTATCACGTTTGTCTGTTTACAATGGTTGTTGTGAAACAGCAGCCATCAATAGTTGGCTGGGAACTTCGACCGAGATCGCGCGACAAGCAAGACTGAAGACGAGCATTTGAAAACGAAAGGTGAAGATAGTAATGGCAAGGAATCGTGCTTGTTTGGTGGGAAAATGTATGGTTGAAAAAGAATGTATGTTGGCTATGTGTTGGGCTCGAATTTGCATTCAGAGGTATCAGTCTTCGTGTATACAAAGTTCGACAAGGCCAACTTAGACCACGTGGAACTGAAAGCTGTTACGACTGTGTGGAGCTTGCTTTACATCAAATTTTAAATAAAACATTAGTTACTAAAAGTAGCCTGTCAAGACAAGCGTCATGCTCAGCTAAACTTGTCCTAAAAGTACTGGTAAATCAGTTTGGCAGATCACCTTAAATGAGAATGAATGCATTTGGTTATCAGTCACTGGACCATCTTAGCTGATGTTTTGTCTCCATCATTGAGCCTGACTGACAGTCTGAGTATTGAAGTTTGAACGTCTTGTCAGTATTATGAGTATACATGACCAGTGGCTTTTCGGAGACAGTACATGTATTGATTGTATTTAATAGATGTGAAAAAAAGCTGTAATATAAAACATGTCAGGAGTCCCATCAGTGCAGATAAAGATTGAGAGGAAGTTGCAAAAAACTGGCTGTAACCCAGTCTAAGTGTAAAAGTGTGTCTGAAACATACAACAAATTGCAATATCTTGGATAAGTTACCAGTTATTGACTGCTGTGGGAGGGGGATGTATTTATTATAAATATATGTAATATGTAATTCTGTAAAGATTTAGTATTCTAATATTGTCACAACTTTTTTTTTCTTCCTTTTTTTCTCCCTCAGTTGCATGCTGGTCATGGGACACCTGTTTTTTTTTGTTTTTTTTTTTTAGTGCCTCACATGCCTTCTTCATTGGCCAAAAACAAAAAAAAAAAATCTTTTTTTCCTCTCTCTCTCTCTCTCTCTCTCTCTCTCTCTCTCTCTCTCTCTCTCTCTCTCTCTCTCTCTTTATATTTTTTCTTTGTTTTTTTTCACATATTTTTTCCCCATTACTCCTCATTTTCAGGTGGGGGAGGGGGTGCAGGGTCCCAATCTTCTGGCGCAACAATTGCCCCATGGTGTCTTGAGGCGTGCAATCTAGGAATTTTCAGTGACTGTATACACTTATCTGGGTTTATTGTTGCTCTGGTGTGTTGTTGCTTGCATTCTAAGCGAGTATATCACGTCATTATTTTTGTCTAGGTTTGTTAATGCTCTGGTGTAAGTTGCAATGTTAAACATTTCTTTTTTTTCCATTCTGTCTTTTTCCTTCATGGATTTTTTTAAACAGCACAGCAAGTGGTATTAAAAGTTGTATGAAATAACTTCTCTTCTTCTCCAGTTTCTCTACCTTATGATACTTTCATTCACTCACAGTTGTCTGTTTCTGTGTCACAACAACTGAACAAGTAAATAACAAAACCAGAGTATGCACAACCCAACCTTTGTCTTCTGCCTGTTCTCTGTGTCATGGGTTGCACATGCAAACTGCAAAAATAATTAATCACTAGTGGTAGAGTGCCTTAAGTCAAATGTAAATTGCATTCATTATTTGTTCATGTAATCTCTTATCAAGAGCAGATGGGATAGTTTTTTCTTGTGCCTGCTTCTGCCTTATTTGTTGTTGTTTTTTTGTTTACATGTTTGTTTGTTTCTTCTTATTTCGTAGGAGGGGTGCAAATCTCAGTTATTAACCAGTTGTCTTTCGGCAAGAAAACTGACATTGATCAGTAATTATGATATGTAAATATTATTATGACTGTATAAGATATAAACTAAAACATGATAAAAACATTGTACAAGATTGAATGAGGTAACTTTCAATTCATCCTGTGTCTGTTCTGTTGTTTTTTTTACGGATTGCACAGCAAGTTGCAATAATGAGTTTTAGCAAATTTAAGATGACCTCAGGTGTACAGTTTTGTGCAGTGCTGATTAGGCTCCAGTGACATCTGGTTGCATGTAGGTGAGATCTTTTAATTTCATCATTGTGAAAAAATCTTCTTACACTAGAATAGTACAAAGATGGTAACACTCACTTTCTATGCATTTGATGTTTCTTTTCAGTTTGTCATCTTCTTCCTTTCTTTAGCGTGGCATATCTTTATTATTGCATGTTTGTTTTCTGTGTTATGTATTTTGATAAAATTTCATCATTCTTACCTGTCTTTCTTTGTTTTTTTTAACTAAATTGTCTTATCTGGGCCAATTTGGCTTGTCATTGCTCCTCTTTTATAGTCTTAATAATATCCCAGCTTTGGAATTGTGAGGTGACAGTGAAGATTAGACTATTCAGAGTCAATTTTATTAAAGTGAGTGAGTGTGTGTGTGTATCATTAATTATATGAATTTTATGGGGGAGGTGGAAGCTTCAGATGATGTATCCAAAGGAAAGACTAGTAGTATATGATTCACATTTGCTTGTGAATGGGAACGCTATTTAGTTTATATTATAAATATTCCAATTGCAGGTATTGCTTAATGTTTAGTTCTTTGTTGTTCAAATATTTCAGAAACACAATGCCTGGGACAACTGACATTGACGCCATTGAGAGCACACTGAAGAAATCTCTGAGTCTGGGTAAACACAAAGGTCGGGATTTGGACCAGAATGTTGCCTCGTCTGCACAGAGGCTTCTTCAGCAGTCTATTGAGTTTGTTCCGGCTAAACAGCCCTTCTCCTTTCAGTTCAGGTATGCATGGTGTGCATTTTGTAAATTTACGCATTGTGAACAAATACTGTCCTGCAGAGTTTTGCTCTTGAAGTATTGGGACAGCACCACAAGCAATTTTAGAATTATTCATACAGTCTGTCGGTATCACTAAAGCTAGTAATAAATGTTTTAAATTGTTTGATGTATCACTAAACTAACAATAAACATGGAAACTTTATTTTTTCTTTTAGTTTAAGGTTGTGGTCATGGCCGTTCACCTCCATGAATTATGTATTTTATTTATACTTTAAAGGCAAATATTTCTTTGACATTTTCATGCATATTTTTATTATTATATATATATATATATATATATTAAATTTGATCTCAGTCATGTTTTCTTAGCATATGAATAATTTGTATAAATTTACAATGATGTTTTTGCTCTACAACTACAAGTGAGAGCAAAGAATGTATTTTGATATGTTTCAGTTCCTTGAAATCGAAATACATCCTGCTCAAGCCCAGCAAAAAAGATGGAGAAAAGGCCAGTAAAACTAAAAGTGGCTCACAAACACATTCCAGTCAGAAGGACAGTAAGTGTATTAATATATTATGGTCTATATTTTATTACATGAATAAAAATGAAGCAAATTGCAATGTAACCCAACCAGACATAGATGATAGAAAGGTTTCAGTTTGAGCAAACGTTCTGAAGAATAGCTGAGGATTTGCTCAGTTCGGTGGTACCTGTGGACATCCGTCTCTGTGAGCTGTCAGTGATAGCTTTCATGTATTGCACATATTGCTTGATTATTGTGACATTTGTTTGTTCTGACAATGACATTTGCATGATCAGAATAATCGTCTGAATGATGGAACAAATTCTTTGAGATTGGATACATTACTTGAAATGAGTGTGTTCAGTGTGCTGTACATTCTTTGAATAACTGATTTTCACATTAGTCAGCGACAGGTTTTCACACATTCTTGCATGTATTCTTTAATTATTGTGCAATATGTTCTGACATCATCATTTGCAGGATCAGAATAAAAGTCTAAATAAAGAAACAGGGTGGGTACATTTCTTTAAATGAAAATGTCAAGTGGGCACTCTATTCTTTGAATGATTTGAATTTCACATCGATGACAGACTTTAAACTAATTAAAGTTTAGTTTGCAACTTCCTTTGTTATTTTAAATTACTGAAAGTATAATGGAGGAGGACAAGGAGGTGGAATATTTACACTGATAAACATCATTTCTTGAACTGAACTCTCACACTTCATCAGGAAGGAAAGGAATCTCTGAACAACAGCACATCAGTGAGATGCATGTTACAGAATATAAACTAGTCAACAGAAGTTGTTTGCAAGTCTTTAAAAGGGGGTGAAAAAAAAAGGCATACAAACAACTAAGAGTTTGACACCACATCTTTCTCCAGTCTTATTCATTATTTTGCTTAATGAGGTCTTTAAAAGTTTACACTGGTTAGTTCACACTGTGAACAGACAATGATGATGATGATAATTCTTTTGTTGACTTTGTCGGACAACAGTGTTGATGATGATGATTCTTTTTCAACCTTGTTAGACAACCATGTTTATGGTGGTGATGATAATGATAGTGTTGACTTTGTCGATGATAATTCTTTGGTGGCTTTGTCAGACAACCGTATTAATAAAGGTGACAATGATGCCATTGCAGCCATGGTGAACGGGCTGGTGGGACCCAGCGGAGACACTGCCACGATGGGGGAGAGCCTGCCCAGTCCCCGGGTGGTGATCTACCCTCCGGAACAGGTGCAGCTGGGCTGGCGGCAGATGCACAAGGTGGGGGGTGGCCTGATTAACATGGGCAACACCTGCTTCATGAATTCAAGTCTGCAGTGTCTGACCTACACCCCGCCCCTCTTCAACTACTGCCTGTCGGACGAACACCCAAAGACATGTAGGATCTTTGTGTGTGTGTGTGTGTGAGTGTGTATGCATTCATCATCATGTTATCGTTTGTGTAAGCATGTATGATGTGCCCTTGAGTTTGTGAATAAGACAGAGAAGGAGAATGAGTTGTATTGAAAGCAAATAGACCATGTTTTCTACAGGTAATTAATAAAGAAACCCCTGATTATCAGAACCTTGTCGTTGTTAGGTCATGCATAGAAAATTTTATAGGTAAAACTAATCCAACTGACAGCTTCCGTACAAACCTTACCCCATTCCATCCATCTCATTTCACCTCCTGCTCCCAAACACAGCTCATTCTTCACTGACCATGCTCCACCGCACAACCCCATCCTCCTCTCCACACATGATGTGGAGACAAAGACGTGGAACAAGCTCCCTGATAACCTCCGTCATTCTGATTCCCTCGCATCTTTTAAATCTCGTCTCAAACCTCGCCTTTTCCCTCAGCAATAAGTTCAATTGTGGCAGATCCACTTCCTTTGCGTTAGCTGTGCTTGACTATGTCTGTATACATATGTATGTGTACATAACTACATGCATGTATATGAATTTGTATTGTGTGTGCATGTGTTTATGTAAGTTTGTGCCTGCCTATGTGTGCGTATGTGTTAGGGTAGCTGTTAGATACACATGTACGTTAAAATGTTTGTATGCAGCGTGTGTGTGTGTGTGTGTGTATTTGTGTGTGTGTGTGTGTGTGTGTGTAGTCACATTTTGGTGTGTGTATGTAACATAGATATAATGTTTTATGTTAACAAAAGCGTTTTTGTAAAGCACCTAGAGCAGATTTCTGGATAGTGTGCTATATAAGTATCCATTATTATTATTATTATTATTATTATTATGCTAATCACTGAATAGTAATTTTACCCTGAATCAAACATATGAATTGGCTTTGACTTTGCTAATATTTTAAATAGGTGATGATTACTTAGCCAAGTGGGCAGAACAAAACAAAACAAAAACAAACAAAAACCCATAACTACCGAGAAAAAGACTAGAAGAAGAAAATCACTTCACTGCCATCGTCGTCCTCAGCAGCACCACAGAGATAGGTAATAATTTATGTGGTAGTGGGGAGAGAAAAAAAAGTTACACATCTTTAATTTCAGTACCAGTTTCAGTGGAGTGGTGACCTAGTGGTGACATATTTGCCTAGGAAACAAGAGAACGTGAGCGCAAGGGTTCAAATCCCACACTGGCCAGTATTTTCTCCCCCTGCACTAGTCCTTGAGTGGTGGTGATCTGGATGCTAGTCATTCAGATGAGATGATAAACCAAGGTCCCATTTGCAGCAGTACTTAGCACATGTTAAAAAATATGCAGTAACCGGAGGGTTGTCCCTGGCAAAATTCTATAGAAAAATCACTTTGATGGGAAAAACAAATGCCCTTGGAGGCAAAAAAAGGAAGAAAAAAAAAGGTGCTGCACTGATGTTGTCTGTAGCAACATGCTCCCACTGGGGAGGAGAGCAGTCCAGATTTTACACAGAGAAATCTGTTTTGAGAAAGCGTAATGCAATACAGATTTTGTTTTCCACTGCTGTGTCTTCTTGTACTCTTGTAAGGTATAACGCACTATTGTATATGTACTGTTTAATTTTTTCAAAAATTAATGAGGTGCTTAGAGCGCATCTGTGGGGAGTTTGCGCCATATAAGTACAATACATTATTATTATTATTTTATTATATAAGTACAAATTATTATTATTATTATATAAGTACAATATATTATTATTATTAATATTAATGATACAATTCAATACAATGCAATACAGTACAGGACAGTGCAGTACCGTACAAGGCCGTTACCACCACGGAGGAAATGTCTCTGAGTGCTGGATGTGTCAGCATGGTCTGTGCAGGCAAACAGGTGGGGTTCTGCCTGATGTGTACCATGAGGCAGCACGTCAAGACGGCGCTGCACCACAGTGGGTCTGCCTTCAGACCAAACTCCTTCCTTCACAAGCTCAAATGTTAGTCAATTTTTTTGTGTTGTTGGGTTGTTGGGTGGTTTTTTTTCTTCTTCTTTTCTTTTTTTGTTTGTCTGATTTTTTTGTTGTCATTTTTTATTTGTTTGGCCGTGAAATGGCTCCTTTGTGTTCAGGCTGGGTCATGACGTAAGTATGCAACGTCATTTGATTGGATTGGATTTATTGCTGTTGTGTTGGATAGCTGAATCAGTGGCTTCAGTCACGGGATTATGTGTTACAGTCATTTCTTGTGTTTATATGAAATTATCTGTTTGCTGTAGGTTTTTGAGTGAATATACATTTTTTTTTTGTATAGGGGAGGTAACCTACTTTGGGAGGTTATCGGCCGTAGCTACTTTCGTTTTCTCCACATAGGCGGGTAGTAGTTTGCACAGGACAGGAATCAGACCCCTGCCAGAGTCTGCACTAGTGGGTCATGGTATGTTATTTAAACGTTATTTTAGGAAGAAATTTTCCTTTTGTGTGTGTGTGTGTGTGTGTACATACTGATATGAGGTCCACACTTTTGCCAGATAAACAGTTCTGATATCTACTTCTTCTCTAAATTGTTGATCAGAATTACATTTTTATGTTTTGAAGACTGATCAGTACCAGTGCGACTTCATGGAGCTTTGCTGGGTTTTTTTTTGGGTTTTTTTTCTTTTTTTGGTTGGGGAGGTGGGGGGGGGGGATGGGTGGTTTAATGATTGATAACTGACTCATCTTGTGTAAGCATACAGAAAGGTTGGTTGTAATATTTACAGTGGTTTATGTTTAACACTGATTGGAACTGTTTGAACAGTGCACAACATAAAGAAAAATTATAACGGGTTGATAATTCTATTGTATCTCAGATTGTTTTTTGGGTGTGTTCGCATGCATGTGCTAGCATTTCTATGTCACTGAACTTATTGGCTGTCAGTGAAATATGTGAAAAGCATCCATCAGTTTTTTGTTTTGTTATCATGCCCAAAAAGCACCAATGCATGATTCAGAGCAGAGTTTCTTTATTGTTGCAGTCATTGCAAAACACTTCAGGTATGGCAGGCAGGAAGATGCCCATGAGTTTATCCGTCTTTTGATGGACGGCTTGCAGAAAGCATGTCTTGATGGTCATAAGAAGTAAGTTCAGTTTCAAGTTTTTGAATTTGTTCTGTTTGTGTGTGTGCGTGTGTGTGTGTGTGTGTGTAGGTAGTACACCCTTTTCCTAGAAGTTCTGTCAGGTAACGTTTATCTTTTTTTTTCTTTTTTTTTTTTTGATCATGAAATATGTAGTACCACTTTTTTGCAGATGATTCCCAGCTCCACAACTCTGCTTCCAAACTCTTCCCTTTTGTTTGAAAAATTGTATTGAGGGTGTGGCTGCGTGGATGAGTGAAAACAAGTTGAAGATAAATGAGGTTAAAACTGAGTTGATTGCCATTGGCACAAAATTGGCCCCAAAAATTTATATCTAGGCAAAAACAAAACAAAAAAAATAGTACACAGTGATATGACATCAGCGCAGAAAAATTTTTTTTATACAATTTTACATAGTGGTATGACATCAGGGGAAAAAAGTTTCTAGTGACATGTCATCTAGGCAGAAAGAAAACGGAAGCAGTTGTACCCAGTAGTTTGATATCAGGGCAGAAAAAAAATGTGTTGTGACGTCAGGGCCAGATAAAACTGTACGTAGTGATATGACATCAGGGCTAAAAAAACAACAACAAAGAACTGCACCCAGTGATATGACATCAGGGCTAAAAACACTGTACCCAGTGATATGACATCAGGGCTAAAAACACTGTACCCAGTGATACGACATCAGGGCTAAAAACACTGTACCCATTGATATGACCTGGGTTAAAACACTGTACCCATTGATATGACATCAGGGCTAAAAACACTGCACCCATTGATATGACATCAGGGCTAAAAACACTGTACCCATTGATATGACATCAGGGCTAAAAACACTGAACCCATTGATATGACATCAGGGCTAAAAACACTGTACCCATTGATATGACATCACTGCGTCAGGGCTAAAAACACTGTACCCATTGATATGACATCAGGGCCAGATTAAACTGAACATAGTGGTATGACATCAGGACTAAAAACATTGTACCCAGTGATATATCAGGGCCTCAAAAAAATTGTACCCAGCGATATGACATTAGGGCCAGATAAATTTATGCTCAGTTGTATGACATCAGGGCCAGATTGATTTGTACACAGTGATATGGCATATGGGGAGAGAAAATGTGCACAGGACTACTAAATAGAATATTCTTTACTGTGGTGTGACAAAAGGACTGAAAAAGAAAAAGGGGGGGGGGGGAGAAAAAATAAGATTGTATGTTGTGCTGTGACATCAAGGCCGACAAGAATGTGTGCAATGGTATGACATTAGAGTAAACAATAATTGTGCACAGTGGTCTGACATATGCCAAAATGAAATAAAGATTTGCGCAGTGGTAAGAAATCAGCTGCAAAAAAATATAGTGGTTTGACACGAGGACAAAAAAATTTAAATAGTATGCAGTGATATGACTCTTCAGCCCCTCCAAAACTCTAAAAAAAAGTGAAGTGACATCAGGACCTTCTTGACTTACTTGGAAGGTGACGTCACTTTTACTTTCAGTTTTCTGTTTCATGGATGTGCTGTCGTTTTTGAATTGTATTGGTTTCTTGATGTGAAGTTATGGATCAATTTTTGTGGTCTGCATCTTCTTTGGATAACCCTGATGTAGGTTTTAACAGTCAGATGAGTGATAAGCAAAATGAACTAATAAAGTACTCAATTTCTTTTTCTTTTTAGGGGATGAATATCATTTTGATGCAAATGAAATAGAATTTTAAGCACTGGGATGGGCACTAGCTGCCCATTTCGCAGTGTCATTTACCTATATCAGTATTTGGCCTTTTTATGTATTTTTTGTTTGGCTTTGAAGTATTGTTGTTTTTTTTCTATTTTTATTATTTTTTGTAATCTGGGGATGATAAATAAGTGGAATGGCTGCCGTCCTCAGCATGGCCTAGTCTTATTTGCCATAAGGAGCTGAATGGTTGGGATACTGTGTCATGAACTGTTTTGTGGTTTTGTTTAGTGGTTTTTTTTGTAGATGTGACAGTTTTATGTTGATGCAGTTGAGCATTTGTATGGTTTGACAGTCCCGTTATGGCCCTCTGCGGTCGGCTGGACAGTAAGCAGCAAGAATAAGATTTGTTATGAGGTTTTACATTATTAAAAGATGCATAGTTTTTGTGTAAAAAAATCTGATAGTATATATTTTTTTTCTTTTCCTTTTTTTTTTAATTCAGACTTGACAGGTTGAGCAAAGAGACAACAGTCATTCACCAGATCTTTGGCGGATTCTTAAGAAGTCAAGGTATTTAACAGTGTGCGCTCTCTTGTACTCAAACTCTCTCTCTCTCTTTCTCTCTCTCTCTTCTATTTGTTCAGCAAAACTGAGTGCCCTGTTTCGAGTGAACAGAAACTGTGACTAGTGTCTAGAGGGCCATCATCTACAGCTACCATCTTCACTAGTACACCACTACAGTCATCTTCCCCATTTATCTCCACCTACTCCAGGCCTGTAGCCTGTCTCGCTCAGCATATATCAAAGATTGACACAAGCCTACAGTTGGGCCAACAGCAACTAACTTGAGAGCTTTATGATCAGTAGTTTCTCCACTGCGATGGGAATTTGTACGGTGTACAGCTTGGTCTTCAGTGAAGGACTGTGACGCAAACTAGGAGGCAAGTTTGCACTGTCTCTTTGTGCTGCAGCCTTGGGAGCACGATGACCTTTAAGGACTGTCTCCAATTCTAACTGTCCTGAAGCATTTTTAGGCAAAAGGGTGGGGATGTAACTTTGGCAAGGAATTCTCCTTTATAATTTATAATCAAAATCTAGCCCAGACAGTGAGTCACAGCAACAAGCGGGTAACCATCGATGTTCGGTCACAAGGAAGCCACACAAAAGAGGATTGTGGATATTGTGTTTCAGAAGGGTGCCTGTTGCCTCCCTTCCATTCTTCTGCCTCCACTGCATATGCATACATGATTGCATTTGCATACTCAGCTACAGAGGTTACTTTTTGTGTGTTTGAAATGAGAAAAAAAAAATGTTTAAAGAAACAACATTCAAATTCTTTTATGTGTTTTAGAAGAGATCAAATTATTGTTATAGTAGTTGAGAGATTAGAAATGATTGTTAGAAAAGGAGTTGAGATGGGAAGTAATTGTTAATTTTTGTTTTGTTTTGGAAACTGGTTGTTGTATAGCATGCTTGTAACGTGTGGAATCAGTCTGTGAAAACGTTGACATTGTTAGTGTGTGTGTGTTTCAGTGCAATGCTTGAAGTGCTCTGCCCGCTCCAACACCTATGAGCCCTTCATGGATCTGAGTTTGAACTTGAAGGTTTGTGTGCTATTGTTGTGTTAGTTATGGTTTCTCTGACTGTTGTATGGATGTAGATTGGTGCTGTTATTGTGTTAGTTGTGGTTTCTCAGATGTATTAATATTGATTTGACAGTGGCTAAAATAAGTTTTTGAATATTCCCTTGAAGTTTGTGCTCACAGATGCTGATTGATGTTGATGTTGTTTGGGTATCTTGCTGTTTTCATTCCTTTTTGTTTCTTTGTAAGGGCTGATTTAATGGATCATTCAGTTCTTGTAGTGTTGTGTTGCATATGAGAAAAATAACTGTGTTGTTCTGTCACAGCAAAATGTTTCATTAAAAAAATGAAAATTACACATGTACATTTAACTACTTTCATTATTAACCACTTTTGACATTTTCTCATTGTTTTACTTTTGTTCTTGCTGTTGCATAATGCCTCAGCCGCCTTTGTGGTCTTAGCTTATTTGTGTTGTCATATTAGTTGTTGACTTCAGCAGTGTGAAATTTACTGTGAATGTGTGTGTGTGGGGTGGGGGATCATGTGGTCTTGTGCATATGTAGGGATGTGCATGAATGAGAGAGAGAAATCTTTCTTTTTTTTTCTTTTTTTCATATATACCTTTTCTTCTTCTTTTTTAATTTTTTTAAGATTCTTTTAAAAATGATTTTATTCAGTATTTCTTCCACATACATTTGAAGAGGAAACATCCTCTCTTTCATGCATACACAAACAAAAAAATAGAAAAACAAGCAATTATCAAACATCAACAACAAAAGTGTACAGTAGATCACATACACAAAACAAGCTGATATTTACACATTCAGTGGTTCCTTTTTTTTTCATGAAGTCAGGATACAACATCCAGCATACTGCTGATAAGACCCCCATTCCCTTTTCCCTAGTTGTTTTCCATACAGAACACTGGTCTTTAACCCTTTCACCGCAATGGTCGCGTTTTGGCACCAGCTAGGTAAAGCACCCATGTCACTGAAATGCAACCAGTTGATGGGCCTTTTGTGCATTAACCTGATGCTCTTAATTTTCAGTGGTAGGATTGGCCATTTTTTTCTACACATCACAGGGGAATCCCCAGCTATTGTTAGACACCATCTTTTCTGTGGTTCCTGCACAAGGTTAATTTGCACTCTAAACTGACTGGCGGTGAAAGGGTTAACATTTCCCATTCTGTATTAGAAGTGGACAGGTTACAGTGTCAGTGTATCTTCGCAAAATATTGTTCAGTTTCAAAACAAGTTTTCAGGCCGACATTTTTAGTATACTTTGTACAGGATGTCACGACAGTGGAGGCTGCCCTGGCCAAGTTTGTCAAGCCAGAAACGCTGGACGCAGCCAATGCCTATGCTTGTGAAAGGCAAGCTTCTTATGTCCATCCATCTTGAATCAGTCTGTCTCTCCTGTCTTCTCCCTTGCCCCTAGCCCACCCCTTCCTCGTTTCCCCATGTCTCTCTGCTTCATCCGTTTTTGCCCTGTAATCGTATCCCAGTTGTTATATGGTTTATGTGCTGATTTTGTTTAACTGTAATAACATTTTGGATCACACTGCTCATTATCAGTACAGAGATTATTTTATATGATGATTTATTCTGTTCCTTCTGCGTTTGTGTTAACTCGTATCTAAGAGTGGGCTTTTACTTGCATGACCGTTTTTACCCTAAATGAAGGCAAGCCATAATCCCATTTTTTGGGGGGTATGCATGCTGGGAATGTACGTATTCCATAACCCATTAGTTACGGACATGGATTACAGGATCTTCAATATGTACATTTGATCTTATGCATGTATATACCTTACTCATGAAAGGGGTTCAGGCGCGAGCTTGTCTGCACATCCATTGACATGGGAGATTGGGAAAAAAACTCCACCCTTACTCCACCAAGCACTGTGATCAGGATTCAAATCCAATGCTTGAAAAAGAAAGTCCAATGCTTTGATTGCTTGGCTGTTTCCCTTGTTGTGATACAGTGTAGAATGCAGTGATTTCAGAAATGCTAGTTTTGCCTTTGTGGTCAGTTTTAGGGAACTGGTCAGTGTATCGAGTCAGTGCTGTTCTTTGATTTTATGTGTGTCTGCAGGTTGGTGAGAACATGTGTGTGTGTTTGTGTGTGTGTAATGATCAAGACATTTAATTCTTCTGCAGATGTCGACAGAAGACACCAGCTAGGAAGAAATTCTCCTTGCATAAGATACCCAATGTGCTCACCATCCAGTTGAACAGGTCAGTTTTATTTAGGCATAACTGTCTCATTTTTCCGAGTTTTTTTGGAACATCAACAGAACTTCAAGATTTTATTGCTTTGCAACCTATCTGTTTTTTGGTTGTTATTTTTGAAAATCTTTCTCCAAAGGAAAAAGAAATTCCTCCATTATCTCAATGATTGGGTGAAAATGTGTACAAGTCTGTGTGCATGTACTGTATGCTTCTTATTGTGTGCCCATATGTATATGTGCTTGTTCCTATGAATGCATGTACACTGTATGCATTTTTCCCAATTCTAAATGTGATGCTGATGTGATTCATGTGCAGGTTTGGCTTCACTCGGGCAGCAGGCAAGATCAACAAACACATACAGTTTCCGGACAAGTTGAATATACGACCATATATGAGCCATCGGCAGGTGGGTGGATATAAGGCTAAAAAAATCCAACCATACATCTGTCTGTTGATAGAGGTGTTTACAGCCAATATAGTGGCCAGTTGGTTTGGGGTTTTTTGTTGTTTTTGTGTGTGTGTATTTTTTATTCCCTCTTCTTTTCCTGTTAAAATCCACTGAAAAATCTGGACTCAGACTGACAAGAAAAGTTAAAAGAATGCATCTTCTGACTTGTTGGTGGTCAAGGTAAAGTCACAGTACTATTGCCATTACAACTTTTCTGGCATGTCACCTTTTTATTCTGCCTCGAGGAGCCCAGTTTTCGTTCTCTGTTGGCAGTTGTGTTTTGACTGAACAGCAAAATCTCTGTGTGTTTTATTTCTGCATTTTTTAACTGGTCGTGAGCCTGAGCTGGCTTGTGCATGAAAGAATTTATAGTGGGTTCTGTGACTGACTGTGTAGTGTGAAAGTAGGTATGATTTTGTTCACTTATTTGTGGTGAACTCTGATCACTTTTCTGCTTATTTCCTTGCGACACCAGTTTACGAATTATTTTGTTATTCCTTTTTCACTGCTAAAGATGTTTTTTGGAAATAATGCTATTTTTGTTTGTGCAAATTTGATATTTTTTTGCCATTTCTGGAAAATCCCCACTTGTTATGTTTCTAATTATGCCCATTAATAAGGTTTATTTGGGGAAGGTCCCCAAAGGCCAGCTAGCCCCCAAGGCTGCAGCACTAAGAGTCAGTGCAATCTTGCCTCCTAGTTTGAGAGCCACAGTCCTTCACAAAAGACTAAGCTGTAAATGAATTCCCATTACAGTGGAGAAACCATTGATAACACAGCTCTCACTTTGCTGTTGCATGTGTGTACCCCTGAATGAGGGAGGTGACAAAGACGGGCGGTGTTTTCAGGGTGAGGCAGAGTGCTACAACCTGTATGCTGTGCTGATACACTCCGGTCATCACTGCAGCATGGGCCACTATTACTGCTATGTCCGGGCTCCGTCCAATGTCTGGTACATCATGAACGATGCTTCGGTAAGTATCCCTTTCTTTTTCTCTTTTTTTTTTTTTTGTTTGTGTGTGTGTGTGTGTGTGTGTGATTTAGATATATACACCACCCCATTGCCTACCAGATCACTTTGCATGTATGGGGTATGAGAAGGGGGCCGGGGGGAGAGTGGTCATAAGTGGCTCTTGTAATTTATAACTTTCTGTCATGCAAAGCGCGTTAAGCTCTTAAGAAAGGGCACTACACAAATGTACATTCTTCTTCATATTGTTATGATCATATATACCATATGTTTTCTCTGTCTTTATGTTTTAATTTCTGAGGGGAGAACCTGTCAGAATAGATAAGCCTTGGTCACAGTGTCTCACATTTGAATGAAAAAAAAAAAAGTTGAAGAACAAGTGTTTAGTTTATACAGTAGTTTTATATCAGATGATAGGAATGCAGGTTGGGTACTGAAGGCAAGCGCTGCTTTTGACATGTATAATTTTGTTCTAAAGTTATAATTCCACTCTTGGGGCTGTTAAAGATCTTCCAGTGTTGTGTGTATGTCTGTCTGTCTGTCAGTCTGGCTGGGTGTGGGTGTGTGTGTGTGTGTGTGTGTGTTAAGAAGCTTGTGATATCACGAAGCTGCAAAAGAACAGAATGTGCTTGTTGTTGTTTCAAGAAACTGAATTAAAAGAATGTTATTGTGTGCTTATTTGGAAACACAGATACATATACACACTGCATGTCCACACGGTAAGAGATTATTATTGATTAAGAAACATTTTGAGATGATATTCATTATTGATTAAGAAACATTTTGAGCATGTTGACACCCCCATTCTTTCTGCAGTGACTGTGTGATCTTGCAGGTGTTTGTGAAGTCAGGGAGTTGTGGATGAAAAGTGAAGGTTGGTTGTTACTCGTGCAGGTGCATTCTGTGTCCGCCAGCCAAGTGTTTGCATCCCAGGCGTACTTGCTCTTCTACTCCAAAGCCGTTTCAAGCCGCAGCCAGGCTTCACCCAAGGTTGGCTGGATTGTCTTGATTTGTTTCTTCCCGTCCCCCCCTCTATTGTCTATTGTCATAATGTCTCATCTCACAAATATTACAACAGGATAGGTATCTGAAATATAGAGGAATTTTGATTCTTTGAAACATATTTTAGCTAAAAATAGACCTGTTTATGAAACCATGAAGCATTTCAGAAAAGTTGGTTTGATGGTTATTGGGGAAAAAAAAATTGTTGGAGGATTTTTTTCTTTATCATTGACATGAAGTAAACTACAAATACTGATAAGAAATTTTTTGGTTGTTTTGTTTGTTCTAAAATTATTCTTTGATGGTGATATGGGATAAGATATAAGTAGACATGTCTTTATGCTTATTCAATTGTTTCCCAATTTTCCAATTTTCTAGATGTCTGTCATCTTCTTTCATGGGTGAATGCATCTACAAGGGAAGCACAAAGCAAATGTGTCATCATAATTCAACTTGTAGAAATCACGGAAGAAATTACTGTTGATTTGGGAGGAAAACCTCCAATACACAGTGTGTAGAAATCATGGAAGAAATTAGTTATCAACTGGTGAGGAAAACTTACGTGATACAATTTGTATGATCATGGAAGAAATTAGCTGTCAACTAGTGAGGAAAACCTTTGTGATACAGTTTGTAGAAATCATGGAAGAAATCAGCTGTCAGCTTGTGAAGAAAAATCCATGACTGAGATTGTAGAAATCATGGAAGAAATCAGCTGTCGACTTGAGAGGAAAACCTCCATGACAAAATTTATAGAAATCATGGAAGAAATTAGCAGTCAACTTGAGAGGAATAGGTCCTATGTCGTGATTCATAGAATTCATGGAAGAAAATTTTAAGTCATGGAAGACATTACCTGTCCAGTAGTGAGGAAAAGCTCCATGTTTTTATTTGTTTATTTGTTTCAGGCCCCACTGATAGCGCCGTCCCTTCCCAATGGCCTGGTCAACCCCAAGTTCAACGGTGCCTTCAGCAAGCAGACAGCTGGCAGCAGCAGCTCAGCGACCCCTGCCAAGGGCAGCGGAGATGTGGGGGTCCCTGTCTCTCGCCAGATGGTGTCCCCCACCAAGCTCCTGCAGTCTCCCTTTGCCTCAGGCAGCTCCGGCAACAGCACCAAGGCCAAGCAGGTCTTGTGGAGCGCTTCCAAAAACGGTCCATCACAGCCCGCTCAGAATTCCTCGTCACAGGCGAACAAGAGCGACAAGTCTCCCAGTGGTCAGCGCGTTGTGATGGAGGTGAAGAATGGTAAGGTGGTCACAGTGGAGAAATCTGAAAGTGATGCCTCCAAGGCTCTCCCAAAACCTGTGAAGAAGACGCCCAGCTTTGTATGGGATGACGACAAGAGTGGTACAAAGCGTGAAGTCTTGAAGGATTCAGAGAAAGTTTTGAGCGATAAAAACTCAAAGGTGACTGCTAAGTTTAAAGACAGGGATAAGGAAAACAGCATCAGTGAGAAGTCACCCAAGGCAGAGTCTTCTAAGTTCACAAAGGACTTGTTCAAGAGAAAGTCTGAGCAGCTGGATCTTGATGGGCACCATGTGCACAAGCAGCAACCAGGGAAAGACGATGGGCAAGGCAGTGACCTGCTGGGGGTGAACTCTACCCTGAAACTGGAGAAACATCACAGCAGTGCCGGGGAGAAAACATCCCCCAAACTGAAGAAGGAAATTGGTGAAGGTATGCACAAACCACCTTCAGCTGAGACTGGCGCACTGCCGAAACTGAAGAAGAGAGACAGCAGTGTATCACAGAAAGAAAATAGTGACAGTACGCACAAACCACCATCAGCCGAGATTGGTATGCCAAAACTGAAAAAGAGAGACAGCAGTGTATCACAGAAAGAAAATAGTGACAGTACGCACAAACCACCATCAGCCGAGATTGGTATGCCAAAACTGAAGAAGAGAGACAGCAGTGTATCACAGAAAGAAAATAGTGACAGTACGCACAAACCACCATCATCCGAGATTGGTACGCCGAAACTGAAGAAGAGAGACAGCAGTGTATCACAGAAAGAAAATGGTGATAGTACGCACAAACCGCCATCATCCGAGATTGGTATGCCGAAACTGAAAAAGAGAGACAGCAGTGTTGTGAACAAAGTGTCTGTAAACGTACCCAAGTTGGTGCGGGTGAACTCCTCTCCTGCAGCCCATAATGTGTGGCACGTACATGCCGTTTCCTCAGCCCCCACCCCCTCTCTGGACTCAAGCAGCATCACCCCCACCAGTGAGGATGACCGGCACACAGACAAGATGCAGCTCCCACACGGCACACAGTGGATGGTGACCAGCAGCGGCAAGAAACGCCTGCTGGCACGGTCAGAGTCCTTCAACTTTGAAGGGGTGAAGAAGCGGAAACTGTCGTTATTGCCCTCGCCCCAGGAAGTGAAGCATGGTCAGTCTTTACATGGTGACAGCGGACTTGATGCCTCCTCCCATAAAAGGACTAAAGTTCACACAGATGCGTCCACTCCGGATGCTCAGACAGAACACTCGCTCAGTTTGGTTAAAAATCACACCTCAATGCTGGTTCAAAACACCAAGCCCATTTTCTCCACACCGAAAGGCAGAACAGGTAGCGCTCACAGCTCCAAGGCCAGTTTGAACGGAGAGACTGTGTGCGAGAATGGTGACTCGCCTGCCACAGATTCTGCAGAAAGAACTCCCAAAAAGCACAAAAAGAAGCATAAAAAGAAACACGAGCATGATCATGACGTTCGGAGTGAAACTGAAAAAGGTCTTTCGACCAAGAGTGTTAACTCTGACAGCAGTGATCCCCCCAGCAGGCAGAACAACACAAACCACAAAGTGAGTGATCACGGTTTCAACTCCTGTCATGCAAACACTCACCATACGGATTCCCATTCTGAAAAGAAAAGGAAGAGGCAGGCAGATTTAGACACATCCAGTGATGAAGCTGTGTCTGCCAAGAAGAGTTTGAAGCATAGTGAGTCGGAGAATGCACAGAAGGAGCATGCAGAAAAAACGCTGCAGAAGGAGAATGTGGAAACACAGCTGGGCTCAGCCAGACCTGGTGAGTGCCTTCATGTTTTGTCATTTTTCAGTGGTGATCAAGTTTAAAATCAAGTTTAACAACACATACTTAACCGTGACCCATAAAATCAAGAAATAGAGTGTTAACTTGGTCAAGTTCTGTTGTTTACTTATGGTTGGTTTGTAACGTTGTTTCCTTGTTCTTTGATTATTTTGTTTTATAACTGATTTTTTGTTGTTGTTGCTCATTTTGTGAATTTACAGCTGCTGATTGTTACATTAGGAGCATCATCTAAATCACGAGTATTGCAGAAACACAAACAGAAAAATAAAAAAAATATACTGTACATCCAATTCATTCACTCATTCAAACCAGTGAAGTCATTGTGATTGTTTCTGGCACTATGACACACACATAATGGTTGGATTGTTTGTTACACTAACATCCGTCACTAAAGATGCACACATGCTGTTGGAATATATTGTATTGGATTACTCTTTTGTCACAACAGATTCTCTGAGTGAAATTCGGGCTGCTTTCCCTAGGATTGTATTGTATTGTGTTACTCATTTGACACAACAGTTTTTTGCGTGAAATTTGGGCTTCTTTCCTTTGGGAGAGTGAGCTGCCAGGGTTTTTTTTTTTTTTCTGCCTGCCTTGTTTTCCTATAAAAGTGGATTTTTCCACAGGATTTTGGCAGGGACAACCCTCTCGTTGCCATGGGTTCTTTTACATGTGCTAAGTTCATGCTGTACAAGGGACCTCAGTTTGTCATCTCATCTGAATGACTAGCATCCAGACCACCACTCAACATGTAGTGGAAGTTGAGAAAATACTTGATGAATGTGAGTTTTGATCCCATGAGCTCTGATTCCATGGTGTTACCACCATGCCATTACCACTCCACATCGTTTCTAGCACTCACAATTGGCGTTAATCAACCTAATGCCATTAATGGTTGGATTGTCTCTGACACTAATGACATGTAATGTTGGCAACACCATTCCACATTGTTTCTAGCACTCACAACTGGCATTAATCAACTTAATCATGCCATTAATGGTTGGATTGTCTCTGCCACTAGTGACGCGTGATGTTGGCGACACCACTCCACATTGTTTCTAGCACTCACAACTGGCATTAATCAACTTAATGCCATTAATGGTTGGATTGTCTCTGACACTAATGACATGTAATGCTGGCGACACCACTCCACATTGTTTCTAGCACTCACAACTGGCATTAATCAACTTAATGCCATTAATGGTTGGATTGTCTCTGCCACTAGTGACGCGTGATGTTGGCGACACCACTCCACATTGTTTCTAGCACTCATGACAGGCGTTAATCAACTTATTGCCATTAAACTGGTTGGATTATTTCTGACACTAGTGACGCGTGATGTTGGCGACAGTTCCAGTGCAGGCCTGGGACCACTACGTGAAGGACAGCCTGGGCCTGAAGAAGAAGAAGCAGGGTCAGGACTCTCCCATCAAGCAGCAGCCGGCGCTTCTATGGGACGGCAGCAGGAAGTCGGAAGTGGTGGAAGAACTGCGCAAGAAAGCGACAGGTAGGACTGCTGAAGGAGAAAGAACTTTGAAGAGGAAGACATCACTTCAGTGAATGGAAATCAAATTAATGATCAATACATGTGTGGACTTGGAAAAGGGAGAAAATCTGCAAAAAATCTGCACCCTGTCAGGAATCAAACCATGAACCTCACAAACTCACAGGAGGGAAATCAAATGCTGTGTATCATCAGCTATTTGTATTTGTATTTCTTTTTATTACAACAGATTTCTCTGTGTGAAATTCAGGCTGCTCTCCCCTGGGAGAGCGCGTCGCTACACTACAGCGCCACCAATTTTTTTGTATTTTTTCCTGCGTGCAGTTTTGTTTTTCCTATCGAAGTGGACTTTTCTACATAATTTTGCCAGGAACAACACTTTTGTTGCCGTGGGTTCTTTTACGTGCGCTAAGTGCATGCTGCACACGGGACCTCAGTTTATCGTCTCATCCGAATGACTAGCGTCCAGACCACCACTCCAGGTCTAGTGGAGGGGGAGAAAATATCGGCGGCTGCGCCGTGATTCGAACCAGCGCGCTCAGATTCTTTCGCTTCCTAGGCGGACGCGTTACCTCTAGGCCATCACTCCACTTTGCCACCTGTCAAACTGTTATACATCAGCATAGCTGCCAGCCATTTCTAATTCTTAGGAATTTTAACACTGATTCCAATTATACAATTTTCTGCATATTTTTCCGAATTTCAAGATTTCAACAAAAAAACGACAACAACAACAAAATGAAAAAATATGAGAAACTGAACCTGCTTGCTGGGTCCGTACACCAATCCATGTTTTTCAACTGGAAAAGTTACCGTACACAGGCAAGGCGCCAGTGCTGTTTTACCAACATGGCGTCGTGCAGTGAAAGTCGATGTGATGTGGGCAGCAAATTAGTAATTAAAAAAAAACAAAAAAACAAAAAACGATTTATCAGCGCTTTACTTCACAGTATAAGGAACAGTTTTCATGTATTGATTCACCCCATGCCCCCCTTCCAAACTGATTCCCCGACAGGAATTCCTGATTTTGGGTCTGGAAGGCTGGCACCAATGCATCAGACATCATGTTGGATAATGGACGAAGCAAATTTTGTTTGCTTTTAATTCAGTTGTCTGGCTTGAAACAAATAATCTGGCCCAGAGTCTGTGCATTACTAACTGTCCTCGTTTGTTTCCCTTGCACTGTGCAGTGACCACATGGGGCGGTGAGAAGAGTGAGATGGAGATTGAGGCAGAGAAGGAGGAGAAACGGCGGAAAAAGAAAACTTGGAAAGATCACTATGAGGAAGAAATAGATAGAGGAAAGGTAAGTGGTGTGTGTGTATACATTACATCTTGGTTTTGTTGTTGTTGTTTGTTTTTGTTGTTTTGTTTTTTTTACTGTAGGTACTGATGATATGAGTGGACCAGCTGGAAAAGCAGCAATATGAACATTTTATGTTTGCACAAATTTTGACTGAGGTCTGCTTTGTTTGAGAGAAAAATAGGCTTTATGTGAGTGTGGGTGTTTTTGGGGTTTTTTTTTTTTTTTTCGTTTTTTTGTTTTTTTTTTGTTTGTTTTTGAACAAAATAATTCTGAACCAAAGCTATACATCTCTTTTTTTACTGTCTCTGTTTCGCTGTTCCTTTCTCTTCATCGCTCTCTCTTTCCATGTCTGTCTCTGCATCATTTATCTCTGTGAGTGACATGCTTGCATCATTGTTACAGGTGAAAAAAGTGAAGAAAAAGACGGATGACACTCCATGGCCTTTCAACCCTTTTCAGAAGTACCAGAACCAGAAAAACAACGAGAAGTACAGGGTAAGAACAGCTCCAGTTTCATGTGCATTACTCCCACCTCGTGTTTTTCAATGCAGTTGTTGATCTACAAGGAAGAAAAAAAAAAATGCTTGCGTCCATTTGGTACAGATATCGAGTTGTATTATTTTTTTTGTCAC
Source organism: Babylonia areolata (assembly GCF_041734735.1). NCBI lineage: Eukaryota > Metazoa > Mollusca > Gastropoda > Neogastropoda > Buccinidae > Babylonia > Babylonia areolata. The sequence goes on along the minus strand of NC_134893.1, from coordinate 50,127,885 downwards.
AACAGATTCCATAAGCGAAATTTGGGCTGCTTTTCTTAGGGAGAGCCTGTTTTCAGATTTTTTTTTCTTTCTTTTTTTTTTTTCTCCTGTTAGTGCATTTGTTTCCCTGTCAAGGTGGATTTTTCCACTGCTGCACATGGGACCTCAGTTTATTGTCTCGTCTGAATGACTAGTGTCCAGACCACCACTCAAGGTCTAGCGGAGGGGCAGAAAATTATGGCCAGTGCGGGATTTGATCCTGTGCCCTCAGATTCCCTCGCTTCCTGGGCGGACGGGTTACCACTTGTCAACCACTCCACAGAGTGGTTTGCAAGCCGTGATCGCAGAGAGCATGGAGTAAAGCAGTGGATAATGATGGTGCCTCTCTGTTTTCACTACACATGCTTTACCATGACCCACTAGTGCAGACTCCAGCAGGGAGTCCGATTCCTGTCCTGTGCAAACTACTATCCACCAATGCGGAGAAAACGAAAGTAGCTAGAGCCGATAACCTCCCGGAAGTAGGTTACCGGACGATGGTGCCCCTCTGGTTTTTGTTTTTTTTCCAGTTTGTGGATGTTGACACCTCTGTATGTAAGGAGAGTATGGGACTGAATGTGTCCCTGTTTCCCTTGGCTTGCATTGCATGTCTCTCTGTCTGTAAATCTTGTCGATAACACCGGGCTCTGAGCACACAGTAAGTAAGACGAGTATGGGACTGAATGTGTCCCTGTTTCCCTTGGCTTGCATTGCATGTCTCTCTGTCTGTAAATCTTGTCGATAACACCGGGCTCTGAGCACACAGTAAGTAAGACGAGTATGGGACTGAATGTGCCCCTGTTTCCCTTACATGGCTCTCTGTAAATCTTGTCAGTAACACCTAGCTCTGAGCACACAGATTACCTCCCCTTCTCGTTTTCTCCGTCTTTCTCAGTCGGTCTCCAAGTCGGTCGGTTACTTTCTCTCATCCATGGACCCCTCTCTCTCCCTCTCTTTCTTCCTGCAGCCCTGTCCCATCCTGTCAGAACATAATTATGCATTTTCATCTCTCTGTCTCTCTCTTTGTTTCTGTCTCTCTCCCCACCTCTCGCTCTCTCTCTTGCACTCACAGACACATACACACACACACATACGCGCATACACACTCTCTCTCCTCTCTCTCTCACTAACTGTATTGTGATGACTGTGTTGACAGTGGGACGAAGATTTTGGGTCCGGCCAGAAGACGCACTCCTTTGCCAGTGACCTTGTGCCCTCCTTGGGCCGATCACAGAGCGACATGGGGTCTGTCAACCATATGTTCCACAGCAGCAACAGCAGCAGCAGCAGCATCAACAACAACGGCAACAGCAGCACCAAGAGTAATCACCATCCACTCTTGCCTCGCAGCCACAGCTACCAGTAGCGATGTAAGCAGCAGCTTGCAGTGTGTGTATATATGTAGAAACATGTATATATCTTTATCTGGATTCCATGCTTCCTCTTCTCTCTCCTGGTTGATGGCATACTCCCCTCCCCTCCAAAAAAGTAAATATATGTTGTGGTTTTTTTTGGGGGGGTTGTTTTTTTTTGTAAAGACCTATACTACAGTCAGCTGTGTGGAATAATGGTTCACTTCTTCAAGCTGGCTTGAATTTTTCTTGTACTGTTGTGGGGAGGGGACAAAAGTGAAAAGACTGCTGGGGAATCATGTGCAGCTCAAATTGTGGTTCACGGTCGATGCATTACTGATGATGTAACAGCATGTGTGTGATTTTGTGCGTGTGTGTGTGTGTGTGTGTCTTTTTGTTTGTTTTTTTCTCTCCCTCTCCCTTTTTGACTGACCCTGTGAGCTGTTGTGTCTGCTGCAGTACATTTTCACAGTGTTGTGTTTCTTTGGTGGTTTATTTATTCAGGAAGGAAGAGAGAAATGACTCAGAAACATCTACCCATCAACACATAGGGTGCTTGCATGCATGCTCAGGTGTTTACGCCTGAACAAACATACACACACACAGTCTATGATGCACACACGCGCGTGCGCGCGCACACACACACACACACACACACACACACACACACACACACACACACACACTCCCTCCCTCTCTTGCTCCTTCATTCAGCAGATATATGCATGCATGCAAACACACACACACACACACACATACACATACACACACACACACACACACACACACACACACACACACTCCCTCTCTTGCTCCTTCATTCAGCAGATATGTGCATGCATGCAAACACACACACAGACACACACACACACACACACACACACACACACACACACCAAATAATGATTATAGTAATTGCTGGACCAATCTATCCTTGTACTATGAAGGAAAGTATCAACATGTATCAAGTGCTTCTATCAGCTATAACTTGTAGTTTGCAACAACAGTAATTTGAATAAGGATTGCTGATCTGTTTGTAGGCTGCCTGGTTTTCCCAGTGTATATAACATCACAAGCATTTGATACATGTGTTGACGGGCGCAATAGCCGAATGGTTTGAGCGTTAGACTTTCAATCTGAGGGTCCCGGGTTCGAATCTCGGTGACGGCGCCTGGTGGGTAAAGGGTGGAGATTTTTCCGATCTCCCAGGTCAACATATGTGCAGACGTGCTAGTGCCTGAACCCCCTTCGTGTGTGTACGCAAGCAAAAGATCAAATACGCACGTTAAAGATCTTGTAATCCATGTCAGCGTTCAATGGGATATGGAAACAAGTACATACCTAGCATGCACACCCCCGAAAGCAGAGTATGGCTGCCTACATGGCGGGGTAAAAACGGTCATGCACGCAAAAGCCCACTCGTGTATATACAAGTAAACGTGGGAGTTGCAGCCCACGAACAAAGAAGAAGAAGAAGATACGTGTTGATACTTTTCTTTGTTCATTTATCATGCCTGGATGAAAAGGAGTTAGTTCAGCTTTTAGTGAAAGTTACATTGTTAATGCCAGTATGTCAGTTTTGAGCAGATATTGCATTCATGTTGCTACATTCTTTACTGAGGCACTTTATGCTTTTGTATGAAATGTTTACTTGGTGTGTGGTAGTTAGTTAAAGACAGTTTATTCTAATCTGGAATGTTGTATGTGATGCTACGTGATCAGTGAGAATAATCCTTTGGATAGAAACTTTATTGATAATTTGGCAACAAAATGATAGCTTTTAGAGATTTTTACAGCTTTTCTGGACACATTCTGATATTTTTCAGGAATTTTTGTTGTTCTTTTCTTTTTCGCCCACTGGTTTTAAACTTACAAAACTGGCTCAGCTGTTATAAAACAAGGAATACCTTTTCACAGTCTACACTTAGTAAAAAAAAATTTTTTTTTTTAAAGAAAAAAAAAGTTAAAATTATTATCTATACTTTGGTGTGGATGTTTACAAGCAGAAGAAAAGAATGGAAAAAAAAATTGATGATGCCAGATTGAAGACATGTTCTCTCAAGGGAAAGTGACCTGACTTTATTGCAGATGAATGGTTATTTTGTAATGAGAAAGTTCTAATACAAGTTATTTCTTCAAAGTTCATGGTATTGTTATGAAAGAAAATATGCGACATGTCACTGACAATTTACGCTAAAGGCATAGGGTTTAATGGAAAATTATATCTATCAAAAACTAGGAGATACCTTTTTGCTGTCCCAAGCCTGTGATTTATTTATTCACATGCACACACAGTCCTGCACACACACACACACACACACACACACACACGTTATGTAATATAAATCAATAAGAAATAACACTGAAATGATAATGGATGCCAGTATTTCATTTTTCTTGTAAAAAAAAAAATTATCTGCTGCTACGATAATCCGTAGGTGGTTTGCTGCCAAGCGTTATGGACAAGGCATGTTGTGTCAGGAAGCTCTTTGCAACTCTGTAAGGGGTGCATGATGTGAAAACATGATCATGGCTGTTGATTCATGTTGTGTGTGTGTCTGTACTGTACTGTACTGTGTGTGAGATGCTTGTGCTGTTACTGTGCTCCTCTGAAACAGCTGTGTGAAGTGTGTGTTGAATGTTGGGTTTTAAAAAGTTTCTGCTTGTTGTGTTGATGACCACAAAAACAGTGGTACCAGTTGTGAACTCATGAAAGTCTTTCTTCTGTGACATGATAACTCTTTTTTTTCTTCTTTTTTTTTTTCTTTTTTTTTAACTGAGAAAAAGAAATATTCAGTTTACTTTGCTATGAATGATACGTTGAAATAAAAAGAAGGTTGCCTTAAAGCCTGAACCGGACTATAAATGGCGGGCGATTTGAATCAAGCCAGTTTCTCACCAGAGTCTGACACTGTGACGTCGGTGAAGGTTTATTCAAAATAAAAGCCTAATAAAGCTACGGTTTGGCTTCATTTATGGCAGAGAGCGAGATTTGCCTAGCAGCTTCCAATCTAGACCTGAATTGACTTTGGAAAGTACAAAATGTGTCAGCTACACGAAATACAAAATTTGAATGCAGAGAAAAGGGGCGGAGCTAGAGCCATTTGTGTTTGCGCTAGACGTGTCTGTCAGATAAAAATAGCACCAGCACGTGGTACTGTCCGGTGAGAATTGGAAAGCATGCAGACAGCCCCTCGACTTTGGCAACCGTAAACGACCACATTGTTTGTAAAACATGCAAACAGAGAGAAATATGACGATCTACTAACCTTTCTTGGACTGGAATGATCACATAAACAGCCGGCGAGTGACCTCCACAAAAACTGTGATTGACGCTCGTAACCCCCGGCGCCAGTCTGAAGTGAGAGTGCTGGAGAGGAAGCAGTTTCGGTTTTGGGAGCAGGCGTGGCAGGAGTACACGGATATCTTTCTCCGCTAACAGTGAGTCGGTCTTTGTTTTGCTTTCACCTCCCGCATGTTTACATTTCTACCGGACACGTGCTCGCGCTTTTTATAGATAAACTCCGCCCCTTTCCCTTTTATGGATAGGCTCTAGTGCGCATGCGCAACCGAAACCTTGCTCTCGGGAGTTAAGACTTTAATGAATGAACAGTCTACAGGTAGGTGTAGAAACGAACGTGTGAAAATTTTAAGGAAGTGCATCAAGTGAAAGAAAAATAGAATGAAGGATGATGAATGATGTGAATTGATTAAGAGAAAAAGAATACTTTATGAGTTACTTTCCAAGGCTTTCAAATGATATGACGGTTCTCTGTGGGAGTAAAATGTGCCAGTATTGTCATGAAATCTAGCTGTGGTTCCTGTGCCTTTTTTTTTTTTTTTTTTTCTTGGTTAGATTTTTGTCTCTGCCTTCTGTTCCCATCGCTCTACCATACAATTATAGCCAGTGATTTGAAACCAAGTGATACAAATGATCATGTGTTAAAATAATCAGTTTGTACATCCGTGTGTGCTGGTATGATTTGTTTATTGTGCACACTTGTACACGCTTGTGTCTGTTCTTTCTGGGTTTTGGGTTGGGTTGTTTTTTTGTTGTTTTTTTTAGAAAGAGGGTTTTTGAAGGTTTTGATGAAGCATGTGTGTCTGGGGTGTTTTTAGCTCGTTTGTTTATACTAGAAAAATGTCAGGGACTGTAAATTATGTTTTTATAAAGAAAAATCAGGGATATGGTTCATTTTCTACTGTGTACATATGGAAGTGCTGGATTGGATTATACATCTTTGTTTTTTAGAAATTTGTTGAATAGAAATCATGAAGATCAGTGGAAATACAATTGTTTGATTAAATGCAAGTGGTGTTTCTGGATGCTTCTTTGTGTCAAGGATTGGTTCTTGTACTGTACAATATGGTTTGGGTCTCTGTACTGTGTGAGTGTCTGGATGTGATCTGTACTGTGAGAGTGTGTTGATGTGTTCCTCTTTACTGTGAGTGTGTGAATGGCAATGTGTTCCTCTGTACTTTGAGTGTGTAGATGTGTGATTTTTCTGTTCTTTGAATGTGTGGATGTGTGTTCCTCTGTACTGAGAGTGTGGATGTATCCTCTGAACTGTGAAGAGTGTATGGATGTGTTCCTGTGTACTGTGAGTGTGTGGATGCATGTTCCACTGTACTGTGTGTGGATGTGTTCCTTTGTACTATGAGCGTATGGATGTGTTCCTCTATACTGTGAATGTGTGTGTGTTCCCACTGTGCTGTGAGTGTCTGGATATGTTCCTCTGTGCTGTGAGAGTGTGTGATATGTTTCTCTATACTTTGAATTTGTGGATGTACCCTGTACATTGTGTGTGCGGATTTGCTCCTTTGTACTGGGAGAGTGTGTGTGAATGTGTTCTTCTGTACTGTGAGAGTGACAGGATGCGTTCCTCTGTACTGTGACAGTGTGTATGGACGTGTTCCTCAGTACTTTGAGAGTGTGTGGATGTGTTCCTCTGTACTGGGAGTGGATGTGTGTTTTTCTGTTCTTTGAGTGTGTGGATGTGTGTTCCCCTACACTGTGAGATTGTGTGGATGTGTTCCTTTGTAATGTGTGACTGTATCGATGTGTTTCTCACTGTGAGAGTGTGTGTGGATGTGTTCCTCTGTTCTGTGGGTTTGTTCCTGTATTGCAGACGATGCTGGTGTGTTGTTGTTTTGTCACCTTATAATGTTATATTGACCTGTTTGAAAGCTGATGGGGAACCAGGGAAGCACTACAGCTAGCACTTAGCAGGATTGCCTTGAATTTGTGTGCCTGTGTGAAAGTAAAAATTTATTCTGAACAATATAAAATAATATTTGAATGAAACATTTGTTAGAACATGCAAATAAAGAGAGATTTTCCTATCTTCAGCTTGCCTCAGCTGTCTTCCTTCTGTTATGCAAGTGCTTTCAGAAACCTCTGTTCAGCAGAGGAAATGATGCATGAAATTGGATGAACATAACCAAGTATAACAAGCAGCGGCACGAGGTTTTGATGAACATATGCCAGAAAGTGGTGTGGTTGCCTAGTGGTAATGTGTCCGCTTAGGAAGAGAGAGAATCTGAGCGCATGGGATTGAATCACTCACTCGACATCGACAGTATTTTCTCCCCCTCTACTAGGCCTCGAGTGGTGGTCTGGACACTAGCCATTCAAATGCTTTTAGCGCATGTTAAAGACCCCATGGCAACAAAAGGATTGTCTCTTGCAAAATTCTTAGGAAAAATCCACTTTGATAGGAAAACAAATTCACAGAAAAAAAAAAAAAAAAAGGTGGCGCTGTACTGTCGCTATGTGCTCTTCTTGTGGAGAGCAGCTACAATTTCACAGAGAAATCTGTTGTGATAATAGAGTAATACAATCAATGAAATATAATGAAGAACCGTTAAAGACAGACTGGCTCACTGTGCACAGGATGATTGTGAGAACAATTGTGCCACTTTTTAAAGAGTTCACAAATGACAACTACAATTTCTAATAATCATAACTGATTCCTTAAAAAAAAAAATTGTTTTTAATTAATAGTGACTAAAAGTATCATGCAGAAGTGATCATTTTCATCTTGACTATAATGTATTCGAAATGCAAGTATTGTATTTTACTTTAGCCTCAGCACATTTATGTACATGAATTCAGCCTACTCTCCCCGCGATGGGAATGCAGAAGACAGACATAGTTCAATCACACACGTTGCAAAGGCTACTCTTCTCCACCTACTCTCACTCTCTCAGAAAGTAAACGCACACACACTGTGTGTGTCACTTTTGCTGGTGATATTAAATACATGTAGCCAGTTTCGCTGCTATATGCAACAGCATGCAAGCACTCAGATGAAAATGCAATCCTCACCGCGCCTACTACATCTAATATCACATCATGAAAAGATTTTAAAGAACACACACACACACACAAAACAAACACAAAAAAAACCCTCAAAAAAACAACACGTATAACGAAATACAATGAAATGTGTTAGAATGATTGAAAGAGTTGTGGACCGGTCTTAACAACAAACTAATGACACCAAACACAACCACACATAACGCACCAAAAAAGACCACGCACATGAACGTGTACTTATTACGCTTTAATGAAAATACAATCAATATACAAATATTACAGTTTCTCACTTTGGAACACCACATAATCATCATTTCCTTTTGATCATGAAATTACAAAGTCCACAGCAAAAAATGGACAAAAAAAAAAAAAAAAAAAAAATCCTCTCAACCTATTAGCTGTAAGTACAACAGGTTATATAATGAACTCTCCCAGAGGTAGGCAATGAAATACAATTCAGTGTACCAGAGGAACGCCACAAAATCTTTCCACTTTTGTGGCCTTTTTGATGGTGACTGAAATAACATTTGTTCATGCTGAAACTAAAAATATTCCTATTTATTGTTTTAATTAATATCTAGTTTTGATATATGTCATTTAAAAGCAATAACCATCTATTCTGAATTTACATATTGATACTTAAAAATAAAGTGGCACATGGTATTTATCAAATATGTTCAATACAACTTTACAGACATCTACCATTGCTCTTACAGAAGATGAACAATAGCACAGCCTGAAAGGTTGCGTACGAACTGCCAGTAAGTAGAGAGCATTAATTCTAACTCATTTAATCATTAAACTTTCAGAATTCTTTTTTGACACAGAGTCAATGATACTTGGAGATCATGCACAACATTATCACCCAGCACAAACACTTAAAACAACATGCTCAAATTTTACTGTTATGGCTTCATACACAAGTCCAGGAAAATTGTACAGTTTTTGCATACCCTATTAATTATTGTCCATGCACCACCCCTTCCTTCCCCCAACCCTGGATTTGTTGAAAACAGCAGCACCATTTAATCGAGACAAATCCATGTTTGCAAGATGTGCCACAACTTCAGTGTGCAAGAAGAAGGTGACACTTTGCTGTAGTTTTATGCCAGTATGAATATGGATTAACGTAAACCAAAAAACAAAACAAATGAATCTGCATCATTTGAACAGGTTAGTCATCTTTGTCTCACACACACACCCCCACACATAAAAAGTACATAGTTATAATGACAGCACACGGTAGTACCATAGCTGACATGAAGAAGATTATGCATGGAACAATCACACGCTAAACCTATTTGTCTGAAAAACTAATTAATGGAGATAGCAATCAAAGAAAGCACCATATTTTCATGGATTAAAAAAAAAAAAAAAAAATCTACACAAATTGTCAAAAAACAAAATATTATCTTTTCACTCCACTGAAAACAGTTTTTTATAGGTCAAATTCACATCAACTTCATCCAATAAAAATGTTTATGGAGTCGCTCTGCCCATTAAAACTCCCAAGTTAAAGAATTTTTAACGCTTATATAATAATATTACTCAAAGTAACTTTTAAGTAAAACAGATGACTCTTACTGTCTACCAGAAATTAACAAAACAGATAAACAATTTCACTGTCCAAAGCAAAACAAAAAAAAATCCAAGTTTGATCAGTCAATCCTTTTGTTGCCTGGTTGAGTAGCAGACCAACTCTTAATTCCTATGCAACTGGAACAAGTTTTTCTTCCTCTAGGGTCCTGGGCTACTCCCACACAAATCCCCTGTTCCCCATTATCTGCACTTGGTTCTCCTACCACACATGGAAAGGTGAGTGTACAAGGAAAGAGAGAAAAGGAGGAACCAAACACACGCATATGCGCTCACACACACACAGAAACTCACACACACACATACATATGCGTGCACACACATATACACACACACACATGTGCGTGCACGTACACTTACACACACACACACAAACTGAATCTGCAAAAAAAATGGCAACGTATATATATACACACATTGCCTGAGACCATAATTGCACAGAGACAAACAAAATAAACGTGTCTGCGCAACAGGTGAATATTACCCTCAGAACATACAGTAAACAGATTTTTCATTAAATTGGTATAATAAAAAATATTTTTTATAAGCACACAAAATTACACAAAATTATGTCACAGAAACACTCACTCACTCAAAAATAAAAATTCTCAACCTTATTTATTGTCAATAATCACAAAGTCAGTGTACACGCAAGCAAACGCGTGCAGACAATAAACACATACATGCACACGCACATTCAATTTCTGGACACCTTTCATAAATATGACATGAACAACTGCATCATACTTTTCAAAAGAGCTGAACTGAACTTATACCAAGCTGCTGCTATCCATTTCAATTTTCGTGTAAATTTTTGGTCTCATTGTGAAAAATCAAACAAAATATATTACATGACATACACTTAACATAATTTGTCTATCTGGACAATTCATACTGTAAGAGAACATTACACACACACACACACACACACATATGCACACACACACACACAATTAGTTTCAGTGTAGTTTCAGTCCCATGGAGGCATCAAAACATGTGGACTCATCCTTAGACACTCCACCACACGTTTGAAAAGAAAAAACATAAGCTTATGCCTGAGCTGTGCTAGTCAAGCCTTGAGAACCTACCCTGGGCTTGTACTAAATAAACATGAACATAAAATGAAATTTTAAAAAAACAATGAAAACTATACACAACCAAAAAAAAAAAAAATCAACAAGATATAGAAAAAAAAAAGAAGAAAGATTCATAGAAGGCAAATGACTGAAACATAAAGAGATCAAGCTAAGATCAAGAATTATCCCCCCCCCCAAAAAAAAAGAAAAAAAGTTAGAAATGCATCAGGTTTAGCAGATCAATATGGGGTCTAATGAAACATTTTCAGCGTGTATAACTCTAGCTCTGTTCATCAACACTTCAATTGATTCTAGTCTGTCCATTGTCACTGTTTTCAATAAAGAAATAAGTTTACACGCACTTCAGGCTTGAAACACTATGACAAGAGGCTAGGGGCTTCCAGTCAAAGATGAAAAAACAAAATGATTGAAAACAAACAAAACAAACAAACAAAAAAAAACAGATTTCTATTTTTATGTTTAAGTGATTTTTAAGAAACATGCCATGCACATTTTATCAGCATTCTGTCAAAGTAAAAGTATCCTGTAATCATATTCTTTCTTGGATTATCAACAATGGCAGAGTCAGTCTCTCTCTCTATCTCTCTCTGTCTCTCTCTCTATCTCTCTCTCGCTGTTTCTAATGGGGCCTCCAGCCACCGAATGTAACAATGTCAAAAGTCTGAAATCTAATGCCATGCAATCCATTTCACACAACAGTAACTACGTAACTGCCCTCGTGCCCGTTTCAGCACTAATTAATTACACCAGTCGGGCTCAAGTGAGAAGGAGAGGCGGGGGTGGGGTGGCAGCATGTCCAATATACTTGCAGTGAACTGACAAACCTGGGCTGGGTTGCTTATGCACCTGGACCTTAGCAACCCTAAGTTTGCTCAGCATTTAAGAATTTTTCAAAGTCTACGGATCTGGCGTAGACATGAGGGATAATTTTTAAAACAGTAAGCAAACTTAGTTCCCAGCTTAGAAAACTGAACACAGTAAGTCTTTCAAAAGAAAAAAAACAAACAAAAGAAAACAAAAGTAAACTAAACAAACCTACATTAACACGGTAAAGAAAATACACAAATCAGAATTCAACTCACCCATCTCCATAACAAATTTAATAAAATCAATGAAAAAGCAAACATACATGCAAAACAATCCTCCCACCCAACCCTTCCCCCCCCCCCTCACCTACGTCCTACCACTGCAAAAAAAAAAAAAAAAAAAAAAAAAGAGAAAAGTAGTCTGTCTAAGCTTTCCTGATCAGTGATCACATGTAATCATAATCCAAGCATTGTGGATGGATAGCGGACTGTACAACTGCATTCACACACAAAAATCTTGGCAGATTTATCTTTATATATTCAATGCACAGTAATGTTGCTCCCTTTACAAAACAACAACAACAACAAAACAAACAACTTCAAACAAAATCCTCTTGCACTGAGTACTAAGGAATATAAAGCTTCTTTCTGCACACAACTATTTTACATCTTTGGACTCAATGGATTGAGGCTCTGTAAGAAAAGCAGCTTGGCAGTAGTTCTTACAAAAAAAACGAACCACCCCCACATCACAGCATCTACACAAGAGATTGAAAAAAACAAACAAACAAAAAAAAAAACACCAGAGTAAGTCACTGCGTCTAATGGGCAGATGAAAAGAAAGGCGGCGGTAGTAACACACAACTGAAATTATGGATGCAAGGGCAGAGAAGGGGAATGGGGTCACACAAAAACACAACACGTATACAATAATGTGTACAGGTAAAAAGTAAATATCAAAAGTCAGAAAAAAAGGGGGGGGGGGAAGCCTATCACCTAACAAGAACAGAAGAGAAAAAAAGATTGCAAGGAAAAAAACAAAACAAAAAAAAAAAAAAACTAGAGCAAGCCATCGATCAGAAATGAATGATGGGGAGGAGGAGTTGAAACAAAAAAGGGCAAAACCATTTTGACATGCTTCCAACTCTTCTAGCTGAACACACTGAAGACACACTTCAAATGGCCCATTTCTTGAATCACTGCACAAAACAGTGATGAAATATGGAAACCCAAACGCTCCCAGTATGAAAATGTCTATCGGCATATCTGCATCCTGTTTTCCCTTTCTAGCAGCATTTTTCCAAGCAATGTCTGATGAAAAATGACATAAATTAGGAATATGTAAATAAGGTTTAGTGCTGTTTCACTCATGAATACACATGAGATTCCTGACTTTTTTTTCTTGTTTCACTATATAACCTCAAATCCATGAAGCCATTGGCAAAGAATTAAAAGGTGCATTCTTAAGTGGTTGGTTTTTTGTTTGTTTGTTTGTTTCTTTCTTTCTTTTTTTGTATAAATCCAATTCATCTTACAGAAAATCAGAGTGTCCAATTGAGTTCAGACTAAAAATGGTACTAATTTAACTACTTATAGTTCTTTCATTAATCAAAGAGTACACTTGAATGTTTGACAAATTAAAGTGGCAACCGTGCCAGGGTATAAAAAAAAAAAAAAAAAAAGCCAGGGTTCAAATATGTCTCTCCCCCTAAATTTCTCCCCCTCTCTCCCACTGATTTGTAATACACAAAAGAAAAGTAGGTGGTAGAAGAAGACCACTTTAAACAGATTGCAACGTATGTCCCCATTAAAAAATTTCCGTGAGTGTGTGAGAGATGGCCTGGTTTAGTATTTACAAATAAACAACAACAAAAACTGTACACTCTAGCACATCATACACTCTTTGCAGTTATTGTATTGGATTAACACACACAATGGTTACAGTTTCTATCAAACATATATAATCATGTACAGACATTATATAGACATTTCTATTCTCTTTGCATATGCCCCACCCCCCACCCCACCCCCACACACACAAGCAAAACACATACGAACAGATTCACATGATCAAACATCAAAGTTGTCCACTTCAGTCTTTCCATTATATACATGTATGCGGTTCAAGTAAATCACTGATTCACTGCTCAAAAACATTTCATCTTTCAATCCATCACATATGGTTCCACATGTAAGTGCACATCGTAAATGAGAGGAAACAAACAAACTGGAGCACACAGAGAGCAAGAGAGTGGCTGAGAGAGAGAGAGAAGAGAGAGAGGGACAGAGACAGAGAGAGTGAGTGTGTGTGTGTGTGTGTGTGTGTGTGTGTGTGTGTGAAGGGGGGCTGAGGGTGGCACGAAGGGTGGGTAGGCTAATTCTAACCATGACACATCAACGAAAACCAGAATCAAGGAAGGAGAAAGGCAGTGAGTCAGTAAACAGCATGGCATTATTTATTTCTACAAGCAGCCGGAACTGTTCAGTATTTGTTGTGATTATGGCCTGCAATGTGACTACTGCCCTTTTGTTGTTGTTGTTGTTGTTGGAATACTGGAAAGATGTCAGGTTAACTAATTTTTCACACTACTTTTGTCTGTAAAGCTTGCATGCATGCACATGCACACGCGCACAACCAGTCTTAATTTGATCAAACTGAAGGCATGCTATAAAATGACCTTTGACTTGTGGGTGTGTGCCATGCACTTGTCTTGTATTGTATTGTACCGTATCGTATCGCATTGTATTATGTTGTATTGCATTGTATAATACTGTATTGTATTACTCTTTGTCACAACAGATTTCTGTGTGCAAAAAATTCAGACCGCTCTCACTTGGGAGAGCACGTTGCAACAAGATTTTGATTCCAGTCGATGCACAACTGTTATCATCAATCAGAAGAGGGCAAGAAACGTGCGATACAAACTCCAGTGATTCGGCCAACAGGAGATCACTGACCATCACAGAAAGCAGGAAGATCACAAAAATAAAAAAAAAGAAATGAACCACACACAAGAAAAATAAAACACACACACAAAAACCAACAAACAACAAAAACAAGAACGACCGGAACTTGGAAGGCATACCACGTCAACAGAAAAAAAAAAGGAGGGGGGCGGGGGGGGAGCGGAGAAATAGGTAGGGGGTGGAAGACTGGGGGGGCGGGGGGGAGGTGTGACAGGGGGCGAGAGAGAGGTAATAAAGCAAACCACATCACAGTTTTAAAAATGATGCAATCTGACTGACAATTATCAAACAAATTTAATTCTTTTTAAAGTAGCAGCAGTGAAGTGACAGCGGCGGAGAGAGAGAGAGGAGCGCATGGGAACACACTAACTTAAGCATCATTTAATGAGGTAATTAATCGAGATGTTTGGGCTTAATCCTTTCATTCCAGGCATACAAAAAAACAACAACAAAAAACAACCACCAACAATTAAAGAACTGAACATAAATATGTATGATTATGTACACAACAAGATGGTAAACAAAGCACACCACCATGGGCATAGATATATACATATATATATATATATGCTCAAGGCACTCCCAAACCTTGAATAGTCTCTCTCTCTCTCTCTCTCTCTCACTCACACACACACACACACACAAGCACCTGCCCACCAAACACCAACCAAGCCAGATGACCAAGTTAACTCCATGACTAGAAAGACACGAGTACAGATGGCCTCACGTATAGCTCCAAGTAATGCTACACTCTTTCATCATTTGTCAACACAAAAACAGCGAACGGACTTCGGTGTTCAGAACACAGCAGGGAAAATGTTTCATCATCACCTGCGTACAAAAAAAACCAGACACTTGGTCACGCTCAAACGCAAAAACGTATGCAAAGACATGCAAACACACACACACTTGTACGCAGGCACCCTTGCAAATCAACAAGCTAGTAAAGTTGTATCTAAATGTATGCGTGCACGCAAACACACACACACACGCACACGCACACACACGCGCGCGCGCACACACACACACAAACAAACACACACACACATGCACACACACAAATGGCATACATTTCACTCTCGCTCATTTCACTTTTGAAAGGAACATTCTAAAAAATATTTTAAAAAAAACAAAACAACAACTATAAACTAAAGGACATGATGTGCAGACCTGCCACTGTTCAAGAAATAAATACATTGCATACAGATGCAGGCCAATATACATTATAAGCTGCCATCAAAAAATTAACTTGTATCAGATTTCACTCTCTCGTACATTCAGTCAAACACAGACGGAGCAGCAAGTATGTGGAGGGGGAGATAGAGGTGGGTGGGTGTTAGGGATATTCAGTCAGACCACGGGAAATTCAGTCAGACCACGGGAAATTCAGTCAGACCAAGTCAGCATCACACAGCCATACACATGAAGAAATACCGAAATACAAGCTCATGTAAGATTTCTTCAGAACGTCCTCATTCCATTCAAGCCCCAAATCTCATCCACACAAAGCATTCAGTTCACTCGCACAAAAAAAAAAAAAGAAAAAAAAAAAAAAAAGATGGGTCACCAATTCAATTCGTCCAAAGCTTTCACTTTCTCTGCAACATACAGCTGAGTATTTTATATCTTTAACTGTCGAGAACAACGTCATCGACATTTGTCTGCATACACCAGTCCAAAGAAACGTCAGAGGCAAATCAAAATCATAAATGATGAAATGTGTTTTTACACAAGTATGCTATTACACTGTGATTATACAGAAACAAAGCAATGAGAACCATAATCACTAAATCACTGCATTCAGAAATTAGTCAATTAAAAAAAAAAAAATATATATATATATATGTATATGTTGTTTTTGTTTTTTTTGGGTTTTTTTCCAACTGTTAGTAATTCCACTCTATCTATTCCAATGCAGTAGCAAGCAATCATAAGGATGTGCACACACACTGTCATCTGATTACGTGATATTCAATGAGTAATGAAAACGCGTTTCAAGCAATAATCACTTCATATGCAGCATATTGTTAATGAATTTGATTTTTTTTTTCCCTTTAGACATGCATCTGATTCATTGTCACGTCCAGGTGACCTGGGTGACTGGAATGCACTGCTGCTGTTAGAAGTGGTAATGTTCTCTCCATGCACATCTCTCATCATGCCCCATTCCTTCTTGTGAACGGATTTTTTTGTTTCTTCTGTCTGTTCAGGATTATTTTCCCATAAAAAAAACAAAAAACAAGCACGCACACTAACAAAACATACACACATTATTATATATACACACTTGCACACGTGTGCACACTCATGTGCGCGCACATACACACATAGATGCCGTATTCTTTCTTTTTCTTTGTTTAAAGTGTTCTTCCTCTTTTTCACATATATGTATTTGTTTATTCCTTCCTGGTGAAAAGCTTGCACACACTCTCTCTCTCTCTCTCATACACTCTCACACACTTGCTCTTGCTCCCTCTCTCACATTCACACACTCTCTCTCTCAACATCATCACATACTCACTCACTCTCTCTCTCTCTGTTCTCTCTCTCTCTCTCTCTCTCACACACACACACACACACACACACACACACATACATACAAACTCCTGCTGCCCTCAATCCACCAACAACAATCTCTTCCAGCACACACACATTTCTATCCAGTGTCACCCAACCCACCACACACATTTGCTCTGTTGACATGACCCAAACCCCTCATAAAACACCACCTCCAAGAACACACTGTACAACTGAAGTGCTGACAGAGGGGAGGGGGGAGGGGGGTGGGGGGGGGACATACTTCTATTCAACCCTAGACCTTTCAGCATCGTCGTCGTCACCATGCCTATGTGTGCCAAAGAACCAGCTTGGTCACACCACATGATTTGGACCATCAACGTATTGCTTTGGGAAGGACAGAAGAAACAACAAAAAAAAAAAACACAGCATGCCCGTCTTGCACTCAGTGACCGCGGGAGGCGTGGCCTGTGGCATTTCGGCGCCGTGCTGCCAGCATGTCGTAGAAAGGGTTGTCGTTGATGCTGGCTCTGGAACAGACACGATTTATCAAAGTTCAGAATTGTGTGATATACTGGTTGTCTCGGCTGTGAACAGGGATAATAAGATTTCTGCATAAAAAAAGCAAAACAAAACAAAACCAGCAGCCACCACTACCTCAAATTCCTCAATATATCATCTCTGCCATTTTCAGTAGTGTCTTCTCCCACTGACGCCCTATGCCCCCTTCCCACTAACACATATTCCAGAGCCTGTCAAGCAATTATTTCTTCACTTCACTTTCATTTCCTTACATTTCACATTTCCTTTGCATCAAAATGGTGTTCACAAATAAACAAGCATCTTTCACAGAAAAAACAAACAAACAAAAGAAAACGTCAAGTCTTTAAGTGTGAGCATAGTTTTGAGGAGAATGGAAACTCACTTTACAATAATAGCCAATCAATGATAACTCACTTTTTTTTCCTTCAGTTTTATCTATACATTTAACAGGAACTCCCAATGATAAACCCATAGCTTTACAAAAGGATCTTTACAAAAGCTCTACAACTCTCCATAACAAATAGTAAACATATTTATAGATCTCATCTTCACTGTGATAAATCTAAATCCACCTCACTCTCACTCTTGCTCGGTCTCTCTCTCCCACACATACATGATAACTCACCTAATGCGCTGTATCCAATCGTCCTTCTCCTCTGCGGTACCGGCAGACATGCGATACACATTGTGTCGACCTGTAGGCAGACATCAGTCAGTGCATATCTTCAGGGGAACGGGCTTGGGGCAACAGATGGAACAATGGGATAATAAGGCACACGTTTCCTATAACCACACAATGATAATAAGGCACATGTTTCCTATAACCACACAATGATAATAAGGCACATGTTTCCTATAACCACACAATGATAATAAGGCACATGTTTCCTATAACCACACAAGGTTAACAGTTTGCCAAAGGATGTAAATCAATCACAGACACTTCAACCTTCGTTCCAAGTTCAAATAAGTGAGAGAAGCGTTGTTGCTGTATTTTCATCCACAAGATACATGTTCATTTTTTTTATTTTTAATTATACACACTCAAACAAAATCACTCTCTCTCTCTCTCTCTCTCTCTCTCTCTCTCTCTGTCTCTCATGCACACAATCTATGCCATGATTCCAATACAATGAGAGCCACACTGTGAAACAACCCAGCAAACTATCAATCGTCACACCTGGGTTATGAAAGCCGGGTGTGCTGTGCAGCACCATGAAGTCTCAAACAACCAACCCCCAGTTTCACTCACAGGAACAAGGTCACACAGTGTGTGAGACATGGCTGGCACTTCACAACATCACAATATGCCACATTTCTGCACATGCTTTCAGAAAGAACAACAAAAACCACCCAAGCAGTTAGAACTTTGCACAAACAATCTGAATGGTCTTGGGTTCAAATCCCACTAGCAGCGCCAGGCAGGTTAAGAGTGTATGTAAGATTTTTTTTCTGATCTTGAAGGTCAACACATCTGCAGATCTGTTTGTACCCTAATCCTTCATGAGTATACATAAACAGAAAACAAAAAAAAAAAAATGCAATGTTACAGATCTTGTAATCCATGGATGTGTTCAGCATGTTACGAAAACACAAATGTCCCCAACATGCATACACATGAAAACGAAGCTGCCTAAAGACTGCAGGGTAAAATCTGATACATAAAAGCCTGCTTGTGGACACAACTGAAACTGGAGAGTTGCAGCCCATGGAAGCAGAAGCAACAGCAGCAGAAGAAGAAAACAACAAAGAAGCAGAAGAAGAAGAAGAAGCAGCAGGAGCAGAAGAAGATGACAAACAACAAAAATAACAACAAGAAAAACAACTACAACCACAAGAAGAAGACAACGATGAGAAACAAGACAAACAAGAAACAGAAGGGAAAAAAAACACTGACAACAAAAAAAATCCTTTCTCCTCCCTCTCCCACTCTCTGTGAAAGCAGAGAACACCGGCTGACAACAATGACACTTCAGGCTCTCTCACCTTCCACCACTTTGCCATCAGAATCCACCTTGCACGCCTTGATGACATCGCCCCCACCTCCCGTCACAGGGTACAACTCAAAACAGTTCTGCCGCTTGGTCTTCTCCGGACCCAGCTCTCGCACCTGAATGTTCTCCAGGGGGATGATGCCCTTGGGTTCCTTGTCCTGCACAAACCGCAACCCATCATCTTTGTCTACATCGATGGGTTTATGATGTGGATCCTATGCATTTTACTGACATCTAAATCTTTATCTGCATGGATGTGTTTATGATGTGGAGCTTATTTATTTTACTGACATCTACATCTTTGTCTACATCAATGTGTTTATGATGTGGATCTTATTCATTTTACTGACATCTACATCTGTTTATGATGTGGATCTTATTCATTTTACTGACATCTACATCAATGTGCACAAGATGCTGATCTTATCCCAGCAATCACCAAAACCTTTACTGATGTGGTTATGATGTGGATCTTATGCAAAGCAATCACTGACGTTGACACCAGTGATGTGGATCTTATGAAAAGCAATTACTGATGCTTTATCAATGTGTTTATGACATGGATCTTATGCAAAGCATCTCATGATGCAAAGTTAACACTGGTTTTTACCTTTCTTTTATAACTCTTCTCTGACAGGTGTTTTTGTTTGTTTGTTTGTTTTTGTTTTGTTTTTTAAACTATATTTGAAAATCAACTTTCAAATTTTTCATACTGGAGAGGCTACATTTTGATTTTTCCATACTGGAAAGTCTATTTTCAAGATTGTACTTGTACTGTGCATGGAAGAGACAGTGTGCATGCATGTATACTGTCAAGTGTGTGTATATGTGCGCACGGGCACAAGTGGCAGTGTGTGTGTGTGTGCGCGTGCTTGCCTGCATGCTTGTCTGCGGACATGTGTGTACACATACATACTGTATAATCTTTCTAAATGCTGTGCATGTGACACGTCCATCCATTCCTGTAAACGAAAAACTCACGTACAGCAAAATGAACAGTATCAGCATGAAGAAAAGAAAGAAAGGGAAACCTAAACCACTAGACACCGGGGGCCACACAAACTTACGGTGGTGTACTGAAAGTAGTAGAGACAGTTGTCGTTCAGGATGAACCATCTTCTCTTCCAGTTCTTGTAGCGCCCACCTGTCGGCAGAGACACAAATGTTGATTACACAAATGTTGATTACACCTAAGGAAAGCAGAACCTTGCGCATGAAAATCAGTCCCGAATGCTATACGGGGGTGATAATGTCGAAATCATTAATTCACAACTGCATCCTATTCCAGTTTGGTACCGGAAAGAAGGGGTGGGGGAGGCAAAAAGGGGGAGTTCCATCTTCACCTTTTCAGATATGTCCTCTCACACCTCCCTATGTGGATTATGTCAAGCATCCCTACTAGTAAGTCTCTGTTGATTTCTGATGTTTGCTCCACACTAGACACACATACCAACTGCTGCACAAATGTATTCCACTCCTTCTTTGAGCAGACACAAGCACTTACGTGCATGTTAGTTTTCAGTACCATGTCAATGAAGAAACACACCATGGAACAATCTAAGCCACACATATTCACAGATACGGGTGGTTGTTGCTGCTCCACAAGATATGTTATCAACCCTTTAAAAGAACGTTAGGGGACTTCCATTCAGTTTCATGTTTAAAGAAGAAATAAAAAAGAAATTGGGTATTTACACAGACTTAATCTCCCTTTGTTTGCACACACAATTTATATATCATACATGTAGTATGAATTAGCATAGACAAAAGAACCTATGACAACAAAAAGGGTTGTCATTGGCAAAACCCTGCAGAAAAATCCATTTTTGACAGTTAAACACACTTGCAGAAAAAAAATAAAAATAAAAAAGGGTGACATGGTGTCATGGTGTCACACTCTCCCCAGAGAGAGCATTCGGCTGCTCAGCCGAGCACAAAATCCGGCTCTTTAGTTGGCCGAGCAGCGTCTAGTATCTTGGGTCAAAATTTTTTTAATGCCAGACTTTCCCACTGCACTCTGCACTGGCCGGTGCATTCGCCGTGGTATTTCTGGCCCCGCGTGCCAAACCGGGACACTGCCTTCTTTGTTTCACTCGGCCCCGCAGCCCCCACCTCACTTTTCCCACGTCTTCACAGCATCCACACATTTCCTGCAGCGATTACAGAAAGTTGAATTATTGCTATTCCTGCTTGTTTTATTGGAGTGCAGTTTGATTTGATTTACACAATTTTATTATATTATAAACATCATCGTTTCATTTTTTTTTACCTTAAAAATCTTCGTCTTTCTCGTGGAATGAAGGGCACGGCAGTGCCATAAGCCGACAGACACTCACCCTGCTCTCCATCCCCCTGCTGCTCGCACTCACCATGCTACAGTGTGTTCATTTAAACATTTGTTGTGCTGCCAAGAAAAATCGCACAACTCAAAAGGTAAGCTGATCTGCATGCAGGCATGCTATATGTTCTGAGTGAATTTACGATATTATTGTGATAAACGCCTGTTTTCTTAGAGAGGGATTTAAACTTAACGATTTTTACGATCATGTTTCTGCTTATCCTTCTCTTCTCTTTCTTCATTTATGTTTCGGCCGTTGCCGCAAAACAACCGCTATGTAAGAAAACATATTGTGTTTGGAGTCAATGGAAAGCTTATTTTGTGTTCTTTTTAGAAAACCACTTCTTTAGTCGTTATTTCCGATCCATCCGAGGAGATGATGCACGAAAGAAACAAGCAGATTTACCACCGAACAAGCGTACAGCGAGTGCCGCTGGTGCGGCCTGTTTGTCAGCCGCATTTATTTATATCCATGCCCTACTTCCTGGGTTCACGAACTTTTGCTGGGCCAACTAAAGTGCCAACACTGAACACCCGTGAGCAGCCTGAAATTTCACGCAGAGAAATCTGTTTTGAAAAAAAAACAAAAAAAAACGGTAATACAATACACTACAATCAAATCCAGTAATGACGATTAAAGGAAAACACCAAGACAGATGCACGTTTCATACCTTCCTTCATAAGCCAGCCCTCCTTGACCGGGTTGAAGAAGGTGTGCATCAAGTCGTTCCCATCATCCTCCGGAATCTTGAAGGGCTCCTTCTTGATGTTGTCGTACAGACTCTGCCACCCACAGTTAACAGAGAACACACGTCATGAGACTGGACGGGAAGGAAGACTGGTGGGGAAGGGAGAAGTCTATGGAAAAAGGTGGGAGAGATGATGCGAGTTTTCTTGTCTTGAAAGTTTGAATAAAATGGAAGAAAATCATGTCTTAAAAGTAAGGATGAAAAAAGGGAGTGGACAAAAAAAAAAAAGTGTAATGTGTTGTGTGTGCGTGTGTGTGTGTGTGTGTGTGTGTGTGTGTGTGCGTGCATGCATGTGCGTGTGTGTGTGGTGTGCACACACATTTCTGAAATGCTAACTACCATGGGTGGGAAAAGATGGAAAAGCAGGAGACATCAAGTTTTCTCGTCTTAAATGTTGGGATAAATGGACAAAAAACAAAAAAAAAGAAAGTCTGTAATGCGAGTGTGTGCGTGAGACAGAAATAAACAAAGAGAGAAAATGAAAGAAAGAGAGACAGACTAACAGAGATAGAAACAGAAAGGGAAAGAGAGACAGACAGACAGAGAGAGAGAGGGAGACAGAGACAGACAGACAGAGAGAGAGACAGAGAGAGAGAGAGAGAGAGACTGCGCATGCATGCATCCATGTGCATGCACGTTCTGAAGAAACTAAAACTCAGCCAGCAGCGTGACAGGAGCACTGACCGTCAGCAGACTCTCAGGCAAGTTGCCCCCGTCGTTGATGTCGCGGTTCATCTGGATGAACCGCTCTACGGTGGGCTTGTCCTTCACGCTGGGGTTGTGGAGGCTGGTGTTCAGCATGATGATGGCAAACGACAGCACGTAGCACGTGTCTGCAACCACAAATCAACATGTCCCCTTTCTTTCATTTGGTTTAAACGTGATCTTATTCTCAAAAGCAAGTAAGGACACTGTGTGAACACATCAAGCAGCAACAAATCGAAGCTTATGGTGTGCTCAGAAAACTGCTCACACACACACAGTCAACACTTAACATAGCGGCAGTATTATAAACAACATCAATATCAAACAAATATGAATCAAGATAAACTCTGAAAGGAAAAGCAAAAAAGTACTCCGGAGAAAGGTAATAGAAAAAGAATCATATTTATATATATATACACATGCACATACATATAATTATATATAAATCTCCCATTTAAAAAAAAAAAACTCAAAAAGGTAAAAGGTCCTGTAGCCTTTTAAGGCAATTGGGACAGTGATTTCATACACACTGTGTCTAGGACCCGGCTGTATTAACCCTCTCCAACCGAAGAAGTCAGGTACCCTTTCACACTAGGGTGGAGTAAGGAACATCAGAGCAAAGTGCCTTTCACACCCAAGGCCACAAAACCACACTAAAACAGGGCCTCAAAACCTGATCACTTGGTGAACCCACCATCACAAGTCCAACTCCAAACCAACTCTGCCACTGCATCTCCTATTTGTATTTCTTTTTATTCCAACAGATTTCTTTGTGTGAAAATCGCTACACTACAGCGCCACCCATTTTTTTTTGTACTTTTTCCTGCGTGCAGTTTCATTTGTTTTCCCAATCAAAGTGGATTTTTCTACAGAATTTTGCCAGGAACAACCCTTTAGCTGCTGTGGGTTCTCTTACATGCGCTAAGTGCATGCTGCACACGGGACCTCTGTTTATCATCTCATCCGAATGACTAGCATCCAGACCACCACTCAAGGTCTAAAGAAAATATCGGCAGCTGAACCGTGATTCGAACCAGCGCGCTCAGATTCTCTCGCTTCCTAGGCAGACGCGTTACCTCTAGGCCATCACCTCTCATCAAGCAATGTTTGATTGATAAATGCATATATAGTTTGCGTTTTTTTACCAGCAGTATCATGTCTTTGATATGACGGTGTCAAACGACAGTGTCTACCACGTGCCTTCAACTACAAATCAGCATGGATCTTTTTTTTCTTCTCTCCTTTTTTTTTTTTTTTTTAGAGTGTGCCATGTCTAATTATGCAATTAACACACACAGTTTGTATTTTCATACTGACAGCAGATGCTTGTTTATTTTTGTTTCGTTTTTTCTCTCTTTTTTTTGGTTTGTTTTGTCTTGTTTTTCTGTTATTATTTTTGGACTTGCATTCATTCAAATGTTTGTGAATATAATTATATCCACACACAGACCTCCTGTTCACCATCTTCCCACCACTGTAGAACCACCAAATGACACAAACATTACATACCACCATATAACCCGGTTTCTAAAGACTTCACTTCTCCGCACACGCACACACATAAACATGCACACACACACACACACACACACACACACACACACACACACACACACATGCAGATCTAGCCATCCTACTCACATTACACCAAACAACCCAACACCACACATACAGACACATAACACAACACGCAGAGTATCAACATCTATCCTTCATCTCACAACTTACTTCCTGCATCATCAACACACCATGCCTCTCCCATTACCCCTGTTCCCCACTTCACCCTCCCACACAGCTCTCAACTTCTTAACTGTATCTAGAGAGAAAAAAGTTTCACTTCCTGCCCCTATAAATCATAACACGCACACACACACACACACACGCACACACACACACACTTAATACTCACACACCTGCATTTGTAAAAACATCAGGGTTCAGTTCACAGTATCGTGCAGCAAAGCACTCCATCATGCGGTCAATTTTCTGGGCTTCTCCTGGCAGCCGGAAGCTCCATAAGAACTGCCTGTGATGCAGATATGTCAACAATCTTCGTCAGAATGAATTAAGAAAAAAAATGCTTTTAAGGCACAGTCACCAAGTAAACATTAGCAACATGACATGAAAAATAGAGGTAAAAAAACAACAACAACAACAACCAAAAACACATAACCAAAAAACCAAAAAGCAACCACCCCTATATGTCAAATAACAATGAGAACAATTACAGTTTGTTACCATATGTAATCTTAAAAGAAAAGCACTGGGTATTTATTGAGTAATTTGCGCAAAAAGATGAAGCACTTTGCTTTTTATATTATTTTTAGATACATGTCCAAACTTTGGAAGGACATGGGGATGCACACACACTGACATGCCCGTACACAGGTGTACATAGGCACACACGCACACGCGCACACAAACACAAGGACAGAAAGAGAGGCAAGAGCGAGAGACAGAAAGGAGGAAAAAAGGAAAGAGAAAAGAGACAGAGAGAAAGAGAGAGAAGAGGGAAAGAGAGAGGCTTTCCAACAGAGTGAGTGCACCATCTTCAAGTCCTTTCCTACCTGAGGGCCTGTACCAGGATCATGTCGGAGAACTCATGCAGGTTGACAAACGCCTTCAACACTGCCATGTTAAAGTCGTTCCTGTTTGGGACAGACAACATGGCTGTTACAACATAATTCACTCTCTCTCTCTCTCTCTCTCTCTCTCTCTCTCTCTCTCTCTCTCTCTCTCTCTCTCTCTCTCTCTCATGACATGGTTCTGAGGCCTATTCATTAAACAATTCAGAATTCTGAGCTCTCTCTCTCTCTCTCTCTCTTCTCATGACACACACAAGTATACATGCATACACACACACACACACACACACACACATGCATGTACACTCAAACATACACTCAAACACACCTGCTCATACGAACTATCATATGCAACACTAATTTTACAAGAATACTCCAGAAGAAAAACAACACGTTGTATCAAAGCATCCATCTTTTTTTCTCTCTCTCTCTCTCACACACACACACACACAAAAAGAACATCCAACCACAGACAGGTGTTTACAGAGAGTAAATGATCACTAAAGCCATCAAGAAGTCAAACACGGTTCCCGCTCTGTCAGTCAAGCTTCTTAAATCATTTGCCACTGATTTCATCTTAGTAAACCAAAAGTGGGTTAGGTCAGACATGAATCACTTTCCAGACCCCCTTGCTTTCTTTATCTTAGTATGCATGACACTGTTGCTGCTTTCAACTTTTCACGGAGTTTTATGGGCTGAGGCCACAGCATCAGTGGCAATATGAAGACCAAACCTTGTGCCTGCGCTGGGATGCTATGTTACGAGTGTAACTGTGTTTTGAAAGTTTCATCCTGAACAAAAAAAAACAAAAAACAGACATGTTCACATAAGAAAATAATTTTATCGGTGTGCTTGGTAAAACCCTCTCTTCACCTTCCTGAGACTCATTTTCAAATGGTGGCAGCACAGCGCAACCCTTAAATGAACCCTGCTATTTTCAGCACAGTGCAACCAATATATATATATATATATATATATATGAACTCTGCTATTTTTAGCACAGTGAAACCTATATATATATATATATATATATATATATATATATGAGCACAGTGCAACCCTTATACGAGCCCTGCAATTTTCAGCACAGCACAGCCCTTATCTGAATACAACTTTTTTCCTCCCTTCATGCCCTCTCTTATAATTAATCTCAGACATCCAGCCCTTTCAGACTTGTCTCACAGAGACGATAATATGCCAAAATTCTGCCAAAATCAGTCTGAAGGACAAACATGCTCACAGGTCACCTTCATACTAGTTTCAGCATGGACATCAAACCAGTCTCTTCATTGTGCAATGGAGACATTCTTAAAAATGACAACGATAAATATGTATGAATGTATATGGTTTTCCGCCACGCATGCATTGCCCCTACCATCCCAGATGGTTAAGGGAGCAGTAGGCAGTTAAGTAATGAATGCACATATCCTGACATCACCTGTTTTTGAGTGCACCTGCACTGTAAGAATGATAATGTGCCTTTCTAATGGAATGGTGTACAGAAAGGTATATTAAGTGCCTCTTTACCTATTTTGTTTCATCTATCTCTTGCTCCGTAGAAAAAATGGAATGATTAAACATTTGTTGCCCAATGGACCTTTACTATTCCAGATGGCATCTTATTATTTTAGTTTTGAAATGCTTTACTTTGACTCCAAATGTACAACACAAGACTGTAATGCTTCACTTTGACTCTAAATGTAGCACATAAGACTGAAATGCTTTACTTTGACTCTAAATGTACTGCACAAGACTGAAACGCTTTACTTTGACTCTAAATAATGTGGATTGATGGCCTAGAGGTAACGCGTCCACCTAGGAAGCGAGAGAATCTGAGCGCGCTGGTTCAAATCATGGCTCAGCCGACAATATTTTCTCCCGTTCCACTAGACCTTTAGTGGTGGTCTGGACGCTAGTCATTTGGATGAGATGATAAATCGAGGTCCTGTGTGCAGCATGCACTTAGCGCACATAAAAGAACCCATGGCAACAAAAGGGTTGTTCCTGGCAAAATTCTGTAGAAAAAATCCACTTCGATAGGAAAAACAAATAAAACTGCATGCAGGAAAAAATACAATAAAATGGGGGTGGCGCTGTATTATAGCGACGCGCTCTCCCTGTGGAGAGCAGCCCAAATTTCACACAGAGTAATCTGTTGTGATAAAAAGAAATACAAATACAAATAAATGTACGACACAAGACTGAAACGCTTTACTTTGACCTGAATTTGTACCACATTATGGTTAAAAAGCTGATACTGAAGCTCTACTCACTTCTCGCCCAGGTAGTCACCGATGGCCGTCTTGTTCAGCCCCTCCCCTCGGAACAGGAAGCGGGCCACCTCTTCTGGTGTATTGGCCACCAGGCCATTGTTCACCAAGTATTGGATCCCCTGCAACACACACACAAGTACACACACACACACACACACACACACACACACACACACACACACACACACACACACACACACAGAAACATACACACAATTAGCACTTTTTCAAAAGAAAAGAGACTGTTACAGAAATTCCAAACTGCTGTTAAAACCTTGCCTCACAGTCTTCAGAAAAATCACAACAGAACACTAATTATATATATATATATATATATATATATATATATATATATATATTAAACAACAAGACAGAAGGGCCCAAGCTTCCAGCTTTAATAAAACTTTCATCCATCAAAAGACTGAGAACAATCACATCCACCAGACAAAACCACAAAGGATGAATGTCGAAAGCCACCATTAAGTCTTTTTCAGCCAGCTTCAGGCCAAGACGCAACCGTGCAAAGATGCTGTAAATGGAAACAGATCTGCAACTGAGCTCTTAAACAAAAGAGGGAAAATCAATGCCAACATCTATCTGTAAAATGCTGAGCTTCTCTGTAGCTCTACAGCAAGTAAGGGATGAATAAAAATGGCTGATTGATACTCAAGACGGTCGTTTCATCCTTTCCGGCTAGCAAAACCATGAGTGTGCCACAGAAGCATGTTGCCATGTTTTTGGCTCACCTGTTCATGAGCGAGTGTGAGCGTGTCTGCCCGCGTGTGTGTGCCCGTGCGCGCGTGTGTGTGCATGTGTGTGAGTGCGTGCATGCGTGCGTGCGTAGGTGTGAGAGAGAGAGAGAAACAGAGAGAGAAGAGAGAGAGATGGTCATGCTGCTTTTTCAGTTCCCAATTAGAAAAAAAAGAAGAAGAAAAAATAATAATTTATAAAAAAAAAATATATATATATACAGAGAGAGAGAGAGAGAGAGAGAGAGAGAGAGAGAGACTCAGAGAGAGAGAGATTATAATATGAAGAAAAAAAAAACAGGGAAAAGGTTGGGAGACACCCATCCATCCTCAAATCACCAAACACCAAACTTGACGGGCAAACCCGCTCCCCAAGGCTCTCTTCAAACCCATCCATCTCTCCACCTCCCAATACCCTCCACCACCAAAAAATACAGCCCTCTCTCTCAGCCTCGTCCCACCCTGAAGCCTCCATCACCCTCGCCTCCATTAAACTTTAGACTTCCTGAGAGGAAGCCCCCACCCCACCACACCCCCACCACACCCCCAACACACACACACACACACACACACACCTCTACCCTATCCATACCCTCTCTTACCCCATCAACCTCCCCTTGCTTCTGAGTAACTTCTCTGCTAGTATCGGTAGAGGCACAGCCAATAACTCTTCCCCAAACCAGTTTTACCTGTGAACAACTTTCTTTTTTTTTTTCCCTGGTGGCTTCAGTTCACCATGACTAATATC
>NC_134893.1:50088529-50093529 GCF_041734735.1 Babylonia areolata | reverse complement strand
CACTTCCTGAAACATCCACACAATTCCAAAACTGTGTTCAAACAAAACCTTTTTTACACTATAAGTCCAGTTTTCATTTTCTAATTCCATTTGTAACAGCATCATCTCGTAAGCCTGTCTGGGTAAACGTGATTGTGGAAGTTTCAATAATTTCAACCAATATTAAATACATTTTACAAACGTTCTTATATACAAAGGATATCTACCCGTTTCCCCATATAACATTGTGTTGGATGAATGAATTGGCACATTTAAAAAACGTTTAATTGCATAAGTATGTACTTTTTCCATCTGTGAATTTACCTTTAGTCCCCAAACTTCGGCTGCATATGTAAGTATAGGTTCAATCTGTGTATCGAACATTTTCCAAAACAAACAGTAATCAATAGAATTAAGCTTTTTTTGCTTTTTTTTTAATGATTTCAGTATTTCAATAACACCTTGCTTTGCTTTCCTGCAAGATTCTTCCCAAGCATAATTGAAGCTTAATTTTGTTGAGAATATCATTCCCAAATATTTATATGAATTTATAACTTTAACATCCTCATTTCCATAAAGCCATTTTTCGTGCACTGACAGATGTCCGCCCATTCTAAATACAATAATGTTAGTTTTATCCATGTTAACTGTCAAACCCAAATAGTCTGCTTCTTCTTTCAATGCATTCAATTGGTTCTGTAAACCCCTAACAGTTCCAAACAAAAGAACAGAGAGAGAAAGAGAGGAAGCTGGCAAGGATATATCTTTCCTTCCCTTTCTATTGTTAAACTGTACACTAAGGAAGATGATTACTGCACAATGTAACACAAGAGTTGAATACATGCTAAATTGGGCTCATTTTCCATACACACACAAACACACATACGCGCACGCGCACACACACACACACACACACACATAAACTTTATTTTTAAAAAAACAAAACCTGTTAGTCTACCTGTGTTCAGTCTCCCAGTTACTGGATCTCCCACCACCCCCTCACCCCCCATCCCTCCCTCCCTCCCTCTCCCTTCAGTCTGTGATCAAACATGTGGCAAGTTTGCTGACGTGAATGTTGTTAAAAACAATCATCTTTGTGTAGTAAATACATGATTTCTGCTGCAATCAATAATAGTTACTAATTATTACATCTGATGAAAATACTATCAGCGTTTTGCATTAACATAGGTTGAGTTCTCTGGAGAGGATGTTTGCCAATCTTAGGCAGAGCTTATAAATGGGCACCATTACATATAACCATGTAGTTTTCTTCATTTATATTAAAAACCGCTGGTGGCATCTGTAGCATACTGGGGCAAGAAGATTAAGACGATCATTGCAGGCATGCTTAACAAGAAGACCTTACCTAACCATCTTCTTGTTTATTGTTTATTGCTGCTTATAGTCTAGCCAACCACACAGGGCCATATCAGGACTGTAAAACCATACAAATGCTCAACCACGTCAACACAAAACTGGTAAAACTAAAAATAAATAAATAAAAATTCTAAAAACACCAAGACAAACCCACAAAATAAAATTCATGACACATTATCCTAACCATTTAGCTCCTCAGGGCAAATACGACTAGGCCCTGCCAAGGATGTCAGCTCTTCTGCTTATTTATCATCCCCAGATTATAGAAAATCATTTAAAAAAAGAGAAAAAAAAAAATACTGAAAAGCCAAACAAAAAAATACATAAAAAATCCAGACAGGCAAATAACACTGCAGAATGGACAGCAAGTGCCCATCCCAGTGTTTACAATTATACTACCTAATCACCAGAACAAAACAGCACAGGCAGTACATACAGACAGCTGAAAAAAGAAAAAAAAAAGTCAGTGTCATGGCTTGCTTGGAAAATGAAAGCGGAATGGATGGGGAAGGCAGAAAAAGCAGAGAACAATGATGTGGGGTGGGGTGTGTGTGTGGGTGGGGGTAGGGGGTGGGGGGGGGGAAGAAGACAGAAATAAAGGGAGCAATAGAAAAGAGGAAATTTCTGGCACAGAATTAGCGATGAAGGGGGAAAAAAAGAAGGCAGAAATAAAGAGAGCAATAGAAAAGAGGAAATTTCTAGCACAGAATTTCCAGCAGGTGAAGATGCTATTTATGCTGAAAAAACCCTGGCGTCCCCACATGAGGGTGGGGGGAGGGGGAGGGTAACCATCTTATGATCTGAGCATGGCTTTAATCTTGTTCACACACACACACACACACACACACACACACAAAACACACACACTCCCCCCATAAAAATATCTTGCCAACATTCAGGTTCAAGTAAGGGATGTCACTCCCATGAATGACACTTTGAAGGCCAAGACTGCGAGACTGCGCCAGCTGCCTACACTTTGTGAAGTACATTGTAAATGTCTACTTCGTCACCATAGTTCCCTCCTTTCTCTCTCTCTCTCTCTGCCACATTCCCCCATGCCTCTTTCTTTCTTTCTTTCCTCTCCAATGTGCTCCCTCCCTCCCTTTTATGCCATCCCTCTCCACCCAACCCCATTCTTTCCACAGTCTCCATTTAATAACAGCGCCTCGACAGCATGAACTTCAGAACTCCAGTTGTTGTTGTTGTTGTTGTTGTTGTTGTTTTTGTTGCTGCTGTTTTTTTTATTTGTTTTTTTTTCCTGATGTTTTTCATCGGTTCCAGCTGGTGCCAGGATGACGCAGGCTGTGTACATAGTGAATGTTTAACGTTTTTCTTCCAGAATTTACAATAACTGAAGAATGTTTTTCTTCCAACGAAGTGTGACAAACATTTTTTTTTACTTTGTTAGACAGGTCAGAGAACGGGTGTGTGTGTGTGTGTGCGTGTGCGTGCGTGCGTGCTTGCCTATGGGTGTTGTTATTTTGGAGAGGATGGAGAAGGGTTTAAGGGCAGGGATACACTGAGGGGAGTGTGGAGAACCTCGGAAGTCCTCCTTTCATACCTTTTTAATTGTGACTTTTTTTATGCATTTTGAAAAACAGACATGTGATAAATTGCATGAAGTATGTAGTCCACCCTTCTAATCAAGAGTTCAGCTTAAAAACAAAGCAAGATTATACATATTCTGAACACAGACACTTGATGTCGGAAAGAGAGCCCCTCTCTAACTGGCACAGCCTGCATGAACGTGTCACTATAAATGATTTTGTGGACTGGCAAGATGACTGTACATTAACGTTGTGACTGAATTTACGTATTAACATTATGCACCACAATTTTAGAAACAGAGGCCAGCCCCGTAGAGAATGGGTCAGAACATTTACTATAGGTAATATCGCCATTAAATACAGTATACTAAGTAGTAAAACACATGAATTTTACAGCTTCCTTGAGATGACAGGCCCACCGGTGCATTCACCAATTCAAGTCGCCATCTCACCCTCAGTTTCTAGTTGACCTTTTGATTTCTAAACACTCTGAACAGGAAGAAAATTTCTTCATCTTCTCCATAAAGGAGGACGCTGCTCAGCCTTCAGAATCTAGATCACACCATCACTGAAGGGCAGCTGTGTACAAACCTGAGGGTGGTGTTTGCCCCATGCCTTCATCAAAGGAAAATTGCCTTCACAGCCAGAGGAACATTAGACTGTGCTTGGTACCATCTGAGAGTCTATATAACAGTCATATCATATCTCCCCACCTGGGAAGTCAGGGCAATTAGCAGGGCGTCTGTGATTCCTCACCTGTCTGCCAGTATTCCTCATCTTCCAGCTCTCTTACTCACATACATACACACACACACACCCTAACACACACATACCCCCCACCCCCCCACCCCCTCCACCTTAACCCACAACATACAAACTTTCAATTTATCACGCATTTCACAGCTTTTCCTCTAATTCTTCTAAAATTCTGAATATTCTGAAGGAGTGTAACTGTGTCCGTGCACAAGCAGACACAAGTACATGCATGGATGAACAGAATGCATCTTCCACCACGCTTCTCTACCAACCTTCATCGCTCTGATAATCAACACACACACACACACATATATATAACCTATATATATCAAAGCTACATTACAAAGCAATCTGAAGTAGGAAACAAATAACAACATCAACAAAAACATCACCAGGCTCATCAACACACCACAGTTTCTGTAGTCCTGCCATTGGCAGCAACGTCACACACACACACACACACATACCATCCCCTACACAAACACACACCCTCCACCCCCACCCCCAATTTACTGGCGGGGGGAACACGGTCTCATCAGGGCTGCTCTCCAAAAGACTTCAATGAACCATTGCACAGCAACCTCCCCAACCCCTGGCAGTGCAAAGGGAACCTGTTTGCTTCTCCTCTCCACCACTCTCCTGTTCTTGGCAGGGATCCAGACTTTAGAGAGAGATAAACATGTGTGATGAAAGTCTGTTCAGCTTGCCACCGGCTCCCTCAAGGAAATGCAAACTTTGAGAGAGAGCTTTAACACTGCAGTCTCACGATGGGTTTCCCATGAAATGAAACGAAGTCAATATCTTGTCTTTCAGACCACTCCGGCTCCCAATGCTATGATATAATCAGTCAAAAAAGGCCATTAACCATTTCTGAGATCTGCAAAGAAAAACAACAACCAACAAACGACCATTAACCAAGTGTTTTGATGTGCATATAGAATGTATCAAGGCTGGTATTTGGAAGTCTGTGAAACCTGACCGAGTTGAAAAATTTCACGGAAACTTTATCAGCTGAGCTTTAAACTGTACCTCAACAGATTGAAGAGCAAGGGAGACTCTTAGAACTGTGGTTTAAAACTAAGCCGCGAATGGCCACTGATCATAAATGCAAGTACCATTTCTGCCCCTTCCCCTGTGTGTATGTGTGTGTCTGCATGTGTGTGAGAGTGTGTGTGAGTGTTTGCATGGGTGTGTGTGTGTGTGTGTGTGTGTGCACGTGGGATGGGGTGGGGTGGGGGACGTGTGTGCTTTCTTTCAAAGAATCTGTAGTGCTTCCGAAAGGTATATAAATCAATTAAAAAAATTTTAAACTGAGCATCACAAGTTTTCAATTTCACAAAA
>NC_134893.1:49996029-50086029 GCF_041734735.1 Babylonia areolata | reverse complement strand
TCCTTTTCCCACTTTCCATGCTCTGTGATGCCCCCCCCCCCCCCCCAGCCCCTCCCACCCACCCATTCCCACAACCCTTCTGCAAAAACAGAACATTACTCTGTAGCTGTGTCTGTAGAGTAGTGAGTGCATGTGTGAATGGAAAAAGAGAAGGGAGAGATTGGGTGGGGAAGGTGAGGGTGGTGGACAAGGACCTTGTCAACTTCAGGCCTGTTCAACTGCTGCTGCTTTCCTTCTCAGTTTTGGAGAACTTGCACAATGTGCAGTGAGG
Source organism: Babylonia areolata (assembly GCF_041734735.1). NCBI lineage: Eukaryota > Metazoa > Mollusca > Gastropoda > Neogastropoda > Buccinidae > Babylonia > Babylonia areolata. The sequence goes on along the minus strand of NC_134893.1, from coordinate 50,085,758 downwards.
GCCTAGAGGTAACACGTCTGCCTAGGAAGCGAGAGAATCTGACCGCGCTGGTTGGAATCACGGCTCAGCCGCCAATATTTTCTCCCCCTCCACTAGACCTTGAGTGGTGGTCTGAACACTAGTCACTAAACCGTGGTCCCATGTGCAGCATGCACTTAGCACATATAAAAGAACCCACAGCAACAAAAGGGTTGTTCCTGGCAAAATTCTGTAGAAAAATCCACTTTGTTAGGAAAAACAAATAAAAACTGCACACAGGAAAAAATATTAAAAAATGTGTGGCGCTGTAGTGTAGTGACGCGCTCTGCCTGGGGAGTGCAGCCCAAATTTCACACTGGGAAATTTGTTGTGATAAAAAGAAATACAAAAAAAACAACAAAAAAAACAAATGTCCAAGTGCAAGTGAGTATGAGTATGTGTGTGCAAGGTACGTGGCTGTACATACAAACAAGCACATTTTCGGTTCATGCATGCAGCGACTACATTAAAAAAAAAAAAAAAAAAAAAAAAAAAAATTTCTAATTCTTACAGGTGACCTCACATCTCATACTCTTTCCAAACTGTATCAATGCCAAAAGCTCTTACGTGCACAGCAAATGACTGCTCTCTACTTTGCTACAGGCACTCTGACAATGACACATGGTCCTCAGCCCCCCTCCGTTTTCCATAGGACCCCCCCCCCCCACCCCAACCAACATCCCCTTCCCTAACTGCAGAGCTCAGAGACCAGGGCCAGGCTGCATGAGGCGATCTTTGCAGCACTGAGTTTGCTTGGAGTTAGGAGTGTTTCCGAAGTATATGGAATTTACCATGGAGTTAGGAAGATTCCTAACGATAAGCAAACTTAGCGCTGCTGCATATGCTCATGCAACCCACTCCAGGCTCCTGGTCATGCTGCAGTGATTTATCCAAGGAAAAAGCAACAGCTGGGTTGATGATCTATCTACCTGGCAACCTGTTAAAAGAAAGGCAACCAGTCTAGAAAAAGAAAAAACAAAACAAAACAAAAAAAAAACTACAGGCACAAAATCTCTTTTTGCATGTTCTTTTTGACTCACTTGTGTAAACAAAGTGAGTCTATGCTTTAACCCGGTGTTTGGTTGTCTCTGTGTGTGTGTGTGTGCGTGTGTGTGTGTGTGTGTGTGTGTGTGTGTCCGTGGTAAACTTTAACATTGACATTTTCTCTGCAACTACTTTATCAGTTGACACCAAATTTGGCATAAAAATAGGAAAAATTCAGTTCTTTCCAGTCATCTTGTTTAAAACAATATTGCACCTCTGGGATGGGCTCAAAAAATAAAGAATGAAGCCTAATTTTATGCAAACTGCATTTACTGTTATATTTATATTTTTTGTATTCTCTAAACTTGGCACTCTGATCTGATATTCTGACCAAACAACTAGAGCAGTCATCATTATCATTTTTTGTTCAAACAGGAACTTCTTTTGCTAAGCATGGAAGTTTTATTTATTTTGCAAACGTTTTGGTGCAGATAGTAAAAAAGGGAAATTACTCTGTAATTAATGCTAGGGGAGTTAATTTGCTTTAAACTGACCTTTCTCATCTTAAACATTACATTTTGAAATTATACTCAATACATAAAAAGCTTGGATTTTTTTTTTTAAGTGTATCACAAGTGAGTCTTGAAGGCCTTGCCTCTCTTGTTTCTTTATCATCCCACACTGGCTTCGAAACAGAGAAGGGGAAAACAAACAGCTCCGATGTCTGAGAGCAACACTGTCATCTGTAAACAGGCTTCAGATTGGCTGTGGTCTGTTCTACATCATATAAATCAGAAAAGCCGAGTGTCTGTTCTATATATCAGACTGAGCAGTGTCTGCTTTAGGTAAAAGACTGAATGAGTGTCTGTTGTTTAGTGTAAAAAAAAAAAAAAAAGACTGAGCAGTGTCAGGTCAAAAAATGAGTTGTGTCTGTCGTACACAAAAGTTGAGAGTGAGTGTTCAATAATAAAAGACAGAGTGAATGAAAAGCTATCATAGATACACTGATAAAGTATGTGTGTGTGTGTGTGTGTGTGTGTGTGTGTGTGTGTGTGTGTGTGTGTGTGTGTGTGTGTGTGTGTGTGTGTGTGTGTGTGTGTGTGTGCAGCCTTTGAACCCTCACACACACACACACACACACACACACACACACACACACACACACTCTGTCCAGCTATGTTCTTGTTCTTTTGGAGCAAATGCTTGTAACACACGGCATAACACTAAGAACTGTGAAGACATCACAAAGTGCTCATTCCAAAGATGGTGATCTTCACCAACAGAGCAGAATCTCCCTTATTCTTCTTCTCTGTTTGTGCGCTGCATCTCGCACGTTCACCTGTATGAAATGTTGGAGTGGGCTTCTATGAGTCTGTCTACCCCACCATGTAGGCAGCCATACTCCATTTTCTGAGGTCACCTCATTTCAGTCCAGTGAGCAAGCAAATGAAAACGATATCAAACAAACTAAAACACCTAAAAATACTGTCAACAATGCATCAGCAAAAAAAAAAAAAAAAGATTAATGATGTTCAAAATGAAGAAACAAATGAATGCCTTGAATATATATATATGTTTTTTTTTTTAATTTGAAAAATGTGATAGGTAAGAAAAGAACAAGAAGACGATGATGAAGTAGAAGTGAAGAAGAATAAGGAGAAGGAAGAGGAGAAGAAGAAGGAGACAGACAGACAGACAGACAGAGAAACAAAGAACTTCAAGCTTTAAATCAAGGATTAACATTTCAGGCATGAGAGAGAGACAAGAGACAGAGAAACAGAAAAGGGTAAAAAAAAAAATAAAAAAAAAAAAAGAAAAAGAAAAAAAAAGAAAAGAAAAAGAAAAACACCTATTTTCGCGAACGCAAAGTGAAAATCGCTGGATGCAGAAAGGAACTCATTCAGGAGAAAGGCTGATGACAACGGCACATCCGCTCAAACATCATTTCCACTTTTATAATAAAGTGGGCACCCCCCCTCCCCCCACACCCTCCACCACCACCACCACCACCCATCCATTTTGCTCCTCCATCTTTCAAAATGCAGTATGCATGAATGGATCAACTGATGAATCAAAATTAATGGATTGCGGCAGAGCCTGTCAAAGGTGGGAGAGGTAGAAGAAACAACAACAAGGTTACCTTCTTGGGATCCATGTTGAACTTCTTTCTCCCGATGGAGATCTCTTTCGCTTTGGGGTCTGGTTTGCTGAAAAAGGAATGCAAAAAACAAAGTGAAAAAAAAAAATCAACATCATCATCATCATCATCACTGTTTTTATTATCAACAACAACAGTCAAAGTAGTTGGTGGTAGTTTTTTCATCATTCATTAAAACAAACAGTGGTGTCAATGGTCACAGTTGAAGTCAAAGTCATACACGTTCACAGCTTTTTTCATTAGAAGTACATGTAAAAATGTTCCTCTTTTTCTTCAATGACATTTCGTTTTATTGTTAATCAATCAACATCAGCAATAGTAATAGTGGGAATAGCAGGAAAGTTTCTAACAACATTTCCACTGTTAACATACCAGCAACAGTTACAGGAACAGAAGTACATGCAGTAGCTTTGTTGTTGTTGTTTTTTTCACTGGTAAATGATCAACAACAACAGCAAGAGTCATAACTGTCGGTTAATACAGCATTGCATACAATGTCTACTATTGTTTTGGAGGGGGCAGGGGTTAACAATCAGGAACAATCACATTTCTTGTAGAAAGCAGTGAGAGGAAACAAAACAGGGATGTTAAAACTTCCCTTTCATGTGATGTTTCCTTATCTGTATTATTTCCGGTCCTTGTTCCTCCCCCGTTCTTTCTTAACACCTGGACTGCTGTTACACAGTATCCTCATCAGTGAAGGCTGTCATATGATCATCATAAATCTGAGTTCACAGGTCAGGGTGGCACTGGTCGAAACTATTTTGAGGACAATTCCATGCAGACTGTCAAATATATGACTATTGCAAAGATAGCAAGTGCAAGACAATTCCATGCAAACTGTCAAATATATGACTGTTGCAAAGATAGCAAGTGCAAACAATATACATTTTTCTTTATTTCAATGGATTATGAATCATGACACAACTATTAAACGAAACATATATCTATCTATCTATCTCTCTCTCTCTCTATAGAAATATATATATATATATATATATATCCCCTACGATCCATCTGAACAGCCATCTGTAATGTTTCTACAGACACAAAACAAAACAAACTGACAAACAACCAACAAGGGGAAGAAGATAAAGGACTTGAGGCTAATGAAACAGGACATGGGTAATTCTGTTTCCCGATCTTTGTCATCTTCTCGTTCACTTCATTTGTACCTTTCCCAATGGAGGAACACTTGTACTTTTCATTTCACCACCAACTGGTAACCTCTCGAGAATTACAGACTTTTTGTTTCAATGAAGTCAGTCCAAGTGAAGTATGACATCCATCAAAAATTAATAATGATAACGAATCTGACAGGAAACGTTTCAACGACCACTTGATGACTGGTGGAAACTTCTTGCAGGTGTCAAAACCTGTGTGAGAAATTTGCTATTTTCTCACCAAAATGATGATGTCTTATCTAAATTCTGGTTTCATGACCTGGAAGGAGCTTGCACTTATAAAGCCTTTCAACCGGCCCACTTAATCTGAGCATCCTTATCTTGTGACGCAAGTGGCCGCTTTGCCTTGGGTATTCCCAGCTCTGTGATGGTGGTGCCAGGCAGAGAAAGGCCATGCTGATAGACTGGTTAGGGTGGAATCAGCAGGCTGATTGTGTTCCACAGAATGAGGTTCTACAGAATGCCACCCCCACCCCCACACTGAAACACACAGTGCTCTATAGATGTTCAAGGACTAGACTTCATCAGTGGGGTTTTTTTTGTGTGTGTATGTGTTGTTTTTTGTTGTTGTTTTTTGTTTTTGTTTTTGTGTGTCTGTGTGTGTGTGTGTGTGTGTGTGTGTGTGTGTGTGTGTGTGTGTGTGAGAGAGAGAGAGAGAGAGAGAGAGAGAGAGAGAATATCTTACTTCAAAAGGTCTGTGAATGCTATCATGTACATATGCGTATAATATGAACCACTCTTTCTCTACATGCGAGTGAGGGAGCTCATATGCACATATGTGCGTGCATGCATGTGTTTGTCTGTATGTGCATGTGTGAGTGTTGTGGTGTCTGTGTGTGCATGTGTCTGTGTGTGAAGATTGTGTGTGTCTGTGTGTGCCTGTGCGTGCGTTCGCGCATACATGTGTAAATGTGTGCCTGTGTGTAAATATGTGCTCCATCTGCAGCATATATATATTATGCCAACATCTTAGCAAACAGACATGCTTGTGGATTAACTTTCAGTTCTGACCAATTTCCTACTTTCGCTTTTGATAGGATAAATAATACTCCCCCCCCCCCCCCCTCCCCCACCCCCCCCCCCCCCCCCCCCTCATCCACTCCCCATCCCTCCCCCAGAATTGCACTGGATGGACTGTTGGACACATGGACAGACACACAAACGAACAGAAGGGGTGGGCTGCTGACCTGAAACACATCGATCTGACCGAAAAGCTCATCACAGGAAACATTTCATTAACAGAAAAGAAAAAAAAAACAGAAAAAAACCCAAAAACAACTAAAGACAAAAACCCTGTTTCCAATCAGCTAATGACAAACACTTTGCCGATAAAGCATGAAACCTGCCAGCAACCTTCATCTTCTGCTCAAGACGCTTTATGAGTTCTGACAGCGTGGTTATTAACCATGTCATTGTCATGTCCGCAAATCACACCATTCCCCGTTAAATATGCATTCTAAATCAAATCAATATGCTGCATGGGTGTCTTGGTGAAAACAAACAGTAACAAAAAACAACAAATAAAATCAAATCATGTTGTCTGTAGCCCAGGCGACCGTAAAGGGGTCGTTTCTGGGCTGAAATCCAGAACACAGAGAAACCAAAGTAATGTTTAAAAGGTCAAACCAAAGTAATGTTAAAAAGGTCAATTAAAAAAATCAATTCACCCAATAAAAAGAACACTAAAGTTATGTTGCAGAAGGGAAAACACACAACACTGGTCAAGCAACAGAATTCCCTTCCACAATCCCAGTTCATTTGCAAAAAAAAAAAAAAAAAAAAAAATCCTATTCTGCAAATGGCCTGGACAATGAAGACAAATAACCTTTGCACCATTGTGTCACTGGCCCCCCAGTAAAAGACCAATGATGTCCGTGCTCAAATCCCAAACAAAACCAAATCAAATCAAAGTAAACAGAACATAAGTCTATTTTAATTGTGATCTCTAAACAGGTACAAGGGAATATGCATCAGGATGATGTGACAAGTGTGATTCGCAAAAAAGGAAAAAAAAAAAAAAACTACGAGCTCGATCAGTGGCCTTGACCTGAAATCAAAGTCATTTATTGTGGGGGGTTTTTGTGGTTTTTTTAAATAATAGTTCTTTTTAAATGCCCACTTCACAACTCTGAATCCAGTCAATGTACTTGTTCATCCGTGGTTTTATCAGTTTGTGACAATTCACATTCACACATGCACACACACACACAGCACAAGCCCCTGTCAATATCTCTTTGCAGTTTAAAAGAACAGAATTTAAAAAAAAAAAAAAAAGATTAATGGTGAAAACATAATTTTCTATTAAAAACAACAACAAAAAAACAAAAAAGAACAAAAACAACAAAATGATGATAAGTAGTGGAAAAACACAGTCATTACTGGGAAACAAAAAAGGGGGGAAAAAACAACCCCTAAAACAACAATAGATGGGATGACTGACTGCCACGCAACTACCCACTTCCACAAAGCACTAAGCGTCCCTGATGACCCCTTCTCAGCTATTTCAGAGACCTAGGCTTTCATCATGTGGGCCAACATTCGCGCCATAGAGATCCGATGGGGAGACCCATTTCGATAACACCAAATGGATTGCTTTCTGGTTATTTAAAACCACTCAAAATATCCATAGGCTGATTAAAGGGTGAGAAAAGGAGAGAGTAACAAAAGGAGGTTGGGGGCAGACAGAGAGAGAGAGAGAGAGAGAGAGAGAGAGAGGAGAGACAGTAAAGAAACGCTTGAACTGATGTAAACAAACACACACAGAAATTAACATATAATTATTATCAAGCCACCCTGACATTCTCATCAGTTTATACCACCACTGTTAAATTGGAGATCACCAGGAATACAACATTAATCAAGATAAATCATTTGAAAACACATTAAATATACAGTTTTCTAGATGTTCATATCAGGTATTATCCATCTATACAGGCAATATGACATCACACGAAATCAGGAATTTATCAAATCCAACCAATAATATATCTCCACACCTCTGCACAGACACACACTGACATACATAGACACAAAGACAAACAGAAAAGGGGAATCATCTCTGAAACATAGTCCAGCCAGTCATTTTGCTTTAGCTACCTCTGATGCTTCCCACATGCACACACACACACACACACACACTCACAAAGGGCATGCATGCATGTGTTGTTATTTAACCATAGCATACATGGAGTCCAAATTCCGTGTACAGTATACAGCTCATCCTACAGACTGTGCTGGCACAAAAAAGACAAATACACATACTGGTCTGTGCAACATCTTCTCACTGCCAATCTTCACCTTTGATGATGAAGCATTCCTGCAGGGAGCACTTGTCAAAAAGGCATAACAACAGGTGAAATCAGAATGCTTGGTGTTTCTTGGTGGAACTCCTGGTATGAGTGAGTGAGTGAGTGAGTGTGTGTGTGTGTGGTCCAAACAAGCCTCATTAGCATCCCTCCCCCTCCTGAACTCCAGCTTGGGATCTTTCACTAGGAAGAAGAGAAAGGAAAACATTACTATTGGTTGCACTGTGTTTAACACATTCCTGGCTGTTTGTTTGCTTGTGAGTTTAGCTTTATTGTTTTTGTTTGTTTGTTTTGTTTTTTGTATGTTTGCTGTTTGCTGTTTGTTGTTTGTTTTTTTGGCATGACACAGCAATAAGGTGTTACTGGTCAGTCAGCATAACAAATGTATTACTGGCTTCCACATGTATGACATGGCAATAAGAAATATAATATCACCTGCACTATATAAATGCAGTCTTGGTTTATTTCATTAAAATAAATTGTTGTTTTTTTTAGACAAAGGAAGAAAGAAAGAAGAAAAAGAGAGAAAGAAACAAACTTATATGGGAAAAGAAGGAAAACAAACCTCCTCTCCACTATCTTGATATAATGATGTTCCAGAGTCAGTGATAATGCACGTCTGTAAAAATGCTCTAACAATTCAGTGTATGAGTGATCATCAGTTTGTTACAATTACGCACATGCTCCCCTCAAAAAATCTGAAGAAAAAAAATCAAAACAGATGCTAAAATGAAGTAAAACTTACACAACCAGTGGATATCAGTATTCAAACAATGGAAGGATTGTAACACAGTGACAGCCATGTTTGGTATTTCTCATCAACGTAATAAACATAGGGTTTTGAATTTCAAAACTGCTTCCGAATATTTGTTTGTGTCTGCTCTGTGAAAACAGAAGGGAAAACATCAGCATGTTTCCTGAAACCAGTCTGAGACTGAGAGAAAGACAGGAGCTCTTGCATGACAGCCTGTTTACTTCTTTACTTGTTTCGTGAGGCACAATACAAAATAGTGAAATGAGCACACACAAAAACAAAAAAATTATTCAAATCTTTTTTTCACAAAATGTTATCTGCCTTCACCTCTGCAGTTGTCACTATTACTACATGTTACTACATGGGGATTTTTTTGGGGGGGTGTTTTTTTGATTGTGTTGTTTGCTCTAAACAGTATTTTAGTGTTGGTTTGATTTTAACAGCATTTTATTTCAAAACTATCTTGTAGAACCTTGACATCATGTACATTTTCATCTGTAAAATGCTCCAAGCAAGCAAGAGCTTGTTCAGTAAAGTTTGATCCTTTGGCTGACATGCCTTCAAAGTCCACTGAACAGTTCATCAGAAATGAGCCTAAACACTATCATGAATCGCAATATTCTGTTTCATCTATAAAAGATAAATATATATATATATGTATGTATGAATAAACACACACACACACACACACACACATATATACATATATACATATATACATTATATATATATATATATATATATATGTAAACTTTCTCCACACATCCATCAGTCATAATGAAAACCTTCCATTTCCTTCCATAGTAAAATTTTTTTTTTTTAAATCACTTCATTATAATGTACAACTATATAGAGATAGATAGAAAACTATTCCATTACAAGGCAAGAAACTGAAACTGAAGATGGACTAAGCAGTTCCTGAGAAAACAGGAACAAAATTAATGGTTACCTAAAGCCCTGTAGGAGAGAAAAAGATTAACAGATCTACATCAGTAAATGAGAGGTTATTTACAGTGAAATTCTCCCAAAAACCTTAAGCTCAAATTATATTTTTCTTTTTCAGTCAAATCTGTAATCCATTTGTCTAAGCCCTTAAAAAATCGGTCAAACTGGGTTGTTGTTTTTTAAACCAGAAACACTGTCCTGACAGATACTTTGACATTACTTCCCCTCACTTCCTGTCATTACTCTGATCTTTGAAGGTCTGAGGAAAGGGGAAAGCATGTGATGGGTGAGGAGAGGGAAAGGGAGGCAAACTGTAAAATATGGTTCACTTAGTTCAGTTTGCTTTTTGTTTTTTTTTGTGTGTGTGTGTGTTAGTTGGTGGTGCGCACTTTTTGTTTTGTTTTATATCAACCCCCTTTCTTTTCATCTACCTCCTCCATCACTGATTCACTCTCGTATATATCTAATCTCCCATGCCTCCCTATCTTCATCTCTCCTATCCCTCCCAATCTTTATCCCAACATTCTCTCTTCTTTACTCCTATCCCTCCCAATCTTTATCCCCAACATTCTCTCTTCTTTACTCCTATCCCTCCCAATCTTTATCCTTCCTTTTTTCTCTTCCCCCCATCCCTATCCCCAAACCTCCTTCAACCTCCTTCTCTTTCCCCATCCCTCTTTTCCCCCTTTCTCTATTCCCCCATCCTTCCTTCTCTCCCATCCCTATCCCCAAACCTTCTCTATCCCCCATCACTCCTTTCCTCCCATCCCTATCCCCAAACCTTCTCTATCCCCCATCCCTCCTTTCCTCCCATCCCTATCCCCAACCTTCTCTATCCTCATCCCTATCCCCAAACCTTCTCTATCCCCCATCCCTCCTTTCCTCCCATCCCTATCCCCAAACCTTCTCTATCCCCAATCCCTCCTTTCTCTCCAATGCCTATTCCAAAACGTCCTTCTCTATCCCCATCACTCCTTTCCTCCCATCCCTATCCCCAAACCTTCTCTATCCTCATCCCTATCCCATAACCTCTATCCCCCATCCTCCTTTCCTCACATCCCTATCTTCTCTCCAATCCCTATCCCCAAACCTTCTCTATCCCCAATCCCTCCTTTCTCTCCAATGCCTATTCCAAAACGTCCTTCTCTATCCCCATCACTCCTTTTCTCCCATCCCTATACCCAAACCTTCTCTACCTCCAGTCCCTCCTTTCTCTCCAATCCCTATCCCCAAACCTTCTCTATCCTCATCCCTATCCCATAACCTCTATCCCCCATCCCTCCTTTCCTCACATCCCTATCCCCAAACCTTCTCTATCCTCATCCCTATCCCATAACCTTCTCTATCCCCCATCCCTCCTTTCCTCCCATCCCTATCCCCAAACCTTCTCTATCCCCCATCCCTCCTTTCCTCCCATCCCTATCCCCAAACCTTCTCTATCCTCATCCCTATCCCATAACCTCTATCCCCCATCCCTCCTTTCCTCCCATCCCTATCCCCAAACCTTCTCTATCCTCATCCCTATCCCATAACCTTCTCTATCCCCCATCCCTCCTTTCCTCCCATCCCTATCCCCAAACCTTCTCTATCCCCATCACTCCTTTTCTGCCATACCTATCGAGGTAACACAGTCCTCCTGGGAAGCGAGAGAATCTGAGCGCGCTGGTTCGAATCACGGCTCAGCCGCCGATATTTTCTCCCCCTCCACTAGACCTTGAATGGTGGTCTGGACGCTATTCATTCAGATGAGATGATAAACCAAGGTCCTGTGTGCAGCATACAGTTAGCGCACGTAAAAGAACCCACGGCAACAAATGGGTTGTTCCTGGCAAAATTCTGTAGAAAAATCCACTTCGATAGGAAAAACAAATAAAACTGCACGCAGGGGGAAAAAAAAAAAAAAAAAGGGTGGCGCTGCAGTGTAGCGACGCGCTCTTCCTGGAGAGAGCAGCCCGAATTCCACACAGAGAAATCTGTTATGATAAAAAGAGAAATACAAATACAAATACAAACCTCCTCTCTCTCATCTCTATCCCTCCTTCCCTCTCATCCCCATCCCTCCTCCCTTCACAATCCCTTTCCCCTCTGTAACTCCCAACCTTTATCCCTGATCCCTCATACTCCCTATCCCTCCATCCCTCTCATCCTACACCCCCCACATCCCCCACCCCCTCCATCAAATCCATCCCACCACCTCCAGCTTTACCATCCTCCAGACTGTGTATAGTGCAGGGCAGCATCTGTCCAAATCACCAGTGTGACCTCCCTTTGACATAGGTTGAAGCTGAGCAATTTCTGCTCCTGCTGGCGGTTTAACCACGATTGATGTGATGGGCAGTACAGTTTTTCCCTCCCTTGTATGATAATATAGAGGCAGTCAGGCAAGGGCAACAACCCTGACTCTGAATAAATGCCAGGCACTGAGCTGAGCTGTCATCACTGCTGATCTGGTCTGATGCCACTCTTGATGGTGTAAGTGTCTGCGCTCTGACTCCTCATTTCCTGTCCCAGAATCAGCTCAAAATAACATGCACGTGCACACACACACACACACACACATGAATACAACCAAGCAAACAAACAAAAAATAAAATGAAACAAAAAGTACTTGAATAACCCTAGTTCTATTAGTGTTCCAAGCATGAACTAATTTTTTGCTTAAAGTAGTTTTGTTGTTGTTGTTGTTTCTTCACCACCATCACCCCCTCTTCTATATCTATATTTAAATAAATATATATATATATATATATATATATATACATACATACACACACACACACACACACATATATATATATATATATATATATATATATATATATATATATATATATATATAATGATTTCAACTATCAAGGATGGGAAGAGAAATATTGGAGATGGGGGCAAGGCTTCTCTTTCCAACTCAAATACATCCCACCCCCACCCCCCCTCCTCGGAAGCAACACACTCCCCCACTCTGCTCATGCAACACACACTGAAATACATACACACACCACACACACACACACACACAGTATGAACCGTCACGAAAATGTGCTTGAATCATGTATGTTTGCAATGAGAGCATATTTGTGAACATGACTGTACATATATGAGTGTGACAGACAGACACCTGAAAAAAAAAAAAGCAATAACAACAACTGGGCTGTTCAACAAATAAATCACTATTGATCGTTCACTCTAGACTCTAGTCTTCAATCCCTCACTCATCCCTAGCTGTCTGGACAGTTTGCTCCTCACCACTGAACTCCACCCAGACCCTGCCTCCCTCCACGGATTACCCAAAATGAAAAGCTTCTCTTTCTCTGTGAAGCTTACCAATCAAATCAAGAAGCAATGACAGCCCCTGTCTGCTACTGGCAGAGCATCTCAACAAACAAATTGGAGACGCAGTAACAGAGAGAGAGAGTGAGAGAGAGACAGAGACAGACAGAGAGAGCAGGAGAGGGACAGACAGACAAGCAGATAGAGACTGAGAGAGACACAGAGAGACAGAGAAACACAGACACAGAGAGACACACAGAGAGAGTGGGTAAAAAGAACCAGACACGGGGGGAATGGGATTTATTTCAGACTTGGTAAGCTGAGCAGTCTCGAATCATGAAGGGATTTTACAAAGGCAGAGTGTGAGGCCACATCCACATCCATCTTTCGCTTCACAGCCCTGCATCAAGGATGGGATGGCCACTGATCTCTGCCTGTCAAGAAGCTCCTGGTTCGATTCTTGCCAGATTCTTTCTGCTTATTCACACAATCAATATCTGTTTCTGACGATTCTATGTGGTGCGTTTTAGTTGATTTATCTTTCTGCAACAGGTCAAACTGTTGACGTGGATTGCAAGATCATTAGTATATCAGCCATACATATTTGAAAGAGTACAGGCACTCAAGCAGGAAAGAAGATTAAAAAAAAATAAAATAAAAAAGTCCACTCTCCACCTCCTGTTTAGGATTCAAACAGTAGGATTCTCAGAATGTCAAGTCCAACACTCTAAACACTCAGCTACATTGCCTGTAATGACTGCCACCAATAACAAGCAATGATGATCAATCCCTTTACGGCACTGTAGAGATCAAACTGTGGACCCTGAGAAAATAAGAAGTCAAGTTTCACTCTGGCCACATGGCTCCACTGCCATTTATCTCTGCCAATGAGAAGCAATGATCCATTCCCTGTTTTGGAAAAGCAGACCACTCATATCATATTATAAATGCATCTGATGGGAATGCCGTGAAGCTCCCACGAGACTTAAATCTGTGCTGCATATTAGAAGCTCAGCATTGCAGTGTCTAACAACTGAATAACATGGTTGGCTCTGCATCTGACTTATATAAAGTTATGTTTGCGTTGAATCAAGTTTTGAACATACTTGGTGAGACTTCCTTCTTCTTTTCTTTTTTCTTTTTTTCTTTTCTTTTTTTTTTTTTTTAAGAACTTGGTGACAATTGACTGGCTGTTTATTTCTGCCTGATCTCTCAAAACTTTCATCCAATTTTCTGTTCCATTAATGCAGAATATATCATTTATAAGAAAGATATAACAGAGAAAATGGGACACAGAGGGCACATTTAAAAAACCAAAGAGCATAGATAGGTGTGTGTGTGTGTGTGTGTGTGTGTGTGTGCATGTGCACGAGTCTGATGTTTGTGCATGTAAACACATGAAATGCTAAGGACTGGGTGTAATATGATTCAATCATATTTTTTACTCCTTGCAATGGGTCTGTAATATCAACAACAATAACAACAACAATAATTAGTATCTTCGTACCAACAGTCAACTACATCACATTATAACAACAATAATATGATAACAATTATGATAATGATGCAATTTTCATGCCACTCCAGGTTCTGTTGTGGCAGCTAAACGTCATCATAATATGCACATACCCACCCACTGATTACACAGTCCACTTTCACTTCTCTCTCTCTCTCCATTCTTTCTTCTGATTCAAAAAATAATAAAAATTCTCTCTATCCTCTAACTTCCCCCTCTATATCTCTGATATCCACACACACACACACACACACACGATGCACACACACACACACATGCTCACACACATGCACACACACACATTCATCTATCAAAAAACATCACTTTTTCTATTACAAATTATATAAATACATACCTCATCCTGTTGTGTAAGCATTTTCTGCAGTCAGACCTCCTGAATATCAAAACCCACACGCCGCTGTCATCATCACCATGACCTCACCACCACAGCCACCACAGTCAAATCAGTTAAAATGCAGTAGCAAAACTTGTTCAGAAGTCACACCGCAACATAACTCCACGGCGTCTTTGTGGGACAGTCTATAAAGTGTCTGGAGGTTAACGCTTTTCAAACCTGACCAAAAAACCACAGCAGGGTTTGTCCTGAATCCTCCCTCGATGGTGACACAAGAGGAGGAGTTCACACTCAAAAAACAGAATCACCTTCTTGAAGGCTATAGTCACTGCACAAGATGACAAGCAAAAATAGTTTTTCACTTTAACGGTGCCCTCACAGGGATCTCAAGACGAGTGGCTGACGCTCCTGCAGAAATGCTGCTGTGGCAATGTCACAAATGATGAACATCAGTAAGCTCAGTACAACTTCTGTTCTTCTGACAAGGCTGCTAAATTCATTCTTATACTTATCTAATTCATTTCATGACACTTGAGAATTACTGTGACTTGCCAGCTTCTTCTTGTTATACACCAGTATCATCCATTCACTTATCTATTATGTGCTGTTGTTGTTTTATGTCTGTTTAATCTGCAAATATAATATAATAATTTACTTGTGTATTCAACTGTTCAATATTCATTTATTTATTCATTTGGTTGTGTGCTTTTTTTGTTTTCTTTATTTTGTTCAATTGCTCACTGATTTACAGATTATTCATAGTATTACAACTGCACCTTCAACTGGCTTCAAAATCATGCTAAATTACTCACACATAAATTGTTTCATAACTGACAGACCCCACTGATTAATTTTTTTTTTTTTTTTTTATTGCATATACATGTATTTACTAGATAGACTTCCTTGACTAGCTGACTGTTATTTCATCTGTTTACTAGCTGAATGCTCACCATTTCAAGCCCACTTCAAACACAAAAGAACTATTAAATGAGAAAAGGGCAAACACACCCAGGCAAATGAAACAAACCACAACTGAACTCTGCACCAAGCCCCCCTGCAACTGATCCAAACAGGGAAAAGACCCTTTTGTACCTGGTGTACATTGTTCTTGTTCCAAGAAAGACTCTCACTAGTGATGAATAGAGAGAAGTTTCCTTATCCTTTGACTGCTGACACGTCCTCTATGTCCTGTAATGGGAGAACTACAAGGACTGTCTTGTTGAAAGAGTTTGAACTGTTCTCATTCGAGTTAAGGGTTGTCTTTCTGATACCTCTCATCCAGTTACTCAGAATGGGGAAAGTTTCTTTTAATTGCATGGCTCTGATCATACTCATCCTGATCTCCCGGCCGTCACAATGACAGGACCTGATGCTTGCAACACAATGATCTCTGAAAGAAGCATCCCAATTTGGAAGCGGACAGAGTTTGTGTGTGTGTGTGTGTGTGTGTGTGTGTGTGTGTGTGTGTGTATGCATTCATGAGCGTATGCACACTCAGATGAGGAGCATAAGAGACCAACAAGGGCAGAAATCCTAAACTCTTTTGATCTGGATTTCTTTTCCCTTTTCTTTTGTTGTTGTTGTTGTTGCCATTTTGTTTCTTGTTTGGTTGTTGTTGTTTTTTAGTGGGACTTTTGTTTTTGTTGTTGTTGTTTGTTTTGTTGGGGTTTTTTGTTGTTATTTTGAAATAGTGTTTCAGCTCTCACTAAAAATCAAATACTAAAAAAAAAAAAAAAAAAAAAATTCTTTAAAAAGAAAAACACTAAAAAAAATACTTAATAATTGACAAGTTGCTGAGTCACAACTGCACTTTCATTGACACTTCTATTGAAACAACTAGTTCAAGAAAATAAAAGATTTTTTTTTTAAGCCACAAACCATCTAACAGCAACAAAGAAAAGAGGCCAAGCGAGAGAGAGAGAGAAGCTGAGAGAAGAGAACTGAATGGTGAAAACTGCAAACACCTACAAAAAAAAAAAAAAAAAAAAAAAAAAAGCAGCAAGCAGCTATGGAGCCTGCGTGTCAAAGCTCTGCAACCATGAGAAACAAAGAAGGAAGAAAAAAAAAAACCGACTTGACTCGTCATCCCCGACCGATGTCCTTCCAATCCACTAAACGTTCGTTTCACCATCACCGTCTGTCTCAACTGACAAACATCTGACGTCGCAAGAGGGGCGTTTGGCTACAACGACACAGCAACGAAACCGCTCTTTCGTTAACTCACTCAGTACGACCAGTCCTCTCTTCTCCTCTACACAGACCCCTCGGATGTCCAGTGGGTGTCTGAATGACCCAACCTTTAGCTTCCGTCGTCAGAATTGTGGTATTCTTTGTCAACATTAACCTCTTCAGTATAAGAGAGTTTCGCTTGCAATATTTTGATGATGGTAATTCGGGTGAAACGCTGTTAACGTCGTCTCTTTCGCCGTTCGTATGGAGAGAGTTAAACTCGCCAGGCAGTTTCGCTTTCCGTGACAGGCCCTTAATTGAAAATGATATACGATCTACGACGCTGACAATAATGACTGACAAAGTATACACACACACACAGACCAGTTGGTGCGCACGACTTGTCAATCATGTCCCTTTAGAAACTTCCTCCTTTGCAACCATCGAGATCGTATTTACAGATCGTGTTTATAGGTCAGTGTTTGCAACAACACCACACTGCTGCAACTGAACTGGGTCTGTCAAACCGTCTGCATGTGACTGTACTCGCGGAGGGCGTTTGGTAAACAGCGCGGCCAGTTCATCACACTGGTGGCACTTTTGGGGATGATAAGTCACGAGCGCACTTCATAACACTGATGATGGGGATGAACGAGGGCAAGCAAGCACAACGCTCCAAAAAGCCTCTGGCGGGTGGATCATCAAGTTAAATCATATAATCAGATAATGGGATGGTTATTCTCTTTCCCTCACTTCCACTCGCACGCATGCACGCACACGCACACACACGCGCGCGCGCGCGCGCACGCACACACTATCTAAAATCACTTAAAAGTGAACAGACTTTAAATTTAACACCCACACTGGGCACACACACACACACACACTAGTCTTCCCATTTAATAATTTCTCTAATGTCCTTCAGGACACTGACTTTATATATGTATATAAAGATGCTAGTGAACCAACGTAACCTCCATAAAAATGTCCAACACTATTACTGTATCAGAATGTGTTAAAAAGAAAACTTTGTAAACAATGAAAAGATGATGAAG
Source organism: Babylonia areolata (assembly GCF_041734735.1). NCBI lineage: Eukaryota > Metazoa > Mollusca > Gastropoda > Neogastropoda > Buccinidae > Babylonia > Babylonia areolata. Next base: position 50,068,048 of record NC_134893.1, on the reverse strand, counting down.
AAGAAAAGGGTATGCAAGTTTTCTCGAGCTCCCACAGTTGTCCATCGCTGGTAAATATTCAAGATATGCACAGAACTTTCCAGTTTTGACCAATCTGCAGACTCAACTTTCCACTTCTGACCATCTGTTCGACACAGACGCTCCTCAGTTTTCCCCGTTTTTGCTCCCGATCCGAAACTGACCGGCCAAATAAAATTATGGGTTTCCGTGTTGACAAACTATTCACAGCCACTGAGTCAACCCTACTGTTTCTGTTCGAGAGAAAAAGTTGTGAAAGGAAGTAAGATGTTTCGTCAATACATTCATTATCTTATTTACAGAACTTGATGTTGATATATGTGTACACGATTATATCATACAGTTCATCTGAAGATCCCAAATCCTGGTTGCTGAACGACTTGAGACAGTCCTGCACAATTCCCGTGGTCATATCAAAATAACTTGACTGACAATCAAAATCCCCCAAACAACCCCTTCTCCCACCCACACCCACCCCAACCCTCTCCTAAACATGCACATCACGACCCCTCATCCCTCCCGCCCCCCAAACACATCCCACTGTGCTCTGTGCACATTGTGAATTATAAACCAATGTTTCCAAATAAGAAACTTTAAATACACAAAACTTCTATCGACCCAAAAGCTGTTCTCAACAGACGGTTCGACCCAACAAACAGAACCTAAAAACTCTCAAAACGTTGGCACGACTAAAACTAACTCCACAGTATCAGATTAAATACAGCTGGTCGGAAATCAACAAACCAGGTAAAGTCAAACTCTATGCATCCGCGGACAGCTCACCACCAGTTGCGTCAAAAAACAATAAAAGCAACCAACAACGACAACAACAAAAAATATAGAAAAACAATCGCTGTTCACAACACACCGTCACTGTTCTCTCTCCCCCTCCACTCACAAAACCCCTTTCCCTATCCAGTGGCACTGCTACAGATGCCAGAATAACACCCCCACCAAGGCTGCTGGCTTTACTGCAAAGGCCCCCACACCACCAACGCCACGATACTAGTCTGCGCTCCACACATACAGGCAGAGAGGGCCAGGGAGGGACACGCAGCAAAACGCACAGCTGTTGGTTGTATTGGTATGGTGCTGTGTGGAGAAGTTCATCCGCCTCTTCCGCCCTTGTCTCAGGCCATGAAACGACACTGATTGTTTGGTTGCTGTTTGCAGGAATAGAAGCGTTTATCTGTTGGTGGTGTCAGTGTGGGCTCGGAAGTGGTAGTGCGTTAAAAATAGCCGGTTTGGTTTGGGGCAGGGAGATGGGGCGAGGAGGTGGAGCGGAGTGTGGACTGATGAGTCTGGATTGAGTGACAGCTGTCTTTACACGATTCTCTGTGTGTGTGTGTATGTGTGTGTGTGTGTGGGTGTGTGTGTGTGTGTCTGCGCGCGCGTGTGTGTACAGTTTATAATAAGTTAACAAACGACGACTTTCTCATCACCGATCCAGCATGACTCGAGAAAGCCGCGATCAGTAGTTGCATACAAAGCAACAGTGGCTAGTGGTTAATTAACTCCCCTAGTTATATTGCTGTGCGAGATCTTTCAGATACACACACATCAATCACAAGTTTCGATAACAGAGATTTTACTGACGTAGGGCTCATGTCAACCGTTTCACTGTGCAGTACTGTGTGGTGTACTGAATTATGGTTCATACATTAACGCTCAAGACTGTACGTCTCGGCATTGCTTCCGAAACAGTCTGAAGGTTTTATCTTGGTCGTACAGTACAGTGACTTGGCGCCTGTCTCGTCCGTCACCTCAGTTTCCATAGCACCCCAAGGGACCTCTGTTCTCTCTCAATGACTCAACTGATCAAAGTTCTTCAACACGAGAGAGAGAAAGAGAGAGAGAGAGAGAGAGAGAGAAGAGAGGCAGACAGGCAGAGAGAACTCCGAAATGTCATATGTACATCGGCCTTGGGCCACAATACATATGAGGGCTTGGGTCGGGAATGGGACAAAACAAAGGTTCATTCATGTACATCCTGCGTGCAGAGGAATTGTGACAGACAAACACTGAGAGAGAGAGACAGCATGGCACGCATAGGAGCAGCACCAGAACAAGCGCGGCAGGCAGCGACACTGCTGCCAGTGCTGCTGACAGCATCAGCGTGTCAGTGTCATGTTCTGAAGCATTAACACTACAATGATCTCTGTTCTTCTGTCACATTCTCAGACGATTCAAAATCCAGTCCCGGTCAAGATAAGTTTAAATACCACAAGATACAGGTTTCCAGTCAAAGCAGGCAGATCGAGACTGCTCGCCTGGGGTTTGTTGCAACTGGTGCTGGTATGGACAGAGAGACAGGCAGACAGAGACAGAGATAGAAACACTGAGAGAGGCCGAGACAGATAGAGGCGTGCTGGTGGTGTGTGTGTCGGTGAGTCAGTCACTTTTTTTGTTGGTGAATGAGTCACTTGACACTTTGACTGGCGAACAGTTAACCGACGAGACAGACACAGAAAAACAGAGAGACAGAGAGGCAGACAGACAGAGAGAGAGAGAGAGAGAGAGAGAGAGAGAGAGAGAGAGAGAGAGAGAGAGACGTAAATCCACACTTCACAATGACTGTGTTGTTTCCCAATCTTCAACTGACAGTATGCTCATAAACTCAGTTAAGTAACTTTTCTTACGTACAAAGTTTCGTTTCGCGATCTACTCATGACGATAACGCACAGTAACTCGGCGACCATCAATTCATTTTCCTCGCTTGACTGATAATATCTTACTGACGCCAGTCGATTTGTCACACTTCCTTCTTTCCTGCCTTCCTTCCTTCATCCCCACGTGCGCGTTTAAGTTAGTTCATTAATTAGTCTGACCCCAGAACTGACAAATTTCGAGTCCGCTTCACTGAGCTATCACTGAAAAAGACGAGAACAACGATAACAACGCCTTTGAGTACACACACACACACACACACACACACACGTCACACTGTGTGTGTGTGTGTGTGTGTGTGTGTGTGTGTGTGTGTGTGTGTGTGTGTGCGTGCGTGCGTGTGCGTGCGTGTGTGTATGTGTGATCGTGCACCAATCCAATTACGCACTGCGGTGGCTTAGTGGACAGATCAGCCGACGAGGACACGAAGGTGTCGAGCTCGATTCACACATGGACCGGTTTTTTGTGTGTGTGGTTTTTTTTTGGGGGGGGTTTTTACACTAACAACCCCCTTCGTTACCTCCATTGTGCGTTCATCTTTTGTCAGTGTAACTCGACAAACCGAGGTCCTGTATGCAGCATGCATTTTAATCTCATGAGACGAGAAGTTACGCAGTACAGCACAGTACAATACAGTTTTGCACGTACACCTTAGTCCGCTACAGTATATTGTTATACAACACAACACAAAACGATTTTATATCATGACCTTTTCTACTTCCAAATAATCAAACTGAGATAGATAACCCCCAAACAAAAACTCTTCCTTCAGCAATACATTTCGTACACTTCCAGCTTTTTCAACCCGTGTAATAAAAACCCACACTAGCAAATCGACTGTACCCATCCCCCTGCTTGACTGAACGGGGAGAGACGAAGTGGACACTGCAAAGGTCAGCCCTCAAATTGTCAACCCCTTCCCGTGCTGTAAACCATGTTCGCTTCAAAACACCTGATAGCCTTCACGATCTGTGGGGGTGGAAAAACTGTCTGGGGAAGAGTATGTGCGCGCTCGCGTATGCCAGTGTAGAATTGTGCATTCGTGTAAAAAAAAAAAAAAGAAAAAAAAAAGTGTGAGTCTTGGATACGGCTCCAATGGATAATACCTGGGAATGTTCCATCAATCGCAGCCTCTATCTCTCTGTCTCTTTCTCGTACGCACACACTAACTCGCATACACGCGCGCGGGCTCGAATTCATGCGTACATAAAACGAACTCCAACACGAAACCGCTATTACCGGTTCTCTCTCTCTAGACCTGAGTCTCCATTTCTAACTTTCCACCTGACGCCGCTTCTGAGCTGCACGAACGACCCGCCGCGGTTTTAACGTTGATAATTTACAACTCCTTCCGTAACAAGCCAATCGGACACAATCCCTCTATTGGAAGCATACTGCCACGGAACACACCAACATGGCTGACAATTTCCAGAAACTGTTAATGTCTGAACTACAAGGAGCCAGCCAACACCTAGGCTACAGTGGGAAAGCCCTGCATGTGTATTATAAGTGGGCAGAATAGCGCTGACAAATTAATGCAAACCAAAAAAAGCAGTGCGGTAAAGTCCTATTTTAGCATCCTAAATTCAGGAACCTATTTTACCAACAAGTTTTGTTAATGTGTTAAATGATATTACCACTGGTAGATGTTGTAACCCATTTTCTGTGGATTTCGACTCTTATCCGTTATTTTACTCCATTCTGATGCGGATTCAGTCACAAAACTAACGTGCCACCATCTTGCTTTTTTCGTTTTTTGGTCCCGCAAATCATGAAAATGTAACCAATAGGTGCAATAATTAAGGACGATAATAAATTTCCTCCGCCCACGTCCACCCGCACTGCTGAAGTAATCCACATTTCACACATTTCCCCGCCACACCCCATGACCTTAACTCCCAACCCCATTCTCCCAGATTGACCTGTAGTTAATGCGTTTCGCCACAGAATCAATAAAGCAATAAACAAAATGGCAAAAGGTCCCATAAGGGCACGACTGTTTATTTGCAATTTCTCAATAACGAAAAAACCACCCACACTTCTGTTTTCGACATATACGACATTCTACCTTCGCCTGGCACCGGAGGACACGGGCGCGACCGCGCATGCCCACGCGCATGTGCATGCTTCAGCTCTCCATTTCCTTTCCCTCTCTCTCTGCGTGAATAGAAGAGTTTAACGATCCATCGGCGTTTCCCCTTCTCTTGACAAAATGATTTTATATTACGTAACCCGAAACTGAATGGCGCCCACATCGATTCACATTTCTCTTATGTCCCTGCCCACAACAACAATATGCCCAAGTCCGTAAATTTTCGAAACCCACGATGCCGTGGTTGACACCCTCCAACGCTGACAAACAGTCGACGAGGCCTTAAGTAGCAAACAGCTCTATTTCAATGAGAGTCAAACAGGCAGAGAGATGCGAATCAAGTCTGGCTAGGTTGGTGAGGTGTTAATACATCAATGAATGCAATTGGCATTTGACCACCTCATGTTTCGGCTGGTAAAAAAAAAAAAATAATAATAATAATAATAATAAAATTAAAAAAAAAGAGCCCAACTCACATGCACCGAACTGTATGGCTTCCCTCCCCCCCTCCCCCCCGAAACAGGTAAGGTGGTAGTGAGGGGGAGGAAGGGCGGGTGGGGGTGTGTGGGGCGCGACACTCCAAATGAGCAGGGACAAGCATTTCTCATTAGTACGCTGTCGTAAGAAAACGTTACTGCTTCCATCATGCATGGGAGCCACACACACACACACACACACACACAGAGTGATGTCCTCACTCATGCATGTTCGCACATCCACGTAAATAACTGTTTGTGCCTTCAAACACACACACACACACACACACACACACACAAACTTCTCGACCTGGTCAAATTGAGTATAACGACATGTTGACGTTGACGGAACGCTCCAGGTCAAATCGGAATATCGGAATAGTATTGCCAGAAGTCTGGCGATAGTCAGGTGGAAATCGGTGTCTCGACTGTAGTCAGTTGTTGCCATTGCAAGGAGTTTGTTCGCTTCTGGGAACGGGCTCATTTTTCAGCTGTGATCCAACAGCAAAGGTCATCTTCCGGGCCACCGGGCAGCCAGTCCTCATGTGACGTCGATGACACAACTGCATGTCCGAAGACGGCAGACTACCCACCAGCAAAACTGAGGAACGACTTCAGCCACGAGCCGCCACCCGCGGCCGTCTTTTGGCATGTGTTTTGAGAACCTTGGGCAAGACCGCGGGGGAATGGCGACCCGGACTCGTCGACAACCAAAGTCGCAGCAGCCCACGAACCGTGGCAGCAGCCATACACGAAGTGAGATGGGCAGGCCGCGGACGCTGGCGAGGAGGGAAATCGGCGCTGCTCCCAGACCATCAATGCAGCTGAGTGCGAAAACTCCGGGAAGAGGCGTAGGTAAATATTGGCCGTCCACACCGCTGGGGACCCAAATCAGCTTTAACAGAAGTCTTGGCCGCATTCGACTCGGCCGCGAAGACTTGTACGTCGCTCAGCCACGCTGAGCGGGTCTTCTCCATCTCTCTCTAAAAGGCAGCACAGACAGGATGATGCTTTGTATCTGGACTTGTACGTGCAACTCCTGCCATACCCTTAAAATAGCTGACGATGTATGCTGGTTTTCGGTGAACTCGCTGCAACTCACGTGGTGGGTATAGGTAATAGCAGGTGGGCGGTCAATTACATGCACGCTGAATGAAAACGGTGCACGAACGCATCTTCCCACGCTTAAAGGGCACGAACTCTTTATCAAGGATGTGCGTGTTTGTCTGTCTGTGCTTGTCCGCATGTTACTGAGCATTGTCTCTTTTTTTCAAGTGACTGCACACTTCATATACCGACCCACCACCCAACACACACATACACACGATTCCCCATACACATCACATACTTCATCTCCTTCACGCCCCATCTCACTCAACCAACAATGGTTAACCCCACCGCCCCCCACCCCACGCCCCATCCTCGACTACTTGTTTCTTTCTCCACCACGTCTACCCCCTTATCCCGCCTCTCACTCTCCAAACCTCGCTTCTCTCTTCCATACCAGTTCCCCCCTCCCTCCCTCTCTCTCTCTCTCTTCCCTGCCCACTCTCTCTCCCTCTCTCCGTCCCGTAACAGCCCCCCATCCCCATCCCCTGTTGGCTCCCATCCAAGTTTCAGCAGACAATTGGGGATGGCAGAGTCCCAATGTGCACGGTGCACGATGACCCTTCGTCAGCGCAACGTGCCAACAGACACCTCCGCCACTGTCCCCATGGCAGCGTCAGAACCATCTGCCTTCTTCCGCTTCAGCTTTTGGCTCAGCCACTTCATTTCAGCCACTGACTGATGAGCAGTACAGGGGGGTGGGGTGGGGGGAGAGGATGTAGGATCCGGGGAGGTAAGGGGGGTGTGGTGGTTTACTGAGGGAGGTTGGTGAGGTGGTGGTGTTTCCCCTTTTGTGTAGCCAACCACCGTTTCAATCCTGAAAATCCTGTTTCCTGTTTTTCATCACTTGTTCATCATTGTTTGCTTTAACTTCGAACATGCATGTGTGTGTGTGTGTGTGTGTGTGTGTGTGTGTGTGTGTGTGTGAGAGAGAGAGAGAGAGAGAGAGAGAGAGAGAGAGAGACAGAGACAGAGACAGAGACAGACAGACAGAGACAGACAGAACGAAACAGCTTTTTAAATAACGAGACATTCTAAAAAGGGGATGTCAGTGATCGAGTCGGGTAATCGGATCCATCAACACTGCTTGTTTTTGGAAATGTTATTATCAAACATCATCACTGTTCATTATCAATCAAAACGCGATAGCCCTGTGACAGAAGGGGTCTGGGCTGAAAGAGGAAGAAAACGTACGTCTGAGGCTGAAACATGCTCAATGTGTATGGTACACGTAAACGTAGACCAACTGAGCAAATAAGGTTCTCTGTTGCCTGACAAATTTGTTCGGATTTCACACAAAATTCATAGTCTTCTCTTCTTTAATAGTGAACTTTTCTAAACAAGAAACAAGTACTGTTACTCTTTGAATGACAAATGCAGATAATTCACTCAATTTGGGACTAAGGCATATCAAATCATTTTCCAACAATTGCGTATAATTCTGAAAATATTTTTTCTTTCCTCTTTCAAGCTATGCAAGACACTGGCTACATCATTCTGACAACAGAAGCTACTCTACCTCAGTCAGCGCGAAACAGAGTTGCTTCCTCCGTACATATGGAAGCTCGATCAGTGGCTATGTTAATTTGGTTTGGGAAAACCGGATAAACAGTCGTTCCTGTTTCTTTCGAAGATGGGGCTCCTCTCCGGCGTCAGTACTACTACGGTGTCTACTGTTTTACTGACTGCCTCGCACATAAAAATTAAATGTTTCCAGCAACTTGTTCCGTTTTTTCTGCATGGGAAAATAAGGGCCTACTTCTGCTACTGGGCTGGGATGCGTTGTGAGGAAACTTAGCAGCGCTAAATTCGGTTTGCTTTTAGAATGCTCCTGGTGTGTACGCAGGAACATAGGTATACTTAAGACTAACTTAGCACTGTAAAGCGCTTAGAGCTTGGTATCCGACAGAGGACTGGCGCTATGTAAGTACCCATATCATTCATTCATTCACCTTGAAGATCGTCCGTGCAACCCCACCTCCACACCCCGCTCCTTTTTGAACTGTTGTGCACGCTAGTACCGTTGCGTGCATCCATGTTCTGTAGCAGAAGGAGTGCATGAGACTGGGCTAGGCTGAGAATTGTGAATGAACTTCTGACGTGGGACGGGGTGCTTGCTTATGGAGGAGGGGCTGGGAGTGTTGAAGGTGGAAGGAGGAGAGGTGGTGGAGAGGATAATTTGAAGGAGGGCAGAGCAACCGTGGGGTGGGGGTGAGGGTAGTGCTGAGCAGGCCACAATAAACACAATGAAGATACAGCGGATAACAGCAACACGCACGTGCAAAACATTAGGTATGTATTATCCCTCAATCATACGTTGCATAAGCCTCCTGTTCTGAAACTTGACACCCACCCCCTCCTACCCCCTGTCTCAGTAACGGTTTAGGGCACACATGGCAGCAATAAGGAATCGGCAATACCAGGGCTTAGTGGCACCAAGGCAAAAAAAAAAAAAAAGTCTGGAGAATTATTTGTGCTCTCTCTCTCTCTCTCTCTCTCTCTCTGTGACCGTGCAACAATCTAACAAAGTCTGCCCCTTCCCACATTTTATTTAATTAATGTCCTCGTTCAACCTTCTTCCATTTAATAAGCTCTTGCTGTTTGCAGTAACTGCGGGTAGACAAAAGTGAACCCCCAGTATTCTCTTTTTCCCTGATCTCCTCCAGTTTTTATTCCACCATATTTCGACAATCTCTCCACCCCCCCCCCCACCCCCCCTCCCTCTCTCTCTCTCTCTCACACACACACACACACACACACAGATTGACTCAGAGCTTGCCAATCGCATGTTTCTCCACTTATGATACACTGGTAGTACGACAATACGTCACAGGCTGGAAAGGTCCGAAAACAAAATGTCAGCAGTGGAAAACTGCAGATGCAGCAACTTGTTTGACAACAGTCATGGTCGTTGGTTTGTCGGTGTGTTAAGGGGGAAAAGAGCCAAAACCCGCGACCACCCAAAGTGAAAGAGCCGTTGTTTGTTTTTTGTTGTTGTTGTTTTGTTTTTGGTGTGTGTGTGTGTGTGTGTGTGTGTTGTCAGTTATTTGTTTTTTTGGGGGCGGGGAGTAGGAGGAATAGGGAAGATACTGAAGTGTTCGTGCATGCGCGCACGCGCGCGTGTGCGTGTGTGTGTGTGTGTGTGCGCGCGCGCGCTCGGGCGGGAGCACTTTATGTGTATCAATGTGTGCAAGATTTTGTTTGTGCGTATGGATGTATCTAGGCATCAATGGGCGTGTGTGTATGCAAGAGAGACAGAGACAGACAAGCAGAGACTGAGAGGGAGGGGGGAGAGGGACAGACAGACAAAGAGTGTAGCAGTTCAATGGTATGTTGGCGTGTGACATGCGTGCGAGTGCGTGCATTTACGTGTGTGCCAGCTTGAAGCGCAGGAGAGTTTCCCCTTTCGCCCAGTTCGATGTAACATGAAAGCAACAGCAGAGGCGACGACGCCAGTTAGGGACTTCAGACCTGAAACAGACCCTCTGCGGTAGGCTGGGCAATAAATAACCTTGGTTGATTTGAACAGGGGGCTTAGTCTGCTTGAGAGACAGAATGAAAGAGAGTGAAAGAGAGGGAGAGAGAGAGGGAGAGGCAGAGGAGTTACAGACTGACGCACACACAGAGAGACAGACAGAGAAAGAGACAGAGAGAGAGAGAGAGAGAGAGAGAGAAGACAGAGTCAGAGATGGCAGAGACAGAGATAAGGGAAAAGACAGCCAGACAGAGAAAACAAAAATTAAATAAATAAAAAACCAAAACCACTACTGACTCATAACGACACAAAGGCAACAGGGAGCCGGAGCAGCAGCAGCATACTAAAACCAAACAGGACCCAGGTCCTGGACATAAATTTCGCCCGGGAAATGGGTAAGGATCGCCTTCTAAGCTCCTCTGGCCAAGGCACCCAGGGAACACCCCATCGTGGCCAGTATGGGGGCGGTAGATGGACGAGGAGGAGGAAAAGGGAGGAGGACGCGGTGCCGGCAACTGGCTGAGAAATAGTTCCCTGAAAGTCTGAGCAAAAATGAGGATGGATGGACGGAAAAGTCAGCTAGGATGCCAGGGAGAAATGGGGAGCGGGCCAAGACGAAACAGAGCAATTTGTCAAGGCTTTGGGGAAACACACACACACACACACACACACACCATCACCACCACCACCAGCAACAACAAGAGCAACCACAAACCTCTCCCCCCACAAAAAAAAACAAAAAAAAAACAAACAAAAAAAAACAAACAAACACCGCAACTCGCAATGAAAGAGGTACGTTGTCATTGGTCCCACATGTCGACGACGTCAGCACACTCCAACAACATAAAAAATAAACATAAAATAAAAACTTTGGTTCAGTGTGCTCTCAGATCTTGTGCGTGTGGTCGGTCGTTGGCTGATACAACACGTGCTGCCCCAACGTTCGCTGCTGCTATCGTGTGCTGCTATCTACCTTCGGCTTGTCAGTTTGCCCCGTGAATCAACTCTGTCGTCGTCTTCAGATAGGGTTTGACGTCATGCGGGTGCCTATTCATGGGGCTTGACGTCATTCGTTCGTATGAAATCACTTGCGCTGTCACTTGCGCTGTCTTCGTTCTTCATACTGTCGTTTACATTCGCACAACATACAAAACAACAGAGCACAATCATAAATATATATATTTCTATTATCAGTGACGACAGATCTGCCGGTAGGGCCTACGTACATTTGACTTTTGTTTATAAACTGGCAACAGCAACAAAATAATAACAGCGAAACTCTCTTGTGAATCTCTAAAACAAAGAGTACAGCAATACCCTCGAAGAGGCGGCATAACATGCAGAACATTTATGTTGTAAATGAATGGCCACTCAGACTAATGCAAATGAATTGGCTAACAGTCGGATGCAAATGACAGCTATTTCTGACACTGGTGACAGACCTGTCGGTACCTATATCATCCTGGGAGCAATCATGAGGTTTATTGCTTCCCGTTCTCAGCACACTTATGAGACGACCCTCAGCTGCAAAACCGGGGATGCTGCCTCTACATGTAATAAAAGTTTTGACCCTCATAACCTCCTTCTAGCCCCTTTAACATCCCCTTTTTTTCAAAGACAATAAATAAATAAATCAACACAGTGAAAACCAAATAAGAACTCACAGTGATAGACTGATAAAGTTTTTTTCTTTTCTTTCTTTTTTTAATTTTTTTTTTTTTTATCCATAAAAGAAATCATGGGCATGTAAGACTTACTAAAATTGAACTAGAATTTCTCAGTCCAAACTCAACCAATCATCACCCTTACAAAATTACCCCTGAGAGGAACTGAAGAAGAAAAAAAACCTCCATAACAGTGCTTCCCTTCATTCCTGATAAAAAAAAAAAAAATCTTTAATTTTTTTTTTCTTTTTTTTTTTTCCTTTCTTTTTTTGAAAACCATTCACACACCCACACCCTGCATGATACTGAGAAAAAAAATCTGCCTCAGTTTGCAATCTTAATATTCCAGCTGATTAAATAATATTATGTAGCTCCATTACTCTCTTCTGTTTCATTGGCTCCCAGACTTTTTTTTTCCCCCTTCAAACACTGAAAAGGATAGAATACAAAATATTATTCTGCTATGCTGGAAACTTCCAAACTGTTCATGCTACCAAAAATCCTTTTTAAAAGTTATTTTGTGCCCATGTGCTTCTTCATCTGATCCAGTAACTACTTACCATTTGTTTGTTATACTAGTCAGAAATCTTTCTCGACCAGTAGGCACTGTACCACTACCAGTGATCAGCTGCCACGAGTCATCAGAGATTTGCCACCACTGTTATGCTTTTAGTTTGTTTTTCTCCACCTTGTCTGCACCGAAAGCATTCCTGTTCTGGTGACCTCTTTTGAGGGAAATAGTACCTGGTGGTGATTGATGATGGTGGTGTGGTAGTTGTGGTGGTGTGCAAGTGAGTGAGTGAGTGAGTGTGTGTGTGTGTGTGTGTGTGTGTGTGTGTGTGTGTGTGTGTGACTATATGTATCCCAAATCCTATACATATCATCAGTCACAATCAAGATGGAACCCCCTTTTTACCAAATCTTGTCATATACTGATATTATACTGAAATGACCTTGTCAGCTTAGTTCAGTTGGAATCATCCCGTCTGATATTAAAGTGATAATCTACAAGTGCTGAAAATAGTTCAAATGTTGGTTAGGAGCCCAGTTGGCTGCACTTACTTCATCTTGATTGTGTGCGTGCATGTGCACAGCTATGAAAGTGAGTGAGGGTGGGAAAGATGAAATGATTCATAAAGGACTTCATCATGTTCATGATGGGGAGGGGAGAGAGGATACACTGTACACATAGGATTCACTGTTTACAAATATAGGATTCACTACACATAGAACAGATGGTAAAGATGACTGGCGTTTATGTATATAGTACACACATATATATATATATGTGTGTGTTTGTGTGTGTGTGTGTGCATGCGTGTGTGCGTGCGTGCGTGTGTGCATGTGTGCGTGCATGCATGTGTGTGTGTGTGTGTGTGTGTGATGAAGCACGTGAAAACCCAGCTAAAGTCGGAATTCATCATTTTTGACATTTATGTATTTTCAGATAATTTAAAAATCACATATTAACATACAAAAAAAAACCAAAAAAAAAAAAACAAAACAAACAGAACTCATCTATCTATCATAGTTTTTGTCTACAATTTTTTTCAAAGTTGGCGTGCCCGAAAACAACAAATGGAGAAATTGGCTCATGAAAAAAACATTTGCCTGCTTGTAACTTTAGAACAATAATTACCCTGAACACATAACTGCTGTCAAAAGATTCAGAAGTAAGTAGACTATAAATTTCTATATACTGTATGAAAAAAGCACTGAAAAATTCATATTTTCTTTCTGTACTCAAACGAAGTCAAATACGGCGAGTGGAGAAGTGATGCCACGGCATGAGAGAGCCAAGTCAACGGCAACAGTGAATGTTCAAATGAGAGACAAAGGCAACTTGATATGTATACTATATATGTGTGTGTATGTATATATATATATATATATGTATATATTATATATATGTATGTATATATATATATGTATATATATATATATATATATATTTATATACATACACACATAAACACAAGTGTAAAGAGACATATGTACAAGTACACGAATAAAGTTTTTTGGGTTTTTTTATGGCTCTCTCTCTCTCTCTTCTTTTTTTAATTTATTAGTTTTTATATCCAGTTGTTGTTGTTTTTTTGTTGTTTGTTTTTGTTTTTTTGTTATTGTTTTTTATTTTGTATATAAATTACATAATCAACTCATTCACACACGCGCGCACGCACACACATGCACACACACACACACACAAGGGTGCATGCACGCACAAGCACACGCACACTCACACAAACACACAGAGGTAGTGAAATAGGTTACTGAACATGATGGCGACAGCTGTTAAAGTCTGCCTGCTGTGAAAAGGGGGCAGGCAGCCACACTACACATAGGAAACCCAGCTGCTAAATCATAACTCTTGAGAACAGTGTGTGTCTGGCATGTAATGTTTCTGCGCAGAGACCCTGCCTGTCTTACCCCCACACCCTCACCCCTCCCTCCCCATCCCCCACTCCCCTTACCTTCACTCCCAGCCTTCCTCTTTATCTTCACACCACATCATCCCCAGTTTCAAAGAGTGAAACGGAACTCTGTCTCTTGTTCTCAGTCGTGAGCTTACAATTAGATAATAATGCCATGGAAGCAAAGGCATACTCTGCAGGAGGAATCTGAAGCCTTCTCTGCATGTAAACGCCCCTTGCTTGATGCTCACACACCAGCCTAATCCCTGGATGGAGCGACTGATAAGCCTTACACTGTTTGAACATGTTGAATGTCACCCATTGCACAATACCAAGTCAAGCAGCAAAAAGAGCCAAATCTACACAGTGCTACATTGCCTGTTTCTGGAGTGTTGCCTGTCCATGACTTCACCAACAATCTTGCTATTTCTTTTTGCAAGACACAGGTCGATCTTTTTAACACCTGGTCATTTGAGTGCTACGATACAAAACTGGGTCATTTGTGCATATTATCTGGTACTAAAGCATATCAATACTTAATCAACAATTCAGCAAATCTTGGTCATTACATTTACAGTAAATCCTTTTTTTTTTTTTTTTAAATGACTAGTATCATGAACTGAAGACTCGTACACAAATGATGTGGGTTCCAGCCCCATCAGTGATGGATTTTTTCTTCGGCCAGAGGCCTGACCCTACTGAAAGGTGAGTGTGCTATGGGCTGAAATTGGAAGGCTGTGGACACACAGTCCAGCCGAGAGGGTCATCCATTCACAGGTGTATCTTAGGGGGTGTTGCTTGAATTTCCTGACCAACACTGCAAGTGTCTGTCTCCTGGGCCTGGTTGATGCTGGGATATAATTATGAAATGATGCACAGAGTACAGCCTTGACAAGCAGACACTAACTAAACAGACCTCCTAGGTAGCAGCAACAGCAGCATCTATTCTATATGATATCAAAGATAGAAAACCAAATGGAAACAATATAATACAAAAAGGAGAAATAAAGGAAATTATCTCATCTTCCTCTTGTGTTAGACATCACTTCAACTACTTCAACACAGAAACTGACACTGATATAACCTTCAAAATCATCTTCCTCAGTTATGACAGAAACAGGCAAACTTTCCAAGTACAAGAAAGGCAAACAATGGTTGAATATCTCACACAAATAGTATGAAGTGCCTCTTTCGCTAGTAAGAGGAAACAAATTACACAAAACATCTATCAATAGTAATAAATACGTCAACCTCAAAAAAATAATCTAAAACAAGAAGTTGTTGTCAAAGTACAGGCAGACAGACAGAGCAAACTGGTCAAAGTACAGACAGACAGAGCAAACTGGTAATTATCTTTAATTTGTTTAAAACACAACTTTCCAAAGGCCCAATGGTGAGGAAGAGGAGTGATCTTTTTCACTCGAGTTAGTCCACCCAAACGAGGTTGTTCCCCCTTATTTTCTTCACTGACCCGCACAGCCTATCTGTACTAGTGATAGGCATGAATTCAGAAGGCCATAACACACACACACACACACACACACACACACACACTTGCTCACACAAAAACACAAAACAATAAATTTAATTGATATTCTGTCAAGTGTCATGCTTGTGGTATCTCACAAGGATAAGATAATTGAGAGTATGAAACTAAAAATAACACAACTGGTAAATCTTTTTTTTTTTTTAAATAATGAAATAAACTGTTTACTGTTTGAAAACCTATGACAGACCGTTTTTTTCTGTGTCACTGTGTAATAATAGATGGTATCAATAAGAAAAGGTTTTGGTGACCAAAGAAAAAACAGTTGGCAAATACTGAACACAAAAACCAATATAAACAAGCCATTCCACTGTGAAACGAGGAACATGACGCAGAGTAGACATGTTTAATGTTACAACTGTAATTGTTGCATTCTCTCTTTTCACTATCACTATCAGTCTTCGTAATGGAAGTCTGCTGCACACATGTATGTATAATTTCATTCACACAACAGGTACTGCAAGACAACCTGAATCTATTTCCATATGGTGTTGTTCAAGACAAAAAGAAAAGTAATCTACAGACAATATGACAAAACTGCTGTCCAAATTTATTAGAATATCTCTTATCTTTTTTTTCTTTTTTTTTTAAATATAATGCAGTACTTTCCTTTTCTTGTTATTTTCCCACTTTAAAAAAAAAAGTGTTCCTAGCTGCACTTGTTGCTGTTCCATGTTTATTATTCTTAAGGGTGTGGGGTAACTAGTTATGAAAAAAACAATGAATGAGCTTTATAAGATTGTGCGATATGAACACAAAGTACTTCTGAAAGAAAATGTTTCAGCATCACCAGCAGAAAATTACAAGACTTAATTTGTTTACTGACATGAACAACTGAACCAGGGGAGTTCAAAACACGATAGGAGTTTGGTTTCTTTATTTGTATTTGATAAAGTCAGAAAATATTCTCTCTTTTTCTGAATTAGAACACAAACTTCAAACTTCACAATTGCAATGTCACAAAACATGAGTTACTTAACATTATACTTACCTCTCATCCCCAAAGTCCATACTTTCCAGTTCATTTGTGACATCCTCTATCTCTCTGCGCAGCTCCTGGATGGAATGAAATTTAAAAATGAAACTGAAGACTATGAACTGTAATAAACAGATGAGTAAATAAGACAATCATTAATCCAAAAACTTAAAACTGTTAAAAAAAATAAAATGAAAATAGAAATAAAGGATTTCTTTTTAGTGAGTGCAATGATATCAATAATAACCCTAATAAAAAGAAATTTGACAATTAAAACAGTCATTCAAAATCACAAATAAAATGTGTGTTAATGCATGACGGTGTGGTTAGGCTGATATGTGTATGGCTGGAGGGGCATAAGAGAATATGGATCAAAACGTATCACTACACACACACACACACACACACAAACAACTAAAAATTAGGTATCCAAATCCTGCCAACAAAAAAAACCCATTTATTCAGGTCTATTTCCCTATCCAGATGTTAAATATCGCTGGTTACTGTACGGGTCCAGTTTGGAAAACAACAACAAAACTTGCTAATTTCAAATAAGTGAAGTGGGAAAAATATATCCTGGCATAATGATAATCTATCTTTGTCCTGACATCACTAACCACAGAAATAATGATAATATCTGTGCACATTGTATGATTATGTAACTGGACACACACAATGATACATCTCAGTTTTTCGAGCGCTTTCCAATGATCATTTCATTTTACATAAGTGTGCTTATTATATTATGACTGTGTATGCATGTGGGTGTATACATGCACAGATTTTTTCTAGATGCAAAAACAAGAATGTTAACATTTTGGTTTAAGCATGTTACAAAACAAGGTACTTCAAAGATATCTTTGATTGTTTACAAATAAATTTTCAATTCATACATCACCAGAATACATCAGAATCAATACTTGAAAAGTATTAAAATCCTCTTGAATGAAATTGAATTAAATAGCTTCTGGCTGAATCAGCAAAGTTTTGTTGAACATCCCACATGGTTTTAAAAAAAAGTAAAACATTGTTTAAATCTAATAGAAGATCTTTTTTTTTTTTTGCAAGATTGGTACAGACATGTGTTGACGTAGATAATTATAATATACTATGTATATTATTTTTTTAAATTATAGAATGTTTAATTTTAAACCCAATTTTTTTTTTACCTCGTTTATTTTACAGTATTACCAACAGTATTACCAAATAATTGATTGAATCAGCAAAATGTAGAACAATCAACAGTGCGCTGCCTGTTAATAAAGAGCGTTTTGACAATTTAGCCAGAAATTAAACAGTCTGTGAAAAAATGTTCCACAAACTACACTGCTGATGAGTTTTATTATGTTTCTGTGCCCCTTTTTCGACAACATCAGACAAAAATGTTTGTCTACATACTATAGAATCTGCCCAAAAGCTATAAAATTCTAATTTTTCAAAAACTAGAGTACTGTTAAAATTAAATTCCTTTGTCTCTTCCATGCATGTTTCTTTTTGACAGAACTTTTCTACTGATAGGGAAATATAGTCAAGTACTAGTGAAGTACTTTGGAAAAGTTACATGTTCTAACGTTGATTTCTATAAATGCTTGTTTGCATTATTAATATTATTCAATTACTAAGAAAAATTTACTTGCTGATTCGTATTCGCTTGTTTGCTAGAGTTAGCTTTTTTGTTTGTTTTTGACATCACTTTTCATTCATATTGGTGAGTGCAAAAGATCTATACATGTGCAATTGTGTATACGGTTTTGATGCCCCCAGGGGGCACATGAAGTAAACTTCTTGCCTTGCCGTGCCTTCACCCCTTGCAAATTTTCAGATTAAAAACAAAGCAAAACCCACCTGAATTTCAAATAACAGCTGCTTTTTCTTTTCTTGAATAGAGTGCAGAAGCTGCTGCTCTTCAGGTGTCAAATCTGAAAGCATAAACAAACAAAAAATCAAATGAAATGGAGCATGTGTTCAGGCTTGATTCATCTCACTAGCACGAACTAATGTCATCATCGTTCACTATCATATTACTAATATAACTGAGTCATTGGAAACATCAAGGCTCAATGAGAAAATAGTAAAATATGTGTTAAATTAAACAAACAATTTTGTGTATTATACCACTTGAACATTCAACTTCAACTTCAAGGTAAAAGTAAAAAAATAAAAATAAAAAAAAATAAAAAACATGGACAGGTCATAAGCTGATTTCTAAAAACAAACTGTGACAAACTGAAAAAAAACTTTGGTAAATCAAAAGTGATTTTGCTGCATCAATAGAAAAATATTTGCTTCCTTCAAAAGCACATGCCATGTAACACAGCCTCCATCAGGTCAGTTTTTATCTTGTCTGTTGACAGTGAGTGATGCTATGCAAACTAAAGCCAGTAAAGGCATAAAAAAATAATAAATAAAATAAAATAATCAAATAAAATGAAATAAAACAAAAGATGGGCTCATCACAAAGCATATGATAACACACACACACACACACACACACACACACACACACACACCCTGCAGCATCTTCACCTTTAAGATAATCAAAATAAATAGTATTATAAAACTAAATATAAGTGCTCAGCCAAAGTCACCTCTTTTCTGTACTCAAGGAAAGCCTCATGGGCACACATGCACAAATGCACTTACATGTGTGTGTGTGTGTGTGTGTGTGTGTGTGTGTGTGTGTGCATCTGTCTGTCTCTCTCTGTCTGTCTCAGTGTCTATGTCTTTCTGTGTGTATGTATACATGTGCTCATTAATCCCTTTCACTTCATGTAAACACTACACGAGGAGGGGCACTATATTAATACTATTTTATCATTCAAAGGATCTACATCATTCTCAAAAGACATTTGTGAGACTTGCATAGTTTACCTTTGAAAACAAGCTTTTAATGGTGAATGAAACAGAGGGAACATGGTGAAGGAATAATACACTGAATGTATACATACTTAGTAATGTATCCAGGCATAGTATTCCATTCCTCACATTACATATATATGTTTGTATGTTGTTTTGTGTTTTAATCTTAAATGTGAAAACACACACACACACACACACACACACACACAAGTTTAAAAAAATTTCTCCAATATGCTGGTCTCTAAGACCAAAACAACTTCTTGAGAACTAAATCAGATTAATCATATAACCATGCATTTAAGTGGTCTGACAGACCAATTCTATCTGTCCCCCAACTTCTTTTTTAAAAACAAAAGACAAAAAAAAAAGGGGGGGGGGTTCATATTTGTAAGCAACAACATGATGCTACTGACATCACTCTATCCAAATTATCCATAGATCAATCAAACCACTATTGGTATTGTACTCTCTGTTTCCAGTGTGACGTTAAACTTTTGTCAAGATGGGACAGTGAATGTTTTCATGGCATCCCAGCCACACTTTTTTCTTCAAACAGAATGGGAACATAAATTGCAGCAAACAGTGTAAAATGAGTATTTGGTATTGTCTATTCCAAGTATGGTAACTACATTGCTAAATTCAGTGAGATGCATATGTCTGTTGTATTGTGATTTGAAATGAACTATTTAAGTGGTGGTGGTGGTGGTGATGTGTGTGTGTATGTGTGTGTGTGTGTGTGTGTGTGTGTGTGACTGTGTGTGTGTGTGTGTGACTGTGCATGTCTGTGTCTGTCTGTGTGTGCGAGTAATTATACATATGTATGATTGTATCTCACCCAGTCATTGTGTTTGTGACTGTGTATAATGTATACCATTTTTCTTGTACAGGCGTGTCCCTAAAAAAAATCTATAAAAAAAAATATATATATATGTAGATATAGGTGTTAGGCTATAGCTGTCTCCTGTATGCCTGCAGCAGCTCTGGCTCTGTCAGTGTCAGTCTATAGATACATCATTTTACATGTCTATCTCTCTTTCCATATTTCACTGCCCTTTGCAAAATATGAAACTCGGTTTCTACACTGATTATATGGTAATACTGACTACAAAAAATTAATATAATTATAATGATGCTGG
Source organism: Babylonia areolata (assembly GCF_041734735.1). NCBI lineage: Eukaryota > Metazoa > Mollusca > Gastropoda > Neogastropoda > Buccinidae > Babylonia > Babylonia areolata. The sequence goes on along the minus strand of NC_134893.1, from coordinate 50,047,618 downwards.
GACTGGGTAAAATGAATTTGTACAGAACTTTGAAGTGGACAGTCTAGGGTTCACCGAGTTGAGTCACTGATACGTTCGCTGACTCGCGTCCAAGCAGTAGGCTCCGAATGGTAAAATTTATACTAACCCTCTATATTGAATCCTATGCTTCCCGCTTCCATCCTGTTTTCTCTTCTTTCCAGGAAATATGGACACTTCTAAAGTAACTGCCCACTTCCGTTACCGTCACAGTCACTAGTTAGTTATCTTTGGCCACCATCTTGAAACAAAGTCGGTCTCGTGCAATCTCGCAAGACGAGATGCTCTGTGAAAAAGACGACTCGTTGTAAGTAAACACAATGAATTTCACTTGTTTTCTCATAACTTCGATCTGTGTAAATTGCAAGGTTTTTGGATGCGTTAGTCGCTGTTTTCAACGATTTCAGGGTGCTTGTCGTTATTGCTGTATCAGGATATTTGTCGATCTTTTCATTATTCTGAATTCGACACACCTCCTTGTTCAGGTGTGTTTTCGCTTTTTCACTGTTAATTTCTTGTAAGCCTGACACTAGTGACATTATCACCTGCGATTTTCGTGTGACATTGTGAAGGCCCAGATTAATGCCAACACTCTGTTTTGCTTTTATTTGTGAGTTTTGCTTTGTTTTCATTAATGTTTTCGTCACTGTGTGTGTTTGTCTCTGTGACTCGTGTCAGTGTGATTGCATGATTACTGATTTAAGGTTCCAACCAGCCTTTTTCCCCCAGTAAAAATTGGTTTTCATCTAGCTTGATGTGAAGCTGAAAGGAAATGGACCAGATTCTGTATATGAGTGTACTTTTCTTTTAAAAGATTTTGAAGTCCGACTTCATTGTTAACAGAAAACGTTACTCGACTTACTGCATCAGTCAGTCAGCAGATTTCACAATGCCCATGTGACGATGTGTTCAGTCACACTGCCTTTCGTGACTAATTATTGTAAATTACATAGCAACGGATTTAGATGAAAATTGTTTTAAAGAGCTTTATATTGATGTTAGTCAATAAATCATCATTGATACAGAAATGTGCTGTATCATGTGTATGCGTGTTTGTATACATGTTGTGTTGTTTTTGATACTATGAAAGTATGATAGTAATAAACAAGGCAATATTTTCCTCAGGACAGAATGAGTAGTGTTCACAACAAGGTGTGGATGTTCACACTGCCAATCACACAGAGGAGTGGAGAGGAAGAAATGTGGATATAGTCATAAACAGTAGATTACTTATGATATTATTTACTCAGAGTGAGTCAGACTATTACTATTTAGTTCTATTACCAACAGATCAAATGTGAAGTTGACTTACCCAGTTTATAAATCCAGCAATGAGACATATTTTGATTCACTCTATATTTACTTTCCAAAGTGCAGTGTGATTGTAAGATAAGAAAAGAAGAATTATATTATCTCATTAAGAGAAATTACATCAGATGCGGCAAAACAAATGTAGACAATTACTCAACACAAAACATTAACCATGACTTAATTAAAAAGAAACAATAACATATAAGACATTCATATGAAAAGTATTGTATATATTCACTTAATCAAAATGTTGTTATTAATCAGTATTGTAAACACATTGAAATACACCAAGGCTAACACTGCCTGTATCATATTGCTCATAAGATAAGAATGATTTTATTTTCTCATAAACAGAAATTACATCAGGTGCGGTGTCATCAGTGTCATTTTTATGTGGTGTGCAAAGTAACGAGAGATAGAAACACCTAAATGGGTGTGCATTTCTAATATATCATGCATTCACACACACACTCTCTCTCTCTCTCTCTCTCTCTGTCCATCCTCTCTCTCTGAGTCTCTCTCTCTCTCTCTCTCTCTCTCTCCTCTCTCTCTCTCTCTCTCTCTCTCTCTTTCTCTCTCTCTCTCAGTCTGTCTGTCTCTGTCTGTCTGTCTGTCTCTCTCTCACTCTCTCTCTCTCTCTCTCAGTCTTGTCTGTGTGTGTCCATCACTCTCTCTCTCTCTCTCTCTCTCTCTCTCTCTCTCTCTCTCTCTCTCTCTCTCTCTCTCTCTCTCTCTCTCTCTCTCTCTCTCTCTCTCTCTCTGTCCATACCAGCACTTGTTTCAGCAAACAACAGGTTTGAGACTGACAACAACAGTCTCTTCATTTGCTTGCTATGACTGGAAACCTATAGCTAGTGATACTTAAACTTTTTTTTGCAGGGACTGGATTTTGAATCATCTGAGAATGTGACAAAGGAATAGAGATCATCATGGTGCTTCAGAACATGACACTGACGCTGACGGTGTCAGCACTGGCAGCAGTGTCACTGCCTGTCATGCTTGTTCTGGTGCTGCTCCTGTGCGTGCCATGCTTAAAGAAAAAACGGGGTTTCTCTGTAAGTATGGAATGACTGAATTTTTTGGTTTGTACATTTTGTGTTTGTGTTTGTTTGTTTTTTTCTTTGGAAAGAAAAAACAAAGTATTTTTTTCTTATGTAATGCAATATGTGAATATTGCATGCATTCCAAATGTCACAACAGGTAGGTTTGAAATGAAGAATCACAATTACATCATTTGAATTGATCAGCGTTGACAACAGCGTCACTGTCAGTATTAGTAAGATTCAAAGAGTAAGGAGGAAAAATATATCATTATATGTGAATTAGAAGTTCCATCAGGAAGATTGTGTGTATCGACTGAGCTATGAATCTTATACCGTCATAATTTCTGTTTTTGTGTGTTTGGATAGATCATAGACTGAACTTGTCTGAAGTCATTAATTTTTGCTATGTTAGTTGTAATTCATACTGTTATCACGCAATCATTGTCTGTGTGGACTAAAGGATCTCACAATTTTTTTTTTTTCCCTGAAGATATACTTGTCAAAACTAAACAAATCAATCAGCTTTTTGAGAGAGTGGTTTTTGTTGTTGTTGTTGTTTTTGCATCTTTGCATTTATTTATTACATAGGTGTATGCTTGTACCTGTGCAGAACTTCAACAACAGCACCACATCTCTCGATACTGAGCAGGGCCAGATCAACAACTCTTTTACCTTAACTGTTGACGATGCCAATGGCGATTTCAACCACTCACCTTCAGTGACCATTGAGCCACTGCCGGACATCACATCCAAGCTGAAACCTTTCTCAGCTCCACTTCGACCTCGAATCACCAGTCTGGGGAAGGCGAGGCAGGATACCTCACTGAAACTGACTGGTGGGTGATGTGTTGGGCTGTAGTTTCTTTCTTTCTTTTTTTTTTCTGTCGTCGTAGATTGGTTGCTGAAGAAAGTGTAGGATACATTGATTGAGAGAGGTGTTGCATGGTGTGCTGCCCGATCATGTTTTGACTAAAATAATGGTTGTTTGAGTGTAACTTTATTTCTGTGTGATGTAACAATCAAAACATTCACTGCCATAGTAGGCACGTGCACAAACAACACACACGTACGTACGCACACACGCACATGCACACACATACACACACATGCACTCACATGCACATGCACATACTGACAGATGTGTTTGTGCAGAAACACAAGCTTACATATGTACCTTTGGTCAGACAAAAGCATGCATACACGTGTAATTCTATTTGTTAGTAATATGAAAGAGCTTCAGAAGTTAACCTGTGTTTTTGCAGTTCACCACCCCTTCCCTCGCAACCAGATTGTTTATTTGAAGGAACTGGGCACTGGCTGGTTTGGAAAGGTAATGTGTGTGCGTGAGTGTCACTTGGTGTGTGTGTCTGTGAATGTCATTGGGTGCGTGTCTGTGTATACATGTATATGTATTCACAAGTGTGTTTGTGTTTTTAGGTGCGTATGTGTGTGCTTGCACAGGTGTGCATTTACTGTTAAATTCTAACTTAAGTTTTCCTAAGATACTAGAGAAGACATTTTGTTTGCTTCTGTTATTATTGAAATTAGTTATTTTGAAAATCATACATTGTTTTCATAAGATTCTTTTTATAAGATACTTGAGTGAAGTGCAATGTCATTTGGTTTGCTAACAGCAGTCAAAATAAGTTTAGGCTTTTTCTTGTACTGTTTTTTGTTTTTGTTTTGTTGGGGGTTTTTTCCCCCATCAATACTTGCTCCATCAAAAACACTGGCAGTACACATGACAAGAATTTGAGATATGAATGGAGTGCATGGTAAAGAAAGATTAATGGTGTACAGGTGATAGAGTCTGATGCGGAGAAGATTCTGATTGGTATACCGAGAAGCAAAGTGGTGGTGAAAATGCTCAAGGATGATGCCAGCCGGGAAGAAAAACACCTGTTCTTTGAAGAAGTGGCACCTTTCAGGTATTAGTAGTTTCCCTTTTGTCTGTCTTAAAATTGAAAATAAGATAATGACTGTGCCTTTGACTGTGTGTTTGGGCTGGTTTAGTGTGTGTGTTTGTTAGTGTGTGTTTGTGTTTTGTTTTGTTTTGCTTTGCTTTTGTGTTGCTTGTTTAATATCTGGTCAACAAGTCATTTGGATGAGACGATAAACCGAGGTCCTGTGTGCAGCATGCAGTTGGCGCACATAAAAGAACCCACAGCAACAAAAGGGTTGTTCCTGGCAAACTTCTGTAGAAAAATCCACTTCGATAGGAAAAACAAATAAAACTGCACGCAGGAAAAAAAATATTAAAAAACGGGTGGCGCTGTAGTGTAGCTACACAATCTCCCTGGGGAGAGCAGCTGGAATTTCAAACAGAGAAATATGTTGTAATAAAAAGAAACACAAAATACAAACTCTGGTAGCACTAAGATATATCTCTCTTTACACTGTGTCCTTGTCTGTCTATTTGTCTCTCTCTCTAACTCTGTTTCTCTGTGAATAATTTTGAAGTATTGTAGTAGGCCTCGATTCACAAAAGAACTCGGCTTACTGCCATAATTGTGTGTGTGTACACCTGCAGATGTCTCATGATTATGTATTGTATTCCTTATAAGTTGCAGAGGATGGACATGAATAGTGCAAATAGTGTGAATGTGTGTAGCAAATGGGGAGGGGTGTGTATGTTTTCCTATGGTCATTTGGCTTGTCATCAGAACGTTTGAGTCTTGACTATGTCATCAAAACATTTGAGTCTTGACTATCTCTTATTCCTTTCTTCTTTTTTTTCTTTCTGTTCGTACCTCTCACTGTGTCTCTGCCTCTCCTTGTCCATCTGTTCTGATCTCTCTTTCCCCCCCCCCCCCCCACTCTCTGACTCTCTCTCTCTCTCTCTCATTCTTTTCATCTCCAATGTTCTGTCACTCTTTCTCTCTTGTGTCTCTGTCCATTTTCCTGTCTCTCCTTAAAAGAAAAAAAAAGAAGCATGATTAAAACACTACAACAAATTGAAATTTTAATCTGTACATTGTTTTCTGTGTAATTTATGACAGACTGTTGGAGCACAAAAACATAATGCACATTCTTGGCCAGTGCACGGAGACAGCTCCACTGCTAATGATCCTGGAGGCAGCAGCTTATGTGAGTATTGGTTTTATTTGTAGATATTTTGTTTGATTGTTGTGTACTCATCAGGGGGATGCCATGGCAGAATCAATTTGGTGTTGGAATTCTGATCCAGCGTTGACCAGTGATTAGAGTTTAAGGTCACATTTTGGCATGGTAACATGTGTTTAATTACACATACTTAACTGTGACCCACTAGTGCAGACTCCGGCAGGGGTCTGACATTCCTGTCCTGTGCAAACTACTATCCACCTATGCGGAGAAAACGTAAGTAGCTACGGCCGATAACCTCCCGGAAGTAGGTAACCTCCCCTTTGCCCCCCTCACTAGCGCCCTCTTTCTTTGTACTCTGATTTTCCTCACTCCACCCTAGTGTGAAAGGGTACTTGACTTCTTCTTCTTCTTCGTTCTTGGGCTGCAACTCCTACGTTCACTCGTATGCACACGAGTGGGCTTTTACGTGTATGACCGTTTTTACCCCACCATGTAGGCAGCCATACTCCGCTTTTGGGGGTGTCCATGCTGGGTATGTTCTTGTTTCCATAACCCACCGAACGCTGACATGGATTACAGGATCTTTAACGTGCGTGTTTGATCTTCTGCTTGCATATACACACGAAGGGGGTTCAGGCACTAGCAGGTCTGCACATGTGTTGACCTGGGAGATTGTAAAAATCTCCACCCTTTACCCACCAGGCGCCGTCACCGTGATTTGAACCCGGGACCCTCAGATTGAAAGTCCAGCGCTTTAACCACTCGGCTATTGCGCCCGTTGGTACCTGACTTCAATCTTTTAAGGTGAAAATGGCAGGAGAGGGTTAGGCCCAACCTACCTATGCAAATCCCTTTTTACTTTGAATGAATGAATTCACTTACTCTGTAACCATACAAGGCTATGGGACCTTTACCCTTTTAATATTCAACAGATTGGTTGCTATCATGCAGTACAGAAACCTGCCCAGGAGAAGCTCTTAGGAAGACAACAAAAATAATGTTGTCTTGTGTTGTAGTCCTGTGCATTTCTTTTGTTTTGGGTTGTATTGTACTGTACTTAGTGTACTCTGTTTGGATTACATTGTGTTGAAGTGCATTGTTTGTTGTTGTTTTGTTGGGTTTTTTTTTACTCTGGGCCGTACTGTACTGTGCTGAACTATACTTCATTGTGCTATGCTGTGCTGTGCAGTACTGTACTGTACTACATTGTATTGTTTTGCATTGTAATGTGTGTTGTATTGTGTTGCTCTACTTCCATTTTTCTAAAGATTTCTCTTTCCTAACTTTATTACCAATTTTGTCTTAAAACCTGTGAAAAGATTTTTTCGTAACTGTAGAGGATCATTACTTGATGTATGAATCGCCAATGAAATATTTTCTTCAGTTTATGTAGCAGTAATCTGATTTTCTGTTTTTCATTGCAGGGCAACTTAAAGCAATATTTATGCAGCCATCGCCACTGTGAAGCTTTGCTGATTCAGAAGAATCGTCTGATGCAGTTTGCTGTTGATGCTGCTTGTGGCCTTTCCTGTTTGCATAGGCATGACTACCTGCACAGGTAAGATAGTGTGTGTATGTGTTGGCAAGCTTTTTTTGTGTGTGTGTGCATCTGTGCCTGTGTCTTGATCTTAACGTGGTACATTGACAGATGACCACTACTGGCATAAAAATGTCAATGGACAAAGAAAGCTCACACACACAAAAAGGCCCCTCCCCCACACAAAGTTTTTAGGCTAGTGTTGGAACTTCTTACAAGACAAGAGACTTGAAGTTCTCATTGACACTGTTGAGACTGTTGTTTTAAGTCAGGCTGTTCAAGTCCCTAGCAGTCCTAGGGCAGAAGCTGTTTCTGAATATGCGCACTCAGCGTCCATGCTGATTTATTTCTTGGAAGCCTGCTAATCGCATTGCTGGGATTGCAAGTGATGGTACTTGTTTCAACAGAAAATGGGAATTCTGCCATACCATGTATACATTTGACATTGTTCTCTTTGTCTTTTGCAGAGACCTGGCTGCTAGGAACTGTTTGGTGATGGGTGATTACACCTTGAAGATTGGGGACTATGGTATCGCAGAGAATCTGTTCAAGGTTTGGAAGAAAAACATGTTTGATTCATCACATTACATTTTCACATTGAATGTATATTGGTTTGAGCTTCTAAGTTCTACCTGTCCTGGTCTGTTTGTGAAACAACTGCATTATTTGTCAGGTGCAGGCCAACTGATTGATTTGTGTTCAAGGATGATCATCAAAAACAGATTATTCGTGTAATATGTTTTGTATTTAATCAGAAAGCTCTGTTTTTGAATATTTATTGCCAGTAATGTTATATATTTTTAGAATTAATTTTCTCAAGTTTGGTATGAAAATAAAGGATTTTTGTTTTTACATAAGGCTAAGATTTGGATAGTGCCAGCAAACAAGCCTTGTTTTTATTGTCTTGTCATCTAAATCTCAAAAGCAGTTTATACAAGTTGTAATAAATCGTATGCATTTGATATGAAGGTGCTTTATTTGTTTTTCCGTAACAGAAAGCAAAAGAAATATTAACCAGTTGCATGGCATACATTCCTGTATGAAAAATAGTTGAATAATTTTACATTGGACAACACTTTGGTGTGCAAACTTCAGGAGGACTATTTTCACTCTGGAGCTCATCTGCTGCCAATTCGATGGATGGCGCCGGAAACACTGAAGCAGGAAAATGGAAGCTGGACATTGAACGGGTTCTCCAAACAATCGGATATTTGGTAAAATTCATTTATACATAGATTTTGGGAGTGGCATTGGGGTGATTTTGCGTGGTGGTGGTTGGGGGGTGTCAGAGTAGAGACTGGTGAAGAAAGGTCTGAGAGGTTTGGTGTGTGCATGCATGGGAAAACAGAAATTAGCCTTGAGGAGGTTGGTTGTTGTTTTTTTCACATACAAAAAAAGAATGTTGGCCATCTTTGCTGCATATTTGAAGCATGTTCATATTTGTTCACAGATATCATATGGAATGACTACCATTTCGTTTTGGCTTGCTTCATTGCATACCAGTTTTACAAAGAACAGTTTTTCCTTTGAATAGTGAAAAAGGAAATATTGAGAGAGGAGGCTGAAGACCCTATGTATGACATTGCTAGTTGCATCTTTATCAACTTACCATGCTTGAGGGCATCTGTATATCTGGCTTCCCTTCATGATTCGCTCTTTTCTCATGCTGTTTATGAAATAGAAAATGACAGTGTAGAAAATAGAGTGGTTCAGGAAAACTAAAAGAGTGAAAAGAAAAAAAAAAATTCATTTCTCATTTGATAGAAAATTAAACTTATTTTTCCTTTTATGTGTTGTTGTTGACTTTAACAGTCAACAGTTCATGGATTATAGTGTTTACCATGTAATATTACTTGACAGGAATTGAAGTTAGGTACTTTATCCAGGAACTCTGATATAACACAAACGTCAGCTAACCCCTAGCCCACCCACTGCCTCCCCCACATCCCCCCACACACCATCCGAAACTAAATATTTTCCAGACCCCACCTTCCCCATCCTCATTCGCCCCTCTTTAGCCAGATTTGAATTTTTACTGGACTTTCAGGGGGTTTAACTTTACTGAAAAGTCCCACCCTTCTCACTTTCAGGTCCCTTGGCATCGTGCTGTGGGAGATTGTGACGATGGGGGAGCAGCCCTATGGCGTGCTCACCGATGAAGAAGTGCTGCAGAAGGTGGTGGTGGAGAGGGACATTCACCTGCAGGAGCCCCAGCGGCTGATGCCTCACAAGAACCGATTGTGAGTTTTTGTTCTTGTAGATTGTAGCAGTAATAATAACAGTAACACATAGCATTTATGAGGCGCAGTTCTTTGAGAAGAAACTTGTTGTTGTGTGCACACAGCACACAATACCATATCACACACACACACACACACACACACACACACACACACACACACACACTCACTCACTCATGGGCACACACATTCATATACACACACATAAGGAAAAGAGAAAAAAAAACTTAAATGTGTGCACAAACATTGGCTTGAAAAAGTATGTTTATAGATTTTGTTGAAACTGAGCTCTTTGTACCTAGCAGAGTGTTACATTATATCACATTCCTTAGTCTTATTACTATTTCAGATGGCAGAAGAGGCAGTGAATTAGACCTTTGACTGTTTGTTAATTATTTGCTCTCCTTGCCTCATTGTTTTTTCATTTCAAGTAAAACAAAAAACACCAAAAAACACCAAGGCAACCATGCGTTTGTTTTGAATTGTCCATATATTCTGTGTAGCATATTCAGGGTTAAAAGACGATGCCAGTCTTGAATAAAATCTAATTTGTGTTTGAACATTTGTTCTGTCATTGCTGCAGTGTGTACATGATTGGTATAAGGACAAGCTCGTAGCTTCCTTTTTGAGGAATTGTCTGGGTTTGTACCTTTTATTTACCTGTGTGATAGCTGAACTGGTAGCATGAGCAGCATTGACTAGAAGTTATGTACCCTGTGTATGACGAGAGTTACCACTGTGTTGTCAGGTAATAATTTGCACTCCTTGCCTCCTTGTTCTTTCATTTTGACTGCAGCATTTTTTTTGTCGTAGCCTATCTGTCCAAGGGCACAGGGCCTCTGCAGTCTTCTTTACTTTGACAGCTCCACAATTCAAATTCTGGTGTTGCACTTTTTGTTTTAAATATCACCGTTAATGTGTTATCTAAAACTGTTCAGTTAAAAGTGTTGTTACACATGCACCCAGAGACGCATGCACACATGCATGCACCACACAGGTGCACGTACACAAGCAAGCACTGGCCATATATATCTCACATCACAGTTTCCTACATACAGATGCAGATCTGTTTTAGATAAGTGAATCATTGATATATGTTCATGAATTGCATTTAATTATGATAAACTCAAAGTCTTCTGTAAGGCTAAGGAATTGGTGCCTGTGTTGCAGATATGAACTGATGCAGTGTTGCTGGATGGACCATTCCAAGCGTATCCAGGTGGATGAAATTCACGGGCTCCTGCAAGCGATCACCAACATGAACTCCATGGAGGCTGCATCCGGTGATGCCATATCTGCCTTTGATCAGAAGTGGGCACAGCTTTTGCCGAATCAACACCACTGGTCAGCAGACAGCATCGACAGCCAGCTGGCATCCGCCTCACGAGGAGACGTCAGTCTTGTCAGTGACCTGTCTCAGCCAAATTCTGTTGAGGATTTGACTGCCCCAGATTTAAACCCTGACAATTCTTTTCATACAAGGGCCATCATCCACTCAAGCGCAGGGGATGGATTTTTGATGGATGAGCAAAAGGGACAAGAACCCAGTGTCAGACAGACCGGCACCCCTGCCATCAACAGTGGAATTTCCCCTGTTGTTATTTCTCCTGTTGCTGCTGACTGCACTTCTGCCACATTCCACACAAACTCTTCAGCATTGCTAACTAACCATACCAGTGCAAGTTCAAAAGGTAGCAGTTTTGTTTTTGATAGCGATCAGACTGAAACATTTTCTGCAGGGTTGGACTCCCCTGTGAATGGACAGTTGCCTTCTGGCAGTGAGAACAGGAACTCAGGATTTGATGTGCTTGAATGTGCAGCAGACCTTGACCTTGCTGACGGTAAATCTGTGTCAGACTCTGTTTGCACTTTCCAGAGTTCCCTCACAGGGGATGTTTCCATGGATAAAGACAGCAGCTCGTGTGAATTTGTTGTGATAAATGATTCCAAAGACTCCGCTGCACTGACACTTGCAGATTCTGCAGAGTTGAATGGGTCTTCTTCAGCAAAACCTGGTGAAAAAACAATGCCCTCTAACCCATCTCAAAGTACTGTCTCAGAATTACAGAGAGATGAAACACCTGCTGTGGATGGAACATCCAGAGCTGAAGACACAAATCCATTCACAAGTTTTGGGCCAGAATTGTCTTCTCTTAACTCACTGACTGTGCAGGCCCCACCAGTTGATCCAAACCAAGAGCAGTCCTTTCCAAGTTTCGGCACAGAAATGTCTACACTAAGTTCTCTCACTGTTCCCTCACTTGAGCTTCAGAGTACCCCTGATCCCTGCAATGGAAATTTACCAGGATCAGAAAAGAGTGCTCCTGTGTGCACAAGAGTGGATGAAAACTCTCCAAGCTTACAGGCTTTAAATGATTTTCACTTTGACACACTGGGCTCTTTGTTAGAAGGAGACAGGCAAACCTCTACCGCAGGTAGGCAGGAACTACCTGTCCAGAACAAAGACAGTACTCCTGATTTGTTAGAAGCCTTGAGTGCAGCTGATTTTCCTCCAGAAAAGAACTCTGAAGGCGGTCAAAGGACAGAGTGTGACACAATTTGTACCACTGTCAGTGAGACACAGAAGACAGTACAAGAGTCTGTACCAGCTGGTCTGGAGAATGGAGGATCTGTCAGTGAAGACAGTGATTCGTGTGCTTCCGACAGCAACGATGTTACACTGTCTAAAGGGGAGCATTACATTCCACATCTACCCACTGACACCCCTGTAATATCAGACAGGAGTGCACCAAATGGATTTTCTGAGAAAACACCAGACACCCAAAATGGTTCCATGACTCATTCAGACAGTGATGGAATGCTTCACGTAGTTTCAGATTCCACAGAGGTGCCATCCACAGCAAGCAGTGACTTTGAGTGTTTGGGGGCCACAGGAGGCTCCAGCACCGATGTGGAGTCCAGCAGCACAGACACGGAGAGCAGCACAAACTCCGACAGCGGCAAGGACTACATTTGCGAGGAGGCCTGGGAGGACCATGCACACTCCCCACCCCCCTCCAGCCCAACCAGCAGCGTGGACAGCGAAGAGTACGCCCTTCAGATCGCGTCCGAAATCTACCTCTCCAGAGGCCTGAAAATGGGCCGACCGTTTGAGAGCACATTCCTGGAACCCATACCAGAGGATCCCATCCCTTCCATTTCTGAAGAGTCAGCAGTTCACGCTCCCTCGGAGTCCAGCTCGGTGGACGTGAAGTTTGACGAAGTGTTTGAGTGGGATGATTTCATGGGGGAGCCTTTGGTGGGCAAGGAGCGGTCATCTCCCCCCGAAGCGGGCTCTCCCAGCGAGTCCTTCGACATGTCAGACTGGATGCTAGACATGGAGAGTGACAGCATGCCCAGCACCAACAGCAGCCTGGCCTCGCAGCACTCTGACACGTTCCGCAAAGAAAGAGTTTCATCCGATTCACGGAACACGGTGACAACAGACTCAACTCATACTCGTCCCTCAGCCTTGGATGTTGCAGCAACATCAATGTCGCAGGGTTGGTCCCAGAATCACAAGTCCTACATCACAGACCTCCTCTCAAACCGGACTAAAGTGACGACTACGAACTCTGCATCATCACGCACCTCCAGTCGCAGCAACTTCTATTCACTGTATGAAGAAGATTTTGATCTGGAATCTGATTCTCAGTCTGAGGGTGGTAACAGTCCTCCTGTTCCCAGCGTACTGTCAGACGTTCAGTATGTGAGTAGAGCGGCAGGGAACTCACCACCTCCATACATCACAGAACCTCGTCCAGCTTTTCTGGAGTCAGCAAGGCTCAGACAGCAGCATGTCGCACACCAAAACTCAGGTAGACTTTGTCCTCTGTTGGTGGTTTTTTGTTTGTTTTTTGTAATGCCCATTGTTTGCACAAGGCTGTTCTTTTGGGTTTACTTACAACTATAGGAAAGTTGTTACTGTTGAATATTACGATTACAGAATTTTTACATCATGTTACTAATTATTATGGTTTTGACGGGTGCAATAGCCCAGTGGTTAAAGCGTTGGACTTTAATTCTGATGCTCCCGGGTTTGAATCTCGGTAACAGCGCCTGGTGGGTAAAGGGTGGAGATTTTTCGATCTCCTAGGTCAACATATGTGCAGACCTGCTAGTGTCTGAACCCCCTTTGTGTGTATATGCAAACAGAAGATCAAATGCGCATGTTAAAGATCCTGTAATCCGTGTCAGCGTTCGGTGGGTTATGGAAACAAGAACATACCCAGCATGCACTCCCCCTGAAAACAGTGTGGCTGCCTACATGGTGGGTAAAAACGGTCATACGCATAAAAGCCCACTCGTGTTATACAAGTGAACATGGGAGTTAAAGCCCTTAAACGATGAAGAAGAAGAAGAATTATGGTTTTACTTTTATGTTGTATGAAAGACATGTATAGATTACACATTTATGTACCCATGTATGTAAATAATAATATTTATCCCCCCAAAAACGGAGTATGGCTGCATACATGGCAGGGTAAAAACAGTCATACACATAAAAGCCCACTTTTGTACTTACCAGTGAACATGGAGTCGCAGCCCACGAATGCAGAAGAAGAAGTAATGTTTATATTGTATATTTTTTGTTTGTAAAGAGCTTAGACACTTAAAAATGCCCTGTTATTTTTATTGGTGGTGGTGGTGCTGCTGTTGTTAAATGCATAGTTTAAAGAGTATAGATTTTTTTTGTAGTGCTTCAGATATAAAGAGAAAAGAATGAAAAGTAACTGCTTATTAGCTCTCTCCGGACGACGGAATGGAATAGCATTTTCCAAAAATAAAAATCCATCACACACTGTACACGTGATTTTGTGATTGGCCAAGCAGAGTGCGCTATTCTGGGTCACTCCACATCCAAATGGTATGATTGGCCAGCCTGTGTTGTGTGGCCTGTCTGGCACACATGCTGACAAACTCACAAAGTCACTGACCGGTCGCCTGCTCGTGTGGCAGCCTGTTAATAAATCGCGTCTGAAGCAGGTTCTTCTCAAAATGTTGCGGAGCGAACAAGGCAGCGACAGCAACATTTTAGTGTTGCTGAAGCACTTGAAATGCTACAAACTGAAGGGTTGGACATCGAAGAGGTGGATGATGACGAAGTAGAAAGTGAATTTAGTGCAGAAAGCAAGCATGGGTATGGTGATTCGGGGTGAAAAATTGGCATTGTTTTCTACATAATGGCAAAACTGTAAAATTAAGATGAGAAATTTGACTTTTTTTATAAGTAATAGCCCAGCACATAATAAACCAGTCCCGAGTGAGTTAAAAAGATGAACATGTGGTACTGATTAACTTCCTCGTTTACACAATACACAACCTGAAAAGAACAGTACCAAATACATGGCACAACTCAACTTAACTAAACCAAAGTTTATTTCACACTGTAAGTGTAACACTCACTGTTCAACTGAGTTATCCATATTGCATATATAATCTTACAGGTTTCCAGATATTTTATTCTTTATAACTACACTTCTTGATTTCTCACCTTAAATCTTTATATCTTTTTTCAGCTTCCAGAAATCTTATCTTTGTTTCATATCATCTTATTTTCCTCAATTTTTCGTCTTTGTACCACCGTTCCTTGTGCTTCTCAATTTCTCGCCTTTAATCTTGACACTTTTCTCATACAAAGTTTCTCAAATTCTCATCTTTGATCCTTATGCTTCTCAGATTTTCATCTAACTACTAAGTTACACTGTTCTTGATGCTTCTTGGTTTCTTTTCCTTATAACATAAGTATTGTGGAGAGCCTTGGCCAAAGGAATGATTCAGCGCTTATAGCTTTTAGAGGCGTTTGATTGGCTAAGAGCAGACCGGGTGAGACGGGGCGTCTTTTTACTGTTAGCCGCGCAAAATTTGGCCAGGCAGAGCAAATCGATAGGCCTAGTTTGCATCAGTTTGACATGGTAAGTATATGTATCACCAAACATGGAGTATAATACAAACTCCTCCTATTGTACTTTGTTTTTGGGTTTCTTTCACATTTGATTCCCTTTAAAAGTTGATCTCACATGAAATATGGTTTCTGTTGATGCAGGATGATGTTCGAGCAGCAGGTGGTTCTGGAGAATGGGAATCATCCGATGCCCCTCCACTGGACTGATGGATGGGGATGTGGCACGTTCCAAAGCTGCGGAAGATCCTGAAATGTGTTGTGCTGCTATTTATATGATGTACATTTGTTTAGCACGAATCTTGTGACATAGCACACAGGCGTTCTTGCAAGTTACACTCGTTAGCACACAGAGATCTATACACATGTGCATGCATGCTAACGCCTACACAAATACGCACACATATGCACACACACACACACACACAAACACGCACACACATACACACAGATGTGCGCACAGTCTAGTATACATCATGAAAATGGCACAGAGTTGCAGCAGAGAAGTCGGGCAATGTGTGCACTGATGGTGCTTAAACAATGTTCAAATTATAAATGCATGTTGTTGCAGCACTCATACGGTTACATCCGGCTTGTTCTCAGCATGAGTACTCTACAAGAGAAAAAAGGAACAGTATGTTTGTGAACTATTTGACATTGTGCCACCGCCTGTTAATTGTTATAAAAAAATGAGAAAGTTCTCTATTTTGCATTTATTTTACACAGTCAAGTGTTCAGATGTCTTGCGTTGGCGGTATGTTCTCTCTTTTATTTCACTGCCCCCCCTGCCCCCCCTTTCTCACCCTCTTCCAGCCCAAAAAATACACTTAATACATATCTTGCCGATCAATTTATTGCCATTGACTGATTGAGCCATGAATTACTCATTCATTGATTCAGTAATCAGTTCATGGAGCATGCAGATTCATCTTTATTTCACAGTTTGCTTTGTAATGTGTTGAACTAAAGAGAACCTGTGTGAAATCATGTTTGTGTGCAATATTTGTGTATGAATTATGTTGTTATTGTTAACTAGTTTTGCCATTTTATATTTTGCTCAAGTCAAAAATAATTTTAGTTTGATTGACATAAATGTTTGCAAAATGACACGTTATTTGAGTTTTTCTTTACATCTGTTGCGTTGTTTTTTGTTGTTGTTTTTTTTTATCTTAATCATGATTGATGACTATCTTTTTTAATATTTCTTTTTAACAGAATATGAGTAAGTACACACATATATGTATACACGGATGTTCACACACATGCACGCATACATACACATACACACACACACACACACACACACACACACACACACACACACACCAGAGTTTATGACGCATTGATTTTGTTGTGTTACTTGCAAGTATTCTTTCTTATATCTCCGATGCAGAGTTGATTTCAGATGACCTTTATTCTAAAATATACAAAAATCAACAGAGTAACTGATCACAGATAGTATGAGCAGGAAAAACAATTTAGTCAAAGTGTTCAAACAATCAAACGAATGTTTCCAAAATGGTGCTTGTTCTTGGGGAAAAGATACTCGATGGTGAAAAAGATGCTATGATTATTTGCAGCAAAATGATTTTTTAAACCTCGATGAATGATAGCTTAGAAAACTTTGGAATGGTAGTTTTTCTTTTAGCCTCGGTTTCTTTATAATTATATCATACATTGTGTACATGACCATTGTTCATTTCAGTTGAATCAGAATTTCTCCACTGAGTTTGGCTTTGATCAGCAGGTCCACTTCGTTTGGGAAAGTCTGAATGGGAGCCTGTATTCTTACACAGGGAAGTTAATTCAAGATGCTTTTCTCATATTTTCTTGTAATCAGTTGTTCATTGTGCTTGATACCCCTTTTGGAATAGCTGGGCTGCATGTCTATTGTGCTTGATACCCCTTTTGAAATAGCTGGACTGATTGAAGAAAAAAAAATTTAAAAAAATTTGAGAAGTTAGGTCAATGCTCCAAAATATTATAGTCAGTTACTAAAGCCCCAAATCTCTGAAGTTTTTTTGTTTTTTTTTCTGTGTGTAATGTGGTGTGCAGATTGTACAGTTTGTTCACAGATAAGCCATGGAGGTGTACCATACTGTTTTTTTCCCAAATTATCCTGCACTCAATCTGCCCTGGGAGTAGGGGCTGGGGGTGGAGGGGGGCACTGGCGGAATCAGTTAGGCGTTGGACTTAATGATCCAATGTTCACCAGTGATCAAAGCTCAAGGCCTGATTTCGGCCAAAGTGTTATATTCTTGGAAAAGGCGCATGAATCCGATTTTCCTCACACCACAAAAGTGTAAAATGGGTACCTGACTGTTGTTGGGAAAGGTGAAAGCAGCTTGGGCCCCACTTTCCAATGCTGAGCCCTAGACACAGTGAATATGACTGCACTGTTCCAAAGGCTGTTTAAGGTTACAAGGCCTTTAATTTACCGTTTTAATCTTTAATCTTGCATTGCTCTCCCCCAGGGGTGGCTATCACATGTGGAATGCAAAACTGGTAGGAGGAGGCTTCTGGAGTATTTGTGTGAATATTTACTCCAGTTCAGATGTGTATCAACAGTCTGGAAAAAAAAAAAATGTGTGTGTGTTTGTGAATAGGAGAATTGAAATATTAAGGGTACTTGAAGGTCCCGGTGGTGTAAATTTCTGGTGGAAGCGGTCTTGAATGGGTATTTTTTTCCTTCCCAGTGTATTTTTTTGTGGGGGGCTTCTCTCTCTTTGTGTGCGTCTCTCTCTTTTTCTCTGTCTCTCCTTCTCTCTTTCTTGCCTTTGTTTTTTCTTTCTCTATTTCTATAATCCTTCCACTCCTCTCCAGTCATGTGTAAATTGGGAGTTTGAGTTTATGTGAGTGATTGAAGCCAAACAGAAATTAATCACTTTTCAGATTTTTGTTTTAATGTATTATCGGTTCGATGACAAAATTTTTGGTGTATCTCATATTTGATGTATCCGAAGTTAAGATGTTAAGATTAGATATCAGATCACGATTTTGCATGTACAACTTTCATTTGTTGTTTTATCATCTTTATGACACTATAGTGTGTACCGGTACAAGCTTTTTTTCAAATCATTTCATTTGTAAAGTCTTTCACTCTGCAGGAAAAAAAGAAAGAAAGAAAAAAAGAATCTTTATTGCACAAGTGTTTGCCATATGATATCAGGTTTTTATTCAGAACATTCCATTTTGATTTTTAGTGTTTTAATATTTTGTCAATGTAATATAGTCTAGTAGGGCAATATGTTCCATGGTAGTTTATGTATGTTCTTTTACTCTGTGGTGTGTGTGGGGGGGGGGGTGTTGAAGTGCACAAGGAGGGTTGGAGGAGGGGGTAGGGGAGTTTAATGGAAAAGGATCGTCTCATAACCATAAAAGATTTCTTTTTTGGATGAGTTGTTCATGAGTAGGGCGCTGGATGTAGGGGTGGGGCTGGACAGAAAAAGGAACCCTCGGTGATTTGCTTGATACCCTATTCTCAGTAATAAGACTGTTTCCAAAGGGATGATAGCATACCTGTCATTTGAATAAGTGGCGTGAGTATCCCTGAAAATGGAGTGAGGCTGCCTACATGGCAGCGTGAAAACAGCAGCCCACAAATGCAGAAAAAAGTAAGAAGTGGTGTGAGCAGTCCTGTAGGATCTGAATGCATGCTTTAGATGTCTGTTGAAGGGGCTTGGTGAGGTTTTTTGTTGTTGATTTTTTGTTTTTGTTAACTTTATCTTTTAGTCTTGCTTTTTGTGGAAAGTGTGTGGGTGGGGGTGGGGGTGGGGATTTTCCTCCAGTTTATCTTTTTAATCAAGCTGGTGATTGGGAGGTTGGGGGGGGGGGGGGGGGGGCAGGGGGGGGGGCAGGAGGAGGGCGACACTTGAAGCACTGGACCCTGATCTCTTCATTTGCACATCGCCTAGAAATGTTCCATGACTCCTTCAGCCTGTAGTGATGGTTGACTCATCAACTTTGTGTGATTGTGATGCAACAGAAAACAGTGACACAGGCAGTGTGAAATTGTCAAGGCATAGCTTTGTGAAGTTCTGAGGGTAGTTTCTTCAATCTGAATGTTTGCAACTTTTGTGTGTGCTTGTGTGTGTGTTGTTGTTGTTGTTGTCCAAACATGTTCAAGCACAGAATACTTATATTTAAAAAAAAAAAAATGTATTGCAATAATGAGAAGAATTTCACACAGCTTGCTTACTTGCTTACAGCCCGTTATATACCCTCTGGCATATGGAGCAGCATCGAAGAACTGCCACTCTTGTCTGATTTAGGCAAGTCTCTGGTACCCCAGCTGTGCTTCAGGGTCTTGTGTTCTCCTTCAGCTGTTCTGTGCAGAGTACGCCCATTTTATCACAGAGTGAAAATGACATTCTTGTAGATGAACGATGAAGAGAGATTGTGCACTGAATGGATGACCTGTAAATGATTTGCATCTATAATACAAAGGAATGGGAAAGGTAATGGCCAGACCAACTGCAGTTACAATGTGACAGTTTCTGTGTGTCTCGAAGCCTGACTAACGCATTGGGTTAATGCGGTTAGGCACAGGTCTTTTTTTTTCTTTCTGTTTTTTCACAGCAGATGTGATGTAGCATATATATATATATATCAGTCCACATGCTTTGACACCTCCTTGCGACGTTAACTTCAACTGTGACCGATTCATGAATTGCAATTCTCTTTTGAAAAATGAATTTTGCAGTTCTGTTTCTTTTGGATTCATGTCATCAAACATTTATGTGAATATATGCATAATATTAACACCAAAAAAAAAAAAAACTATTTTTTTGATAGGCAAATTTCATCTTTATTCCAGTGCATTCAATCTGATCTCATTCATTGTTCATTCGCACATCTTAGGAAAACAGTACTACATACTTTCATCAATCACCATCATCAGACTGCTTATTGTCAAAAAAAAAAAAAAAGTGGCTGTTTGCCATTATGTGAACTGTCCATTTCACTGATATTTGATTTGATAACATAAAATTCTGTGGTTTTTGTATGGATGCAATTTGGATACATGTGTGATCGTTCACAATTTGGATTTGTCATTGCACAACTTTGTCTCACCATCTCCCTCCTGTAAGTTGCTGTCAAATTAAAATAACATTGTGGTTCTGTGATACAAAAAAAAAAAAAAAGGAGAAATTTCTGCTCTTCGATGTCGTGTATTTAATAGTGTAAATCATAATTTATATATTTTTGTAGTACAACGACTTTTAGATTGAGCTTGATGTTTGATGGATAAAGATTGGCATGTGACTGAATCATTCCTACTACTGTACACATTTAAGGAATGAGAAACAGCCAAAATTGCTTTCAGTTTTGGAGATGAATCATTTTGAATTTTATTGTTAACGCATAAACACTGTCTTCTTTTCACTCGTCTGACCAGGCAGGTGGTGCAGCCCCCATTCTTCCAGGTTTAGATGAATGATTCTGAATGTTAATATAACTGCATAAACTTCACTAGTCTGACCAAACAATTAGTGCAGTCCACTTGAGTGTATGTAACCACACTCAAGGACTGTCACCACAGAGTTTAAAAAAAAAAAAAAAAAAAAAATTGGAGGAGTGTGGGGGGAGGTGAGGGGGGGGGATCTTTTGACTTGATAGAAGGACCCAATGCACAGTTTATGGATTTTGGGGGAAAGGGCTAAATGTTTCAATCATGTGGTGTGTATCCATTGTAAAGGACTAACATTCCAGAGATGACTGCCAAGTTGAACACTCTTTGAGTTCTTTTTTTTTTGGGGGGGGGGGGGGGGGGGAGGGTGAAGGGGGGAGTGGGTGTGCGTGCTTTTGCCCAGCAAAGAGTTCAAACTTTCACAACCCCCGAAAACGGAGTATGGCTGCCTACATGGTGGGGTAAAAAACGGTCATACACATAAAAGCCCACTCATGTACATACAAGTGAATGTGGGAGTTGCAGTTCATGAATGAAGAAGAAGAAGAAACTTTCACAAATATGGAGGTCTGTCAGGAAATGTGTACAGCTTGGAGATCATACAACTCTAGACCTTCTAAATTTTACAAGTTTGCTATATACATCCGATTTACACATAGATATTTTCTTGAAAACTCCCCACCTTTGCAATACAGGAGGTTTTATAATCCATTTCACACACAAAAATTGTGTGTCAGTCACGCACATTGAGTCAGCCAAGAATTGTGTCGTGCTTACCAGAACCACGAGTGGATAAAATCATTTTGACTAAGCAGAAGATGTCACCAGCTCCAAGGTCCCTTCAGTAGTAGTTGTTTCATGGATATGGTGAACCTGGTGTATCAATGCCCACTACATACTGATATATGAAATAATTATTAAACACAAGGCAAAAAATAGGCAGTCAATGTTGTTGGTTTTGGGGTGGGTTTTTTTTTTTCCTGCATTGGTCTCAGAGAACAGGAGACTGAGGAAAGGCTCTAAACCTCTGGCAGGAAGAGAGCTACACATGGTTATTGTTGAGAAATCCACTGGTTCCTGATGCTGCCCACATTGTTGATCTTCATAGAAGCCATCGGAGTCAGGTGGGGTGTTCCTCTGCACATCCGGCTACTGAGGACTTCAACAGTCAATGATGCAATCCTCAAAGTACATGGATGTGTCAGAAAGACCCGTTGTCTTCAACACAGTCGCATGGTTCCACGCCTTTGTTGTGTGGTTCAGTTTTATTTAAAATATTGTGGCTTTGTTGTGCTGGCTATATAAATGGAGGCCTTTTTTTGTTTTTGCTAAAATAATCGGGCACATAATTCCACCTCCTCTTCATGAAAAGAAAGGTTGGAAATAAAGTTAAAATGTGGCAGTGAAACCTGGATGCAAGGGGGCATCACCCTTTCAGGAACATAGCCCGGAGTTAATTCTTAGGTGAGTGGGTTCTTATTTCAGTTATTTTAATCAGCCAGTGTTATTTCAGCACAAGCAAATGGATTGAACGAATTGTCTGGTCAGAAAAGCATCAATAAAAAGATAATTTGATATACAAAATGCCGGTTTTAAGATAAATTTTAGGTATTGCAAACAAAATACAAACAATTCAGACACACACACATGCACGCGCACGCGCACACACACACACACACTGTTGTACTGATAAACGGAGACATGTGTATTATTTTGTATTTCATAAGTGCTCTTTGTGGTGTCATGCTGATTTCTGGTAAATGATATTATTGATTGTCCTCTTACTGTTGAAACAAAACACACGAAAAAACAAAAAAAAAAGGTCTTCAGGTGTAACTGTTTTTCATGTGAAACTGTTTTTCAAGTGTAAATGAAAGGAGATGATCAGATATTTTTGTCACATTGAAGGATAATGATGGTATTGAAGAATGACCTTGTTTGGTGCTTGGTTGTGCATCAGCGTTACATAAACATATCACATAAATGTGTTGTGTGTGATAATTAAATGCTAATGTGAGTGACTGTTCACCACGTGTAATCCAGTGATTCATACATTGTAACTGTTGCTTGCATAGTTTTTGGTGGTTGTTTTTTTTTAAGATGCATTAACTGACAACAACAAAACGATTTTTGAGATGCACGAATTGATGAAATGTGTGTGTTTGAGAATCTTGAATTGACGGAAGATGTTTGAGAGGATCATGGGTTTATAGGAAGTATTTGAGTGAGAGAACCATGAACTGGTGGATCATCTCCATACCAGGGCACATTTCCATTTACAGGATGCATCTCAGTTGTTTGTTGGGTTGGTTTGTTTATTTTGTTGCTATGCCATCTTTCTTTATGGGTCTTTAAATGATGTGTAGTGGTAAACTGATCAGTTAAAAAAAAAAAAAAAAAAAAAAAAGTCCCATTTCAGTTGTCAAACAAGAATTGTTGAGTAACAGACTCTATGAGAAAAACAAACAAACACACACACAATCCAGCCACTGAATTACACAGTGCATTTTGTGCACCTAACACACTTGAAGTGGAAACAACATGAAATGACTGATGAATAGTGTTCTGATGGTTTGAGTTGAGTTTGGACAAATGATCTTGCTTGCTTGCAGGAAATCATGTTGTTAAGATGCTTCCACAAAGTTGGGGTATTGAGTTGCTTGATGGTAGTGTTACTTTTTTGTGTAACTGAGGGAGGAACTGGTTGTATCATATGATATTGTTTTACTGAAAGGGTTTTATAATGTTTTAACCTCTCTCTCTCTCTCTCTCTCTCTCTCTCTCTCACACACACACACACACACACACACACACTGAACCATCCAGCAAGCATCCCTTTAACTAACAGCAACCACAAAACACATTTGCAGTGCAGAAAACTTTTTTTTTTTAATAATAAAAGCAAGGCATGACATGCTAACAATGGAAGGACTGTGTGTTGATCACAAGATGTTGCTTTTCGCTGTTAGTGAAAAACAAAACCAAAATGTAGACCGAAAAGGGAGTTTATAACTTGTCATTGGGATTTGAATAAACTGAATCCAACGGAACTGGCAATTTGTTGTTGATGAGTGAAGAGTTTCGGTGATGCTCTCATGTGACTGTGTGGGGAGATGTATGAGCATGCACTCATGTATTCTCTGTGTGTGTGTGTGTGTGTGTGTGTGTGTGTGTGTGTGTGCTATTAAGTTAAATTTTATTCATGTTACCAATAGACAGGAACACTGTACACAAAGGCCATTTTGAACCTAAAAGATAAAAAATTGAAAAGGAAACTAAACAAAGTGCAGGGAACTCCTTGTAATAGCCTCTATCAATGCCGATTAGTCATCCAATATTAGTAGTAAGATTATTACTTCCCCTATCCCCCTGGTGGCAGAAACATCTTTTAAAAATACTGTGAAACAGGAATCTGATCTGATTACCATCAAATCCAATCAGTTGGTCCCATTTCCCCTCTGCCTATACTTCCACAATTTTCAGAAAAACAATTTGACAGCTTTTTGTTTTGTTTTGTTTTTGTACTCCTGCTGACAAAGATCATTTACCTAACAAATTACTCAAAACATAATCTCTTGGCTGAGTAAGTGAAAGAAACTAAACAACATTAAGCTGTCTACATAAAGTAGTAGGAACTGGACCAAATGAAAATCAAGTTAACTGCCAATCAAAACAAAACAGTTTAAAAGAAATTAAAAAAACAAAAAATAAAGTAAACGATCACAGAAACACACTCTAAATCTTTTTCTTTTTTTTTAAAGCACATTGAGGAAGAAAACTCTTGAATGTTAACACTACAATATTTGCATTTAGGATTAAAACGGGAAAAGCACATGATTTTTAACTGTTTTACTGCATAGCCTGCATGCAAGTTTACACAAACATATTTTCATTAAATGATCAGAGGTACTTTTTTTTTCTTTCTTTTTTTATCTTACAGATCATCACAATGTATGCTGGATTCAAAATCATACTTCCTTAACAGAAATATGTAAAAGACTACACAAGTAGCAAGTTAGCAAGCACAAACGTCAAGCCATCACTCGACAGTCGACTAGCTGACAACCTGTTGACTGACTAATATCTTGGCTGACTGAATGATAGAAACCCTTTTGTTGTTGTTGTTGTTATTTGTTTTGCTGACCTTTGTTGCAAACAGTATCCCACTGCAATGATAAGAGGCATGGACTTGTGACTGGGAGGTTGTGGGATCATGCTCAGTCAGAAGCCTAAATTTGTAGCTTTTTTTTTTTTTTTTTTTTTTTTTTGCTTGGGCTCAGACCCTGCAGTATTCAACCCACAGCTATGCATAGGAAGACTGGAACCACAAAATGTAACAGAATTCATAGCGCGGGCATGCTTAGGATAGCACAGTGGTCAGATTTCCTGAATGAATGAATCTTTTTGCTAATGTTCACCTTGATATGTATGTTTCGGACAGAAACCAAAAAACCAAATTTTGCTCCCTAATCCTTCACAAGCAAGATCATGTAGTAGTAGTAGTAGTAGTAGTAGGGACTGGCATTTGACTGCCTAGGCCTCACGGCCTTTTTTATGCCCCCTTTAATATCGGTCTCCTTTTATTTGTGGGATACATTTTTTTTTTCTTTTACATGTTCTGTAAATCACTCATCAGAGTCAGTAAATTTTTCTTTTAAATTGATGTTCATGTCAAGGAGATTTTTGAACACATTAGTATTTTGTGCAAGTTTAATTTCGATAGGTAGTGCATTCCATATTTGTTCAATTCTATTAGCTAATGAATTTTTCCTTAGGTTAGTATTACAGTGCTCTTTACAAATTTTCATCATTGAATTTCTCGTACTCTCATCATCTGACATTCTAAAAATATTATTCACATTGACTTCATTATAGCAATTTAACATTTTGACAGAGAAGATAGGATTTTGTTACTTTTGATGGTACCTATATATCATCTGTGTATGGTTGACACCAGGATATATTCACCATTATGATGGAAACTTCATTGTAAAACCTTTTCATGCAGTTTAAACAAAATATTCCTCCGTATCCATTGTGTAAAATTATCATCCTCGCTGATCACTGATATTATTGTTTCTTTGTTGTTGTTGTTTTTTCCAGTTATTATATAGCGCATGGGGCATTGGAATGCACTATGTAAATTTCTAGTATTATCATTACTACTACTACTACTACTACTACTACTATTGTTGTTGTACTCGTTATTGTTATGAAGAGAATGCTGTCTCTAATTCTGTGGCTCTTTATTCCCTCATAAATTCCTACAATTGTTAGTTATTGCTTAATGCTTTCCCCTCAGCATCCATCCCTTTGGCGAGTCCACGTAGGGGCCTTCAGTGCTGGCTGATGGACCAGTGTTCGTTTTGGAAGGGCACATGATGCAGGTGGTTTCCAGTTAAACACGTTTCATCAGAACAGATGCTGACACCACCGAAGAGACCCCGCAGCAAATGATATAGTATTGCATTGTGTAATACCACCCCATGTGTACAACCTCATGATCACTTGACACTGATACCATCCAGTGAACTGCTAGCATTGGAATTAGACGGAACGACGAAAAATAAGGCCGCCAAAACGAAATTAGGAGAGGGAATGCAGGGGAAATCATTTGCCTTTGATAGGGCC
Source organism: Babylonia areolata (assembly GCF_041734735.1). Taxonomy (NCBI): domain Eukaryota; kingdom Metazoa; phylum Mollusca; class Gastropoda; order Neogastropoda; family Buccinidae; genus Babylonia; species Babylonia areolata. Next base: position 50,021,460 of record NC_134893.1, on the reverse strand, counting down.
TGTTCAGATGGAAGTACAAACCAAGACTTATTCCCCTTCCCTTCCAGTTCCCGTTTTAATGTCTTGATTCCGCTTATGCTTGAAATCGGTCGACAGCTGATGGCAAAACAGCCAACAGATTCTACAAGAATCCCCCCTCATTCTGTCTCTGTCTCTCTCTGTCTGTCTGTCTGTCTGTCTGTCTGTCTCTCTCTCTCTCTCTCTCTCTCTCTCTCTCATAAAATAGTACAGCTGATATCATCATTAGTTCAAAACCGCCAGCAAACTGCATGTATCAATACATATAATTGTGTCGAATGCACAGCCTGTTATCTCAGTACTACAGCGTCCCCCAGGGTCCTGTGCTTAATTAATCCCAGCACTTCTGCTCTCAATAAACAGATAAATGATTTTCCCTTGCTTAGTACTATGCACTTCAGTCACGGCATTGATCTTAACAGCCTGTATCCCAATAATTGCAATCAGCTGCTGACAAAATAAAAGATATGGTGTGACCTGAATTAGATGTAGTGTATGAATCCAGTAAAAACTAAACTAATCCTCATAACAACAAGACAAAAACGTCAAAATCTGACTGTTCAGCTTCAGTTCCAACCATTTACATTGACAGGGCCACCGTCTACCGAAGAAGAAATCAACTGTCATTGGAAGCCGTGGGTAGCATATTAAATTTTGACAATAATATCGCATGGAATGAGCACATTCACAATTTGTAAGCCAGTGTCAAAATATACCCAAAAAAGATATACAGTTATGTCGAATTAAATAATTTCTAAACTTACATGCAAAAAAAAAAAAAAAAAAAAAAAAATCTACGCGCATGCATTCTATTATGGATCCACTTTATTTGACCCTGTGAGTGCTTGTTAAGTCATTTGTCTCTAAAAACGGGCTATACTGAAAAACAGTTCTCCTCAAATAATTACACACACACACACACACACACACATATATATATATATATATATATATATATATATATATATAAAAGATTTGCTGTGTTCTGCTTAAATTTACTTAGTGACGGCCACTGGCACGTGACAGCGGTGTAACCCAACCTGTGACGCGTTTCGTCACTGAGGCCTCAAGCTATGCGGGGAAAATAAGAATGAATGAAGTAAGTAAAATAAGATACAAAAGTAAATAGTAAAGAGATAAGCGATTCAGTAAATAATGAATGTATGAATTAGAATAAAAAATGATAATAATGATACAAAAAAGTAATAAAAAACAAAAGAAAAAATAGAAATAAGTAACATAGAAATAAATGAATAAATAAATGAGCCAGATAATAATGTTGATATGAACAACAATAATGATAAAGTAAATGAATATAGAAATAACTTATGAATAAACACGACTGAGCGCGCGCACACTCAGACGGTCACACACACACACACACACACACACACACACACACACACACACACACACACACTATATATATATATATATATATATATATATATATATATAAATTGAGATGGCCGACTGAGCAGCAAAAAACAAAGCAAAAAAACGGGTGCACAATTAAAGAATCATAGGAGAACACATTTGAAATATTAATCCTCCAATCGGTTTCAGGATGCTACAGACTGCTCAAGTCTTCAATGTGGAGCAGATTCCAAGCTAGTACTGATGACAGAATTTCTTACTCTAAGGAAAAAGGGTTCACAACTGGAATTACATGACTGAAAATGATGGATTAGACACCCCGTTGTAGACTGATGTCTCGTGTAAGACTGAATGCTTTCACTGAGACAAAGTTTAGCAAAATCTTTGTGTGTGTGTGTGTGTGTGTGTGTGTGTGTGTGTGTGTGTGTGTGTGTGTGTGTGTGTGTGTGTGTGTGTGTGTAGTGAACATTGAGATCACACGAAACCACATTTTAGTGTTAGAGGATTTACAGGTTCCACTGTGACAACCATGTAAAGAAAGGTTTTTTTTTCCAGAACAAAACGAAAAAAATACTGTCCAACCGTTCAATACTAATTGTCACAAATTGATCCCATTATTATAGTTTATCCTTTCTCTGTATAATGATCATCCTTTAAGCCACCATCCCCACTCCCACTGTCACCCCCCCCCCCCCACACACACACACACATACACACACCTCCACATACACACGCACGCATGACACGTATAATCACTTAACTGAAGTGAAAAGATGTCAAATTTAAGAAAGACAGAAAGAAAGAACGAATAAACACACTGTTATCGGTTTGCCGCAAGAGGGGTGGGAAAAGAGGTTCTAACGGTTTGAACATGGCGTCTTGCGTGTTGTTTAGTCTAATTACAAGGGACTACAGATCCGGGCCGAGTCAAGGGATCCAGCTGAGGCTGCGTGACGCAAATCATTGCTACACTAAATCAAAATTTACCACCTTTACTGAGCGGATTGTCGTCAGTAAAACCATACGACTGACAACTACAATGTTTAGGTTGTTGACAATCAAATACCGGCCCTACCACCAGGAAAGTTGTTGACACTGACCTGCAAGCAAGACCAGCAGAAGATCCAAGCCTACATCTTATAAAAACCATGATATAGTGATATAGACAATAATACAAGAAAGAAGAACTTTCAACAACAGCAAGGACTATGTCATTCCATTCTGCAGGACAGACCAGATAACTGTACAACTCATTCTTTGTGAAAACAATAGCGGAATGGAATAAGCTGGAGGAAGGAGTTGTAAGTGCAGGGACGACCGCAGCACTCAAGGCGGCCATCTCAGGCAAAAGACCCCTGCCAGCTTCTGTTTCCCATCAATAACCGTGAGTAGCAGTAGTAGTTGCTTTTTCTATTTTTCTTTTTTTTTCTTTCTTTCTTTATTATTATTATTGTTTATTTTATTTTATTTTAATTTTTTTTGCATGCGCTCTCCCAAGTTCCGTTGCGACGATGACCATATAGGCCCCTGCGACGTACAGATCTTGATCCTGAAAAGCCCAGTCGAGCCCCGAGGCTGTTCCATTTTGAAGAAATGCAGGTTTGCCCGGGATATAATATCACCATATCAATAACTTAGACTGCAACTTCCCTCAAACACACAACCTATCTTACCGACACTACTCAGTCAGCCAGCATCAGATTAAAAGCGCACATAGGTAACTCCGCAAAATGCCAGTGTTTGGTGAGCTACAGTGCAGGTAACGCGAACACACCCAGCATAACACGAACACGCAAAGTATGGCTGCCCAGATGGCAGTGTAAAAACGGACAATGATGTGGACACGAGTGAACGTGGGGGTTCAGTTGCAGCTTACGAGCGTACAAGAAGAATAAACCCAGAAACATGTAAACCATAGCTGAGAGAGAGAGAGAGAGAGAGAGAGAGAGATTAGTTGTGGAGTATGGCCTATGCTGACCAGTCTCACTTCGTCTGCTAGAATCGCTTCAATCATTACAATTTTAATAAAATCAACGTAAAATGGAACTGTAATCGCAGAAATAAATACTATTATGAATAAAGTACCATAGTTTAATATCTTTACAATAAATGTCGGATAATATGGATAAATATTATATTCTTTTTATAATGTTGTAAGTGTACATCACTATTTTTAGAACACCTAAATTTAGACGGAAGTGGTGTGTATAAAACTTGCTGAGCATATTCACTTGGCAGTGATCCATAATCGACGATATATCGTGGCTGTGATCGGAGCTTTGTGACAAGTTTCAGAGTTTGACAAAATGCAGGCGATAAAGTGTGTCGTCGTTGGGGACGGGTAAGAGACAGAATGTTTAGATTATGATGAACATTCCTGATCGCAGTGAGCCGAAGTTTCCTCCATGTTTTTTCACCGTTCTCGATGGTCCCTATCTTTTCATGACCGGAACATAATCTTACTTCCCGAATCGTGTTGGAAGCTGGTCATGTTAATAATATATATCTGATTATTTTTTTGTGAAATGCGTTTAGGTATTTGTGTAATCATTAAAACAGCGTGTTCTAAATGATAGACAAAAGCAAAGGAGGGGGGCTTGGTTTGTGACAACACAGCAGAAGAATGCGATCAGGAAGTGGAGTGTTAACTTACTGACTCGTCGTCCAGATCGCTTTGCTGAAACTTGTCTACTGTGCTTGCCTACTGGTGTGAACCAAGCCCAAATTACATGTTTAAAGCATGCGCTACCGTTCATTTTTCTTTTGTGTTTGTGTCTCACTATCATTGCAGCATTTTTAATTTTAGTATTTTACACATTTTATGATGTCATTTTCCTATGACACATTGTGACTGGTGAATTTGATATGCACAGAACTCTATGAATCGGTGTTGTTTGTGTTACTATGGTATATATAACATGTGACCATTTGCCTTTTTGATTTTAAGAATTAAAACAAAAACAAAACAAAAAACACACAAAAAGTTCTTAATCATTTGTTATTCTTTCATTGCAAAGGAGAATATACAGGTGAATACAGAGATATATTGTTAGATTCATGAAGATTATGCAATAGTTATGTGTGTTGATCAGGTTTAAAAAAAAAATGGAATGGTCTGACTGTCAAATGTATGTGAATTGTTAAGAAGAAAAACTAAGTAATAGAATGTCATTGAGCTTAACTGTAACTGTAAGCCATAGGATTGGACTCTGTTGTGTAGTGTGTGCTATTTTGTAATCAGCATACAGTTTTACTAATTTCATCATTTTCTTTCAACTGACACAGACAGACAGTGGCAGACAAGTAGAAACTGATTACCTTAAGCACAAGTAGAGCAAACAAACTGAGATGGATTTTCAAAAGCGGATGAGCTGAGTTGGGATACCTATGACTTTGGGGAGTATTGGTTTACTTGATCTTTCACAGTATCAGAAACATGAAAAAGAAGAATAAATTATTGAGGTTGGTGATTTCTCTTTCACTGGAAGTTAGACTTGGATCTGTCAGAAATGGATGAATCCAATAATGATTAAACTTTTTTTTTTTGTCCCTATTTAGTGGCCTCAGTCAGTTGCATGTGGTTTATATAGCACATCTTTGATTTTCTTCTCATTTTTTCTCTTTTGTTTTTCAATTTATGAAAACTAAACTTTTTGTTTTATTTTTTTTTTTTTTAATTTATTTTTTTTTTTTTTAGTAATTTACATGACCTCTTCAACAATTATATATGACTATATCAGTATCACTATGTCTATGCCTAGGCAATTTCTTTGTGTTGCTTTATAGATTGATCAAATCGATGTGTGTAAATGTTTTTTTAATTTTTTATTATATTTTTTTTTAAAGAATTAATTTAAGCTCTTGTGAGTGTTGTTTTCTCTTGTCTATGTCTGACTGTCTCAGTCATTCCCTCCTTTCTGAATAATAAAGTCTCTCTTTGGCTCTTGGCTGTCAAATTATGAAATAACCTTTGTGGGGATATACATGTATATATTTTTCTATATAGCACTGCCACTGCCTGCAGTATGTCTGGACAATGAGGGTATGTACTGGGGTGGGATGGGGAGGGGAGGATAATTACAGTGTACTGAATGTACAGGAGACTGCTGGTGTGAGAAGTGAAGCTTGGCCTGATGTATCAGAGGTCAGGCAGTGTGTCACATTAGTCACATTGCTGTCAGAGTTAGGGAGCTGTAACTTCAACATGTCTCGCCTGTCACCTACCTCTGACCATGACTATGAATTATATTCATACATATTATATTATGATGCAGTATTCACATTGATACTTCAACTTAGTTCAACCCCTTCTCCAGTACTCAGTACTACTACTACTACTAGTAGTAGTATGTTAGTGTTGTGGATGATCCAATAATGATTAATTGATATGAATTCTCTGACTGTAGCATTTATTATAAATGTTGTAAAAAAAACAAAAACAAAAACAAAACAAAAAAAAACCCTTGATCTGCACTGTAGAAATATTGAAAGTTTGTGTTTAGCTCACTGTAATGAAGACAAGATCACATCTTTAAAGTGTATGATTCTCACCCACAATCTGTGAGTCACACTTGGACAATAAAATATGATGAATGTAATGTATGATTGTCAAAAGAACTGATGGGCATGACAGCTGTCAGCAGAAACATGAGAAAGGTTAGACTAGAGCATCAGACTATTGTATGGTTGGTAGAGACTGCGAGTTGATTCCCAGCAATGTCTGTTGGATTAAGGGTCAGGGTCTTTTCACTGAACGCTCCATGCTCCCAGGTCAACATAGTACACTGTTCATTTGCAAAGCTGCTAGTAATAGTACTGTAGTAGTATTCACTGTATTGTAGTGCCCTTTTTTTTCATTCCAGTTAATGTATCATACGCAGTTCGCTCAATTATTGAAGATGATAAAAATACCTCTTCCAATGTTCAGTTGAATACAGGAACCTTGACGTAATCAGCACTTTCCACATGAAAACAGATTATAGAAGGATAAAAAAAGAAAAAGAATAAAAAGAAGATCTAATTTTATGATTACTTTTTACATAACTTCGTGTTTTACACAAGCAGGGAAGTACTATTAACTGTGGAAAGTAGAAACAAATGAATTTGGGAGTTGCGGAGGGAGGGAAAAAAGCCAAAACAAAGATGTGTATGACTTACGTCTATCTTGTAGAACTTTGTATGTCTGTGTTTCCATTCTGTGTGTACACATGCTCAGATGTTGTCTCTGTAAGTGTGTGTGTGTGTGTGTGTGTGTGTGTGTGTGTGTGTGTGTTTGTGTGCAATGATGTGATTTGTAAAAGATTGTTTGCAGTCTGGATATATCATAACCTTCGCTTTCTTCGCTGTTGTTTTTACTAATTACTATTATAGGTTAAGTTGGCATAATCTACATTTTATAGATTTATCAGATGTTGTCCATACAGATTGTTGCATTTAATTCTTATTGTTTACTTTTTACAAGAGAAATGTTTCAGCTACATTGATTGATATGTATATTGCATATCAATATTATATGCATTTAGATATTTGTCTAATATCTTTGTACAGGTATTTCTTTCTTTTCTTTTTTTTTTCTTTTTCTTTTTTCTGTCTTAAATAACGCTTTAAGATAATGATGAATGGATTGTTAAATCGAAAACCTTTTATGTTCCAGGGCTGTTGGTAAAACATGTCTCCTCATCAGTTACACCACAAATGCATTTCCTGGGGAGTATATACCCACCGTGTAAGTATTTTTTGCTTTGTACTTGAAAACAGATGAATTTATCTGGTAGAATTATTCAAGGAAAATTTACACTTACAGTAATGAGAATGTTAGAGGTGGTGTTAGGAAAATGTCAGTAACTATTTGTTTTAAAAGATATGTCTGTTGTACTTTGTCCTGTTGTTATCAGATTGATAGAGCATTGAAACCAGGATATATTATTGGTGATAAGAGGGAAGACTGTATCACTGTGTAAACATTGAAATAGTCGATAAAAATAGAATGGATCCACGATTGTTGATAATTATGATTGAACCGTGTGTGTTAGTTTGATTAAGATTAAAGTGCGAGCAGTGAAGTGACCTAGATAAAAGAAAAAAACAACAGACACGCCCACACATTCACATGCACACCTACATGCACACCCATGCCCCCCCCCCCCCCCCCCCCCCCCCCCCACACACACACATATACACACACGCATTCACACACATACACCACACACACACACACACACACACACACACACACACACACACACACACACACACACACACATCCTGCATCTAGGAGTCATAACCTGGGTGCTGCCCAGCCCCCTTAGAGTCAGAGTGTAAGAAGTTAAGGACCGAAACACTTGACTGAGGGGGGCTTCTTCTCTGAAGACTTTGTACTGTCCAGCTCTCACTCTTTAAAAGATATGGATTATTATCTTCTTCTTCTTCTTTTTTTAAAAATTTTTTATACTTGTTTGTCAAGTATTTATTTTTAAAAAAAAGAAAGAAAGAAAAAGGTGAGCTGTATCAATACTAAATTGTTTTCACAAAATATGTTGAATTATGAAAAAAAATTGATCTACTGCAGATGTAATATCACCCCAGGTGATACAATATCATTATGTCTCTGGTCAGTATCAGTTGATAAAGGACATGCATAGTCTGTTACCCTATCTTAGTGCTAATTGCACTACATTTGCATCATTCGCATGTTGTGATGTTTGGTATGTATTTTGGGTGTTTTTGTTGTGTGTGGTGTTTTTGTTTGTGTCCATGCATAGCTTACTGTGGGCGTTTCGTTTGATGTGTGTGCGGGGTCATATGATAAATAGTTTGGCAGTTGTTGTTTGGGTGTTTGAATGCATGTTTTTCACAAGTTTTACATTGTGCATTACAGTTTGTTATATTTTGCATGGAGGGGTTTATCATGGATTAAGTTATTATCATCATCATTGTAAACATGATTATCAATATCATGAATGTTGTGATGATTATGATTATTAATATTATCATTATGATTATGCTGCTGCTGATTGTAATTATTACATGTGTTTGGGCATACATGTTTGTTTTGAAGTATGAACTATATATATATATATTATATATATATATATATATATATATATATATATATATATATATATATAACTTAGCTATGGACTTTGAGTTTTGTACATACTTCTGATACAGTGTTTTATCATAGTTCATCATGTTTGCTCGTTTAGATGTCCAAACCAACATGGATGTTTTGTTTTGATAGATTTCCTTTTTTTTTCAATATTGAAATTATTGTGTTATAAAGTGCTTTGAGCAAAACCATTAGATTTTATGATATATATGTACATATATATTGTAATTAAATGCATTATTGTTATCACATCAGTGTAAATAGAGCAATGCTATCATAGTGAGCAAACATTTTATTTCAAATTTCATTATTGTATTCTTCTTCTTCTAGAATTATTTAAATGTCTCATTTATAAAGTCTCATTGACTGATTCAGTCTGTGACTATTTTCAGTCAGTGAATCAGTCCATCAAATAAGCAAGGAGGTTGTTGATAGATTAATAAATTAATCAGTTAAGGTATAAATCACTCACGTAAACAGCCTACCAACTGACCACTGAGCAGTTAGCCAGCCAACTATCCACCTGGCCCAAAGAAACAAAGTAGTAGACGATAAATTTAATCAAAAAACAACAGCAAAACAATAACCAGCAGATTCATACTTTGTTTGAAATGTGTTGGATATAAAGACTCCAGAGTTCATAGCTGGTGCAAGTTACTGGAACAGATGAAAGATGCAACAGTTGAGTGATGTTAAACAAAAGCATCGGACTTTCAATATAATTATAAAGGTCCAGGGATCAGATTCATACATGGATACATGCACACACACACACACACACACACACACACACACACACACACACACACACACACACACACACACCTGAACTGGGAGATACTGCAGAACAAGAAGACTGAAAATGACGTGAAACAGACCCTTCAGGAGATTTACTGTTTCTTTTAGCTCTGAATCAAAGTCTTGTCTTTGTTTAGTTTTAAGATTCCATCATTTAAAACTGTTTTAACTCGAATCAAAGTTTTGTCCTTGTAACATTGTTTGTTAATTAAATATTCTGTTGTTTAAAATTCAAGTTATAATCAAAGTTGAATGATTGGAAATCTTTACGGTGTTCATTTTAAATTTAAGATCCCATCCTTTAGAATTCAAGTAATTATTAAAAAAAAACAACTGAATGATTGGCTAACAAACATTGCCTTTGGTTGGTGGACAGCTTCGACAACTACTCTGCCAATGTGATGGTGGACGGCAAGCCCATCAACCTGGGGTTGTGGGATACTGCTGGGCAAGAGGACTACGACAGACTGCGACCCCTGTCTTACCCACAGACTGTGAGTGCATTCATGACTGTTCCGTTCATGTTCTGGTCTGTGTCTGAAGTGTTAGTGCTAGTAGTCTGTATATATATATATATATATATATATATATATATATATATATATACGTGTAAAGTTTTCTTTTTATATAAGTTTTACGTTGCGGATTTAGCCCATTGAGACTGACTTCCATTTGGATCAGGTTTTAGATTAGCTTGTGGCCCATTCCAGTTTGAAATCAAAAAAGTTTGTGTGATTTGAGTAGATTTACAAATGTGGGTGTTTGGGGGGGGTGGAGAGGGGTCTAACTATGCGTTTTCTTTCTTTCATCTCTTACCTGCTGTTTTAGCCAAGACTAGATTTTCTCTGGCATTGGCACTTTGTCGAACTGGACCAGTCATGTGTATTGTCATAATTTATATATATATATATATATATATATATATATATATATATATATAAAATTATGTGTGTGTATATGTATATGTGTGTGTGTTTAAGACTTGAGATGGTTGGAGAAATATGATTTTTTTTGTATCACATGGAAAAGAGATGGTAAATTATACTTTCTAGAAAAAAAATAAGTGTTGAAATTTTGCTGAAGAAATGAAGACAATGAAAAGCATTAAAATTTGACAGTATTTTCAAATGTTGTTAAATACTAAATCAATGATGTTATATATATATATTTTAATAATTTTTATTTATTTATTTTTTCAGGATGTCTTCCTTATATGTTTTTCGCTGATCAGCCCGGCAAGCTTTGAAAACGTCAGAGCAAAGGTAAGGATTAATTTGAAAATGAAAAATGTAGTAAGCAGGAAAATTCTTTTTTATTTTATTTTTTTTTTTTTATAATAAATTTGTACCTATATTGACTTTTGTTGTAGATCATGCTTTTCTAATTTTGGATTATATTTACTTTAACTGGTGTCTTTTATATGGACAAAATCATGAAGAGTCTATCAATTAACTGTGTGTGTATATGTATACTATGTGAAATTTGAAATATGCATGAATGACCTTACAATTAATCACAGTAGACTGTTTCTTGTGTGCATTTTCCCTTCTCACTTGGTTGTTAATTTTTGCTTTCATGGTTGTTTTTTCCCTTCCATTGAACAATAGATAGCATTATGTTTATAGTGTTAAAATGGTTCACGCAAAATACAAGACGAATCTTGCTTCTTAAAAAAAAAAGAAAGAAAAAAAATAGAAGGAAAAAAAAGAAAAGCTTGGATGTTATATAACTTTTGGATCTTCAAGATGAACAAGGAAGCGTTATAACTTCCTTTTTCACCATGCACACTGCATACATTCTTATTTGTACCATGCATACATAATTTCCCTTTTGAACTGATGTTTCCTTACAACAGTCAAACAGCTGCTTACCTCACTAACAGGCAGAGACAAGTGGAAATGCCTTCAGCTGGTAACTGACCACATTACAGGGAGTGTATTTAATGACGAGAACAAGGAAAATATATGTGGAAAACAATGAGGAATGAATAAAAGAATCTCTTGTAGATTAGTTGATTCGGCCATTATTAAATCTTCACACTGCACCCAGCACAAACTGAGGAGAGCAATAAAAGGATAGGGAGATTATGTGTTTTGGTCAGTAACCTTCTAGACCAGACCAAAACGAAACTGCTGGGTTTAGACATTGAGCGGCAAGTAAGTATGTCAACTTTCCTTCAGATAAGTGTGTGCACAACTTCAACAAGCCAGTACTGTTAAGTGTGTGTCACCAGCGTGCACATGTATAGGTCATTTATAAAAAGCAGGAATGGATACACTCTCTAAACATCCTAGAGAATGTATCTGTGTGTGTTCCTTTGTTCCTTGTAATTGCTTGTGTTGGAGGTTTCATTGTGTTGGTTCCTGTGTACCTTGTACTTGCTTGTGTTTTTCTGTGTAGAAAGTTTCTCTCTCTCTCTCTCTCTCTCTCTCGCTCTCTCTGTGTTAGCTTTGTTCCTTGCAGTTGCTTTCGTAAGAGGTTTCTGTGTGTTGGTTCCTGTGTACCTTGTAATTGCTTGTGTTTTTCTGTGTAGAAGGTTCCTCTGTGTGTGTGTGTGTGTGTGTGTGCCTTGTATTTTGCCAGTGTAGAAGGTTCGTGTGTGTGTGTGTGTGTGTGTTACTTTGTTCCTTGTAATTGCTTTAGTAAGAGGTTCCTGTGTGTTGGTTCCTCTGTACTTGTAATTGCTTGTGTTTTTCTGTGTAGAAGGTTCCTGTGTGTGTGTGTGTGTGTGTGTGTGTGTGTGTGTGTGTTCTTGTGTACATTGTGTTTGCCTATGTAGAAGGTTCTTTTGTGTGTGTTCGTGTGTACTTTGTATTTTGCCTGTGTAGAAAGTTCCTGTGTGTGTGTATTCTTGCATATCTTGTATTTTGCTTGTGAAGGAGGATCCTCTGTGTGTTCCTGTGTACCTTGTATTTGCCTGTGTTCTTGCGTACTTTGTATTTGCCTGTGTAGAAGGTTCCTGTGTGTGAATGTGTGTGTGTGTTTCTGTGTGCCTTATATTTGCCTGTGTAGGAGGTTCCTGTATGTGTTCATGTGTACCATGTTTTTGCTTGAGTAGGACTTCCCTGCGTGTGTTCATGTGTACGTGGTATTTGCCTGTGAAGGAGTTCCTGTGTGTTGCTGTGTACTTCGTATAATTTGTCTCAGTAGATCATTCCTTTGTGTTCTTGTGCACCTTGTACATAGCTGTGTAGGAGGTTCCTAAGTATGTTTCTGTGTATCTTGAATAGAGTTTGCGTATGTTGGAGGATTCAGTGTGTGTTCCTGTGCACCTCCTATGAACCGTCTGTCTGCAAATGGACAGGCAGCATTGGCTGGTTAAAAGTCAGTGACAACAAACAAACAAAAGAAAGAAAGAAAAGGAAGAAGACAGTGCACAAAGGATAGGATTAATTAGTGGTGATCAAGTGGTTATCTCCTTCTTCCACACACTCACACAGTATAGTTTCCTTGTGATTTGACTTTTCCTTGCAGCTGCCCCTTGCTTGTGGTGTTTGGTGTTGTGGCTGTGTCAGTGCAGCTCTCTCTCTTTCTCTTTCTGTCTTTTTTTGTGGTAATTTCTTTTATTCTTTCTTTCTTTTTCATCACCCCTCTTTCCACCTCCTTTTCTCTCTCTCTCTCTCCCTCTCCTGTGGCCATTCTTTTGTTTCCATTGTGTGGTTCTCATGGTGTGTGTGTGTGTGTGTTATGTGTGTGTGTATGTGTGTGTGTGTGTGTGCGTGTGTGTGCGTGTGTGTGTGGTTATGTGTGTGTGTATACATGTGCGTGTGTGTATGTGCGTGTGCTTACATGTATGTGTGTATATGTGTGTGTACTGATCAGTTATGTCACGTGGAGTGATTGCTTAGAGGTAATGTGTCTGCTTAGGAAGCGAGAGAATCACGGCTGAATCGCCTTTGTTTTCTCCCCCTCCACTAGACCTTGAGTGGTAGTCTGGACTATAGTCATTTGGATGAGATGATAAATTGAGGTCCCGTTTGCAGCATGCACTTAGCGCATGTAAAAAAAACCCACGGCAACAAAAGGGTTGTCCCTGACAAAATTATGTAGAAAAATCCACTTCGATAGGAAAAAAACAAATAAAACTGCATGCAGTTAAAAAAAAAAAAAAAAAAAAAAGGGGTGGCGCTCTCAGTGTAGCGACACGCTCTCCCTGGGGACAGCAGCCCGAATTTCACATTGAGAAATCTGTTGTGACAAAAAAGAGAAATACAAATACATACAAATGTTGTGTTGTGTTTTTTCGTACAGTGGTACCCGGAGGTGAGCCACCACTGCCCCAACACCCCCATCATTCTGGTGGGCACCAAGCTGGATCTGCGCGAGGACAAGGAGACCATCGAGAAGCTGAAGGAGAAGAAGCTGGCCCCCATCACCTACCCTCAGGTAAACACACACATGTACACATGTGCACACACACATGCGCACACACACGCACACATGCACACGCTCACACACACACACACACACACATGCACACACTCACACACGTGTACACATGCACAGACACTGACACATGCACACACATACATGTTCACACTCACATACGTACACACACACACACTCACACTCACACACACGCACACGCACACACACACACACACACACACACACACACACACACATGAGGACAAGGAGACCATAGAGAAGCTGAAGGAGAAGAAGCTGGTCCCAGTCGCCTACCCCCAGGTAAACACTCACACACACACACACACACACACACACACACACACACTGACACACGCACACACATACATGTTCACACTCACACACGTACACACACACAAACACACACACACACACACACACACAGGGCTTTTAAAAAAAAAAAAATTTTCATTATCATTATCTGGTGCCTTGCAGGGCTTCTTTTTAGGATGATAAAGATGATGCTGATTAGGATGAGGATTATTATCATACTTATCATTATCTGGTGCCTTGCAGGGCTTCTTTTTAGGATGATGAAGATGATGCCGATGAGGATGAGGATTATTATCATACTTATCATTATCTGGTGCCTTGCAGGGCTTCTTTTTAGGATGATGAAGATGATGCTGATGAGGATGAGGATTATTATCATACGTATTATCATTATCTAGTGCCTGGCAGGGCTTCTTTTTAGGATGATGAAGATGATGCTGATTAGGATGAGGATTATTATCATACTTATCATTATCTGGTGCCTTGCAGGGCTTCTTTTTATGATGATGATGATGAGGATGATGATGATTATCATACTTATCATTATCTGGTGCCTTGCAGGGCGTCTTGAAGGTGATGCTGATGGTTATTATCATACTTATCATTATCTGGTGCCTTGCGGGGCTTCTTTTTTTATGACAATGAAGATGATGCTGATGAGGATGAGGATTATTATCATACTTATCAGAAAATTATGATGCTGAAGAGGATAACGATTATTTATCATACATTAGCATTATAATTATCTGGTGCCTTGCAGGGCTTCGTTTTTTTTTTTTTTATGACAATGAAGATGATGAGGATGAGGATTGTTACCATATCATTATGATGCTGAAGAGGATGATGATGATTATTATCATCATACTTATCATTATCATTATCTGGTGCCTTGCAGGGCCAGACCATGGCCAAGGAGATCAACGCTGTCAAGTATCTGGAGTGCTCGGCGCTGACACAGAAAGGCCTGAAGAATGTCTTCGACGAGGCCATCCGGGCTGTCCTGTGCCCCAAGGTGAAACCAAAGAAGAAGAAGACTTGCGCAGTTTTGTGAAGCAGCGGCCGGCCGGTCGGTCATGTCGGATCAAATGACACTTAGTTTAATTGATAATTAGTTTTTTTGAGGCGGGGGGAGGGGGGGGAGGATGGAGATCTTTTCAAGTAATCTGCTTTTCTGGGTTTTTTTTTTGTTTTTTTGTGTGAAAACAAGGAGGAGAATTATTGGTTTTTCATGGCATGTGGGTGGGAGGATGCTGTGTAATTATCATTGTTGTTATTATTATTATTGATTGTTATTATTATTATTATTATTAATTTCAGCTTGATATAGTAGCACTACTTAATTTACTTGTATCTCAGTAATTCACTTTTTTTATGGCTAGTTCATGAGAGTAGTAGTTTATTTTATATATATATATATATATTGATTTATTTTTAAACTCCATATAGCTTGGTTTTGGTTTTGGTTCTGGTGTAAGTAGGCTGAGTCGCAAGCTTGCCTGTAGTATCAGGAGTCCTCAGCCTGTCATTCCAACAGAGTTCTGGCTAGGAGTCTAAAAAAAAGCAAAAAAAAAAAAAAAAGCTGAAAATGACAGTGACCTTTTACGGGGGAAGAGTAGCGTGCTCTTGTAACCTTTGCTCTGTACATCAATGCCCTTAAGTCCCACGTAAGTCTAGAGAGAGAAAATTGAAATGGAAAAAGAGAGAGAGAGAGAGAGAGAGAAAAAAAAAAACCCTGGTAAAAAAGAAAAGGGAAAGTTTTGCAAAGTACAGTTTCAGGAAGAAAATTATCATTGGAATTGTTTTTGATGAAGCAAAAAAAACAACCCACCCCCCCCCCCCCCAAACAAACAAACAAAAAAGAGCACAATAGAATATAAAGAAAAAAAAGTTTTGTACGTTCATTCTGCTGTTTGTCATGAGAACAACTTTTGTTTAGAGGGAAGCATTTAAAAAAAAAAAAAAAATTTCATAGGTAAATTGTATGAATCATCTGAAGAACTGGATTTTGTCTTGCTTCCCCCCCCTAACCCCCCCACCCCCCCTCACCCCCCTTGAAGAAACCTTTGTAGCCCCTGCCCCTGACGGTCTTGTTAATAAAATGTACACTGTTATTTGTTGCTGGTTGATTGGGGTGTCTGCTTTTGGGTCCCTGTTTGTGATGTCTCGGGTCTGTGGGTTTTAACTGCTTGTACATCCCCCCCCCCCTCCACCCCCAATCCCCCCCCTCTCCCCCCTCTCCCCCTCCTGTTACTCGACTGCTCTCCATTTCTGCCAAAAACATGGGATTTTGTTTTTGTTTTTTTTTCTTCTTTTTCTTTGTTTTCGTTAATCTGTCAAAAATATATTTCACTTTATTGGAAGAAGGGTTGATGAATAGTTTTGGGAACTATCTTTTGTTAAGGGAACAGCTGTTGGTTGTTGTTGTTGTTGTTGTTGTTGTTTTGGGGTAGGGTGTGTTTTATTTGAACAGCCTTGGTTTACATTAGATTAAAAAAAAAAAAACAACAAAAAGTTTTGTTCCGGTGTCGAATCGTTGGTGTGTGTCCCATTTTTCAGGAGATATTTTCAAATGGTGTGATGAAGGGAAATGTCAGGGTGTGGAGTGGGAGTGGTTATGGGACAGGTGTTTGTGTGCTGTTTTTATAAAAATCCAACAACAACAAAAACAACAACAACCCTGTCTGGATTCCCTTTCATACTGTTGTTTACAAATTACTCCACCCTGACAACCATCCCTCTCTCTACTCCCTAACCCTGCACACTAGAAAATGTCCTCTGTCCATACATCTGGCCATCCGCTGTTACATGTACAGCCTCAGGTGGTTGATTCTCTTTTGGACTGGAAAATAATAAAAGCCTGTAATCAGCTTTTAGAAGAAAGAGAAGGATGCAGAGTCACTGATTAATGAAAAGGGAAGGACGGGCGCAACAACCGAGTGGTTAAAGCGTTGGACTTTCAATCTGAGGGTCCTGGGTTCGAATCTCGGTGACGGCGCCTGGTGGGTTAAGGGTGGAGATTTTTCTGATCTCCCAGGTCAACATATATGCAGACCTGCTTAGTGCCTGAACCCCCTATGTGTGTATACGCAAGGCAGAAGATCAAATATGCACATTAAAGATCCTGTAATCCATGTCAGCGTTCGGTGGGTTATGGAAATGAGAACATACCCAGCATGCACACCCCCGAAAACGGAGTATGGCTGCCTACATGGCGGGGTAAAAGCGGTCATACACGTAAAAGCCCACTCGTGTGCATACGAGTGAACGCAGAAGAAGAAGAAGAAGATTCCTTTCATTCAGTTCCTGTGCTGGATTTGACAAGTAATCTTAGGAGTACTATTTCTACTTTATGGTTAAAATTCTCTTACACTTCAGTCTACTGAAGTAATGTAGACTTAAGAGCATTCTTATCACGAAGCTAACTTTGCGCTGTTAAGTTTGCTTAAAATGCAAGCCAGTCCTGGACTCTGAAATGAAGCGGAGAGCGCAACGAGAACAGATTCTCCAGGGGAATTTTTCTATTTTTGAAAATGTTTTATTATGGGAGAATCTGGCGGGGAAATCTTTCTCTCTCTTTTTGTTTTTTGTTTTGTTTTTTAGCTGGTTTTTTTTGTGTGTTTTTTTTGTGCTTTTTTCTGTTCCCAAGTTTTTGGTAAAGCAAACAATATTAGTAATATCATGACATTGCACTTTGAAAGGATTAGGAGAAAGGTTTTGCGAGACTGTACGCCAATAAATTCTTTGACTTGAAAGTAGAAGCAAATGTGTGCGTGTGTCTTTATTTTATCCTCTGCTCTGTATGTTTTTTGTGTGGTAAGGGATGGTGGAAAGGGGAGCTTAGTGGGGACTTGTAGTTGATCAGCGAAAGAGATCTTACAAGAACTGCTGTTAGCTTCAGTACACACAATACATGACCTCAGAATGCATCAACTATCACATGTTTTAGTCAGAGTGATAAAAAAAAAAATCAAATGAAACTTGCATCTATAGTGAACATCCGGAATATGTAATGCGTAATGTGGAAAAATTTGCATGTCATTGTGTGAACTTTAAATACAAGAATAACCTTCTGCTGACTGGTGTGTGTGGCTGTGAACATCTTCTGCTGGCATTACAGAACTTTTGAGTGGGAATCAAATGAGACTATGAGTGCACAGTTTGTTTGCAACTTCACAGAAAAGGGAAGATGGTGACCACAGTCTTGAAACAGCTGATCAAAATCAGAGGACAGCCAGAGAAAGTAAAAGAAGGGAGAAGGGAGAAAAAAAAAAAGAAAAAAAAAGAAAAACAAATGGGAAAGTACTTTAGGATTTTGGTTCAGGAATATTTATAAAAAAAAAAAAGAAAAAAAAGAAGAAAAGAAAAGCATGTTTTGTACTGAAGAATAATCTTTTTGTAAAGCTATTCCTTGCTTCCCTAATAAATAACCATCACTCCTCTTTGGGTTTTTTTGGTTTTCTGTGGGTGTAGCTGTTTTTTTTGTTTTTTTGTTTTTTTATTCCAATCAGATACCAAAAGGATTTGTTTTCTTTTTTTGTGTGGAGTTTTTATGCCGTTTTATTCTGAAAAAATTTTTTTTTCGTAATATTGGAGTTAAAAACAGGACTATGGACCAGATTTTTTATTAAGAATTTCTTTCCTGCTTGGTGTTGTCCTTAGTTGGACTTAATGCAGAAAGACAATGCATTTTTGACTTTACAGACAAAAGTGATGTTTTGAATATGTGCATGTACAGTTCGATATCGGGTGTGTACAAAAGAGAAATCACCTACTGATTTTGGTCTCCATGCGTGGATTGTCTCCTTCTATTGGCGTACATTTTTTTTAAATGGATTGATAAAGTTGGACAACTTCTAAGGTGCATTATATTTCTTTCAATGCCTTTCTCATTGGTGTCTTACAAAATAAAACAACAAACCCGAACCCATCTGTGTCTGTTAGATTTGTCGTTTGACATAAACTGAAAGTAGAATTTGGAAACCAGAAAACATATGAGCATGTGAATGTATTTAAATGTGTTATTTCTTCTGTTGTTTTATTATTAACATTAAAGAAAACATGTTTATTTGGCTGGTTTCATGGAGTCTTTTTATTTATTTATTTTTTTTTTTTCACCATCATTTCATACGGTAAACTGACTGCATTGTACAAGCTATCGTAATTATAGTCTTTTTGTTTATCCCAGTATCGCTTTTTCCTCTCATTCATTGTGTACATTTACTCATCATTTTCTGAGCTATGGTTTGTATCGCTGTTCCTCCCTACACTTACCACCAGCTTCTGTCATCGGCAGTTTCTTTTCTCACAGGTACTGAAATGTATTCATTTGCATATGTCACAAACCATCTGGTTTTGTGAATCTTGTTTGGGTGTTTTGTCGTTCATGAATGTAATGATGTCACATTTATTTGGCACAGCTGTCCAGCATCAGAGGTGAATGCCAGTTGTTTTTTTCTCTGATTGATCTGATTGTTATCTTAATGGGAATGACTTTTTTTCTTAAAAAAAAAAAAAAAAAAAATTTCCATATTTTTTTTATAGTTTTATTTTATTCTATGTTTTCATCTGGTTTCTTCAAAGGTTGTACATCATGATAGTGATAGAGAGAGGAAAGGGGATGGGGACTGATGTATTTGGATTGAGAAGCAGTTTGTGTGTGTGTGTGTGTGTGTAAGTGTGTGTGTGCGTGTGTGTGTGTGTGTTTGTGTGTGTTTGTGTGCATGGAATGTAATTGGATGTATCGATAGTTGTCAATGGAAACTAAATCTTTTTCCTATGACCGTTGGCACAGTCAGGAGAGTTAAGAAGAAGAAAAAGAAGGAGAAGGAGAAGAAGGAGAATCAGCTCAGGTCTTTAACAAGGTGGCAATGATAGATACCAAAAAAACCCCAAAAAAAACAAACAAACCGATCCAGTTCCATCCAAGGTTACTCCGTTTCCTTGGAGATAGATATCCCCACTTTCATCTCTCGGTTCAGTGACCAAGCTAACCAGTAACGTAAGACAGTAAATTAATTTGCTTTTTGTGCCATCCTGTGTTTCCCAGCTCTTTAGTGAATGAAAGCTGAAACAAAACACAAGATCTACTAAACTTGGAATTAGATAATAATTTTTTTTTTTTTTTTTTTTTTTTTTAAGCCCTCGTTTAAATAAAGAATGTGACTGGTCTTACATATTTTTCTTCCTCTAGGTTATGAAGACCAAGCTTTTTTCAGCCACAGTCATCATTTCTGCACTTTATTTTTGTTTTTTTTGTTATTTTTGTTTGTTTGTTAATAGACCATGCCCCTGTGCCAGGTAAGGGTTTATTTAGTTTAACTGTGAAACTGAAAGTCTGAAAATATGTAGTGTACAACACCTTTGTGGTTGTTCATAGATGAACTTTGTAAAGATCCATTTCATTCTCCCTGGTTTTAACTCACTCAGTACGGCCAGTCCTCTCTTCTCCTCTAAACAGACCCCTCGGATGTCCGTCGTCAGAACTGTGGTATTCTTTATCAACATTCACCTCTTCAGTATAAGAGCGTTCCGCTTTCAATATTTTGATGACGGTAATTGGGATGAAACGCTGTTAATGTCATCTCTTTCGCCGTTCGTATGGAGAGAGTTAATGTGTAACCTGATACACTGATTGGTTTCATACAAAATTTCACATGATCATCATATTGTTGAATGATTGACAGCAACAACAAAGCACTGAGAAGCAGTCTGTATACAAATCTACTGTATGGAAAGTTCAGGTGATCTGTGGTATTGTAGATCTCACAAAATCAGTGTTCTACTTCACAGTAACAGGAAATGAGAGGGGGGGAGGGGAAATAGGTTTGGAGGATACGAACACTGTGAATTTCAATAATAAATGTGTTAAATGATGGATTCCATTCATACTGTCCTCTTGAAACAGTTATACAAAAATGTGCACAAAATGATAGGATGTGTTTGAATGAACTGTATTTTTTCTTAATTTTTTTTTTCTGCCTTGTTTGTTTACTTGCCTATTTATTTGCTCTTATGCGTGAGGTATGTGTGCGTGTGCGTGTGTGTGTGAGTGTGTGCACGTGCGTGTGCATGTTTGTGTGTGTATGTGCACACCTTTATTCTTTCACTTGTGAATTATTTCAGTAGTTCATAGTTTGTCCACACTGAAAGGTTTTTGCATCACTCGTGCACCTCATAGATTTTGCTGCACATGTGCACCATCATGTAACTGGGATTAACCTGGCAAAATAATATGCACACGATTTGATACTGTACTCTTATTATTATATTTGTAGCTTTGGGTTTGGTGTTTTTTTTTTTTTTTTTTGCGTTTGGCTTGCTTTCCTTGCAGTTATGTACCACTCTTTACTGAAAAAAGTTTTACCAAATTTTATCAAGGGAAGAACTACGCAGAGACCAACTCGGCATTGCCCCAGTGAGTGGGAAAATTAGGATAATTTCTCTGTCTTTTTTTCTTTTCTTTTCTTTTTTTTTTTTTTTTTTTTTTTTAACTTTGAAACGGAACAAACAAGTACTGTACGATACCCAGTGGCATGCTGTATTATTCTTATCTGTTTTCTTGATTTCTAAATTGGGTGGTTGTTTTTTTTTCAGAAGTTTTTTCTTTCCTTGAAATTATGCCGTTACAGACCGTCTGGGCATTTTCATTTGATTAAAGTGTGTGTGTGTATGTGTGTGTGCTTTTGGGTGAGTGTGTGCATGTCTCTCTGTGTGTGTTTACACTCCTTCATCTTTTTTTTTTTACCTTTGAATCAAGAAAAAAAAAAAGGGATATAATTGATCTAATAAGAGGACGTTTAGAAACATTTACACCCACTGTTTTGGATGAAAGAATCATACCGCTGTATCTCTCTTTACTGTCTTGACTTATTTCGTTGTGTTTTTTTTGTTTTTTTGTTTTTTGTTTTTTTTAGAAGAAATTGTAATCATTTTAACATGCTTCATTATGGAACAAATTGTATGTTTTTTGGTACAGCAGAATGTTTGTATAAACTTTGGCATTGTTTTTCTGTACGTACTCCCTGTATCGAAAAACAAGTCTTGTACAATAAACACATTTCTGTCTTCAGGGATGCGCTCTTTGTTGTGAGTGACTGTGGATGTATTAATTCGATACTACATTGTAGTTTCAGTAGCATAATAAAGTACAGGTGTTTTCCCTGAAACACAAGACATCTATACTCACACTAAGTAAAAGCAACAAACAAGAAAAAACAGAAGTTTCAGTTTCTTAAAAGGGGGTGCCACTGCGTTCGGACAAATCCATATGTGCCACACCACATCTGCTAGGCAGATGCCCGACCAGCTGCAGCATAATCCAACACGCTTAAGTCAGGCCTTGAGTGCCTGCATGATATTTTGTGCCTATCGGAGTGGACTTCTTCTACATAATTTTGCCAGAGGACACCTGTTGCTGTGGGTTCTTATTCAGTGTGCTGAGTGCGTGCTGCACACGGGACCTCGGTTTAGTGTCTCATTCGAATGACAAGACGCTTAGTTTGATTATCCAGTCAAACTTGGGAGAAAGAGATAGAGCAGGAATCAAAACCCAGCCCCGCACGAAGACTGTATTGGCAGATAATAATAACAATAATAATAATAATTATGGTATTTATAAGGTGCAAAATCTAAAGATCTGCACACACACACACACACATGCACACACGCTGTGGGTCATATGGCTCTAAACACAATTCAAAAAGAAGCATTATGTACAAATATTGCTGTATGCACCCACCCATACACACACCATTACACACACACACACACACACACACACACATCTACATGCATGTCCTATAGCTATTCATGTAAGCACAAGCACACACACACACAAACACACGCCAAGTGATGGCCAAGAGGTAAAGCGTCCGCCAAGGAAGCGAGAGAATCTGAGCACGCGGGTTCGAATCACGGCTCAGCCGCCGATGTTTTCTCCCCCTCCACTAGACCTTGAGTGGTGGTCTGGACGCTAGTCATTCGGATGAGACGATAAACCGAGGTCCCGTGTGCAGCATGCACTTAGCGCACGTAAAAGAACCCACGGCAACAAAAGGGTTGTTCTTGGCAAAATTCTGTAGAAAAATCCACTTCGATAGGAAAAACAAATAAAACTGCACGCAGGAAAAATACAAAGAAAAAAAGAAAGCAAAAAAAAAAAAAAAAAAAAAAAAAGGGTAGCGCTGTAGTGTAGCGGCGCGTTCTCCCTGGGGAGAGCAGCCCGAATTTCACACAGAGAAATCTGTTGTGATAAAAAGAAATACAAATACAAATACAACACCCCCTTGGGGAATGAGGAAGAGACAAACACGTTTGCGCATTGTACGCGCGCGCGCGCGCGTGTGTGTGTGTGTGTGTGTGTGTGCACGCGCGCCGGTGCGCGTGCATGTACGTAGGAGCCGTACATGCGTGCCGCGGCGTATATGTTTGCATTGAGCTACCATTGTGTACAACAATCTAAAAAAACAACAACCCCAAAATCAACTATTTGTATGTGTGTCCGAACCACGGACCCCCCGTGTACCCACCCACCCACCCCCCCCTCCCCCCCCCCCCCACACACACACCCGATAGTGCCTGAACAATGACACTGAACCTGACCACGATAATTAATTGAGAGAGGAAGGCGAAGTTTGATCAATCGGTCCGTCGCTACGGCTAATCTCTATATCATCCCGGAAGTACGGAGTGATGACGTACGAAGAGCTCAAAAAGAAGAGTCGACGTAGGAGCCTACAGCAGCATTACAAAACTGACGACTGACTCATAACATGAAGCCTACTGAAACACTCAAACATTTTCTTCTTCTACCCTTTTTTTTTTTCTTCTTCTTCTCGTTGAAATATTTGCTGGTCGTTCTGCTCACCAGAAGGTGATTAATTAAGACGTGGCACACGCATTCATTCACACACACGCACACACACGCACGCACACACACACACGAATACGAATACGTACGTGCGCGCGCGTGCAAACACACACACACACACACACACACACACACACTCACACACACTCACACGTACGCACATGCGCACTCGCGCAAGTACACTCACGCGCGTGCAAGGACAACACAGTCCTACAGACATATCTACACAGATGGCAAGGACAACACAGACCTACAGACATATCCACACAGATGGCAACTGAAGGACAACACAGACCTACAGACGTATCTACACAGATGGTGACTGAAGAACTACACAGACCTACAGGCATATCTACACAGATGGCAAGGACAACACAGATCTACAGACATATCCACACAGATGGCAACTGAAGGACAAAACAGACCTACAGACATATCTACACAGATGGCAAGGACAACACAGACCTACAGACATATCTACACAGATGGCAAGGACAACAGACCTCCAGACATATCTACACAGATAGCAAGGACAACAGACCTCCAGACATATCTACATGGACAGCAAGAACAACTAACACAGAGCTACACACATGTGTCAAAACAAATGGCAATAAGGACAACACAGACCTACACACTTGTGTCAAAACAAATGGCAATAAGGACAACACAGACCAGACCTACACACTTGTGTCAAAACAAATGGCAATAAGGACAACACAGACCTACACACTTGTGTCAAAACAAATGGCAATAAGGACAACACAGACCAGACCTACACACTTGTGTCAAAACAAATGGCAATAAGAACACAGACCTACACACTTGTGTCAAAACAAATGGCAATAAGAACACAGACCTACACACTTGTGTCAAAACAAATGGCAATAAGAATACAGACCTACACACTTGTGTCAAAACAAATAGCAATAAGGACAACACAGACCTACACACTTGTGTCAAAACGAATGGCAATAAGGACAACACAGACCTACACACATGTGTCAAAACAAATGGCAATAAGGACAACACAGACCAGACGTACACACTTGTGTCAAAACGAATGGCAATAAGGACAACACAGACCTACACACATGTGTCAAAACGAATGGCAATAAGGACAACACAGACCTACACACATGTGTCAAAACGAATGGGAATGAGGACAACACAGACCAGACCTACACACTTGTGTCAAAACGAATGGCAATAAGGACAACACAGACCTACACACATGTGTCAAAACAAATGGCAATAAGGACAACACAGACCGGACCTACACACATGTGTCAAAACAAATGGCAATAAGGACAACACAGACCTACACACTTGTGTCAGAACGAATGGCAATAAGGACAACACAGACCTACACACATGTGTCAAAACAAATGGGAATAAGGACAACACAGACCAGACCTACACACATGTGTCAAACTGAATGGCAATAAGGACAACACAGACCAGACCTACACACTTGTGTCAAAACAAATAACCGCAAGGACAACACAGACCAGACCTACAAACATGTGTCAAACCGAATGGCAATAAGGACAACACAGAC